>NC_081365.1:43824126-44130555 GCF_030684315.1 Stegostoma tigrinum
TGTCAATGCTGGAGTCTGAGATAACAAGGTGTGGAGCTGGGTGAACATAGCAGGCCAGCCAGCATCGGAGGAGCAGGAAGGCTGATATTTCAAGTCTGGACCCTTCTTCAGAATTGAAGGAGGAAGGTGGTTCCAGACACAAAATGTCAGCCTTCCTGCTCCTCCGATGTTACCTGGCCTGCTGAATATCCAACTATAAACTCTTTATCTTTTCATTGCAGCCTGCTTTCCCAAGAATTTTAGTATCATCTGCGAACTTTGCCATGTTACACTCTATCCATGTTTAACATAGCAAAAGCCATAGATGAAATTGATAATAGTTCCTTGTGCTCTGGTACTGCTCACTTTCTTTTAAAATAAGCCATAATCATTCCTGTCAGCCTGCCCTGGATACATCTGTTGCAAACATCCACACAATTTCCAACCTTGCTTCTCCAAGTCCTTCAGTATGTTTTTTTTATCATATTTCTATTTCTGCCACAACCTTGAACAGACACTTTGCAAATTCATAAAATGATAAGCTATGTAACTGAACATGGTGCACTGTCTTCTGTCTTCTTGACCAGTCCTCAGTCTTGAACACAGAAGTGTTGTGTGACTTCTGACAATGTTTTGCAGAACTGTGCCTCTGAGTCAGACTCCAGTCACCTGGTTTTATTCTTTAAGTTGAATTCTAAACAACATCCAGGGAACTTTCTACCATGATTTCCCAGTCTTGGACTGTAATCTCTTGATTCCCACATGGATTATATAATTAGTTCATTCAGTTTCTTACATACATACATACATGTTGTCCCTCTGCAATATCACCTGAAGCACAATGGCAGATTGTGTACAGCTGACACTCAGCTGTCATCAAGTTTCCCCTCTCAACTTCACTTCCTCTCAATTGCCAGACTGCTTGTCTGACATCAGTAACAGGATAAGTAGAAATATTTTTGTATTAAACATTATGAGCATCCATTTCCTTTAATTTCCTCCCCTGCCTTCTTGATGGCTGTTGTCTGAAGCTGAATGGTCATGAATTTGGTCATGAATATAGTGTCCTTATTTGACTCTGTTATATTTTTGGTTCCAAATTCTCTCAATTGCCAAGGCCATCTACTTCGCTCAGCCAACCTTCAGCTCAGTGTAATTTTGCCTATTTTTAATGATCCTACCACTGTCCCTTTGTAGCTGAAATACTCATCTCTGTTATCAATATCCCTGACTTCCCATTTTCCACCCCTCCATAACCTTCAGTTCACCTGGAACACCACTGCCCATAGCCTAATTTGCACTTAGTCATGTTTTTGTCTCCCCCGTGCATGTTTACTTCACAGACTCCTGACCCAGTAACATCTCAACTTTAAAACTCTCGTGTGTTTAAATCCTGTCACAGACCTGGTCATCCTCATCTTTGGATGGGGAACAATAAAACAACTCTCCAAGAACTTCTCAATCTTTCAAATTTGACTTCTTGTGCACCCCTGATTTATATGCGCAGCTAGAAATATAAAATATGGTTTGAAGCAAACTTAATTCTTCTGTGAAGTAATTTGAGATGCCTTACTATATAGGGGCACCATTTAAATGCACTGTTGTCCAGTGATATAACTGTAAAGCTTGCTCCTTAAACTTTATGGTGATTAATTTCCTAATTCCATAGATACCTTCAATCCCATTCAGTCTAAAGTGAATAGATATGTCAAGCAAGTGATATTGATAGCAACTGATGCATGAAGCACATGGCAACCTGAAGCAATATCCAGGTAGAAAAAGGAAGCTGCTCGACAAGGCACAGAGCAGGTTGATGAGCATTGAAGGTGAAGTGTTTTGGCAGTCATGTAAGCCTTATGGCTCCTTGCATTAATCTTGTTGAGAAGATGAATAGAAGAAGCTTATATTCAATTAATATTTAAATAGAAATATTATAATTCTATACAATGGCAGTGATCAAGGAAGCAGCTATTACATCTTTAATAAGGCACAGAACCTATGTTGTTTGAAGGCTCACATAGCTTGAATGGATGGCTACTGGGAAATGAATGAGCAAAAGTAGAGAGTAGGCACAGGGCAAAAACTGCGTTAGCATTATGGTAGAACATAACGTATGATAAGGCAAAGATTGCCTTCAGGTAGACTAGAATCCAGCTATTTCTTTCAATATAAAGATACAGCAAACAGTAGTAGAAATCCATTGCACAGGAGGAGCAAGGCAGATTTGGGAATTGGAGAAAGTAAGTGCAGGTTGAAAGTTTAGTGTCAGGCTGTCAACCACACCTGTTTTCAGTAATCCCAGATTCTGCCCTTAATATTGTCACTGTAGACAAAACAATCACTTTGCACAGCTCCCAAATTTACTGTCACTAAACCAAAATACCATCTTAGACATTTTAATATAGTCCATTCCAATAACAAAAAGCACAAGTTATTCAAATTTATTCAGTATACAATAAAGTGTATCTAATTTGCAACCACTGCATTTCCCTTCAGTTGTCCTAGTGCCTACTGAATGGAGCAATATGTTTGTCAGTGTACATTGTGGGTCTGAAGGGATTACGATTGTGTGATATGCATGATGTCATGAAGAAACCCTAGTATAATTGGACTACATTTGTGAATGGTAATAGATGCATATGCCTGTCTATTAATTACCACTTTTTTAACTTTAAGGGGAGTTAGCTGGTTTAGGGAGATGATTGATTACCACTCTACCTTTTGTCTCAGGCAATGAGGGAGGTTAGCTGATGAAGGGGAAAATACATAAAAGGCCAGAGTTGGACAATTACATGTTAAAAGTAAACTTTATCTCTGATACACTATTAAAGTATTTAATGGGAACTGCAAATGCTGGAGAACCCAAGATAACAAGGCGTGGAGCTGGATAAACACAGCAGGCCAAGCAGCATCCTGGATCTGTTAGTAGGTCAGTCTGGTGCCAGCATCTTCAATAATTCCAGCTCCAATCATATATTTAGGGGACAAAATGTTGGTAATTTTGGGTGCTGATGAATGCATAGGACTTAATATGGGATAGGATGCAAGCAGCAGAATTTCACATTGAGTGCAGGTTAAAAGGCTGGCAAGAAGGATATTGGAGAAATTGAGAGCAGGGATGATGGAAGCTTGTATATGGATTACAACAGCGGAATGTGAGCAATTGGGATATGAGTAAACAACCATGTGATGGTGGAAATAAGTTCTGTGGGAGGAAAATTCAAACTATGTTTTTATGAAATAGGAGATTGAAGTCTGGCATTGCATAATAACGCCTCAATATGCAGTCAGGCATGGATTGGAACCAGTGACAAGTGCTTGTCATTGACTTTGACCTCCAGTGAAATGTTTTCTATCTTCAGAAAGTTCATATGAGACAAATTGGTAGAGTAAAGGATTAGGGATCCAAGTGGACACGTACTAGCTAAAACCAAGCAATGTACTAATAATGTGTCATAAAGTGCTATTCCTTAACCATCTAGCAGCTTGTCTCTAAAACGTTGTTTTGATAAGCACTAAACTTCCAGCTACATGAACAATCGCACTCAAACTTTGCCTCAAAATATCAGTTTCTGTCAGTTCAGATATCCACATTTCCTACAGCTGTAGAAGGAACAATCCATTAGATGCAATTTGTGCTGTGCTAGCTACCTTAATATTCTAGTTATCCAGATGATATATACTCAGCACCTAACACAAGGGAAAAGGAGATGAGTATTGGTATTGTCACTGGATCCAGCCATGCTAATTTGAGGATTCGTGGCAGTGGTAGTACCACTAACTCTGAGCCAATAAGATGTGCACAACCTACCTGAACAGGTTGATAAAGTACATCTGTAACACAAAATAGGTCTCACTATGAAAAGCCAAATCAATGGGACCATAAATTTTCTGTTTCACACAC
This sequence comes from Stegostoma tigrinum, assembly GCF_030684315.1. Classification (NCBI taxonomy): domain Eukaryota; kingdom Metazoa; phylum Chordata; class Chondrichthyes; order Orectolobiformes; family Stegostomatidae; genus Stegostoma; species Stegostoma tigrinum. Next base: position 43,828,010 of record NC_081365.1, read on the forward strand.
CAGCCTTTAAGGAAATCGTACCAAGGTGTGATAGCACTTTTGTTAAAAAAATTCTCTAGATAAATTTAATCTCAACACTTTCATTGTGAATACTGTCATTTTTCATTAGTGAAATGAAGCCAACGCTTCTCATTACTTCAGTCTAAACATTTCTGGTACTACCTTTCATTTGTTACTTCTGGACACTCAAACAGTCCTCTAACGACGTAGTGTTACCACAATCCGCTCAGATTACCACCGATAACACATCAAAACATAAACCCCGGCGTCAAAGATAAAAGGGTTATTGTAGCCAACATAATGTCTAGATCAGCTTTTTCTACTGTATAGTGGAATGTGCATTCAAATGAATTCTTACAAGATATATTTGTAGTGTACATATTACAAAAACACGATGGTCAGATACAACGTGTTATTCATTAATTGAGGATAACGGTAAACGTCGCCAATATTTGTCTAATCAAACTCGACTAACGCGGGAATCGCTGTCAGCAAAATGGGTGACTTCGTCTTCATTTTACAAAATATTGATCTTGTTAAGAAAATGTTGGTGCTGTGAAATTACCAAATTCGGCCTGTGAACAAACAAGTTTTGCGCAAGATGAAGACTCAAGTCGAGCTCCCAACCTACAGCAGGGGTTCAGAGTGATCAAGGGAATTTATTGTTGGGCTGAATCCCAGAAGGTGACAGATGGCTCGAGATGATTTAAAACCACAGCCAACAGAGAACGCATCCAGTGGTTCAAACAAGCACAAGATCAGATCTCCCTGTTATAGCTACAGCCTGCGGGGAGCGAAACTCAAGTTCCAGTTTCACAATTCGTATCTTTTTTGTTGTTGAAAGGATGAAGACTGTATTCGAAGAGAGGCCCCTCGTCGTTATTGCACAGGGAGTCCGACGGCAGGGGAAGCCATCCTCATGCCTTGTAACATGAAACTGCAATAATGAGCGTAAACACAAACTGAACGTGTGGATCCGGATTACTATTGACAGGAACCGCAGTGGACACCTCCTGGTTGACTCCGTCCGGGGCTGACACATTCCTAAAGGTTTCGGTGCTGTTCTCCGAATCCTCGTGCATTCCTGCGAAAAGTAATTTCGAGATAAGATTACTGAATCTATTGCCGGTGGTGGATCGGGGCCGCTCTGTCGGAGTTGGAGTGTAAACCGTCTCATTGTGTTCCACTGGATCGAGGCAACTTCCTTCTGTGGATCTGTGGAAGAGCACTTGGCTCAGATCCATACCCGCGACTGACGGTGGAGAGGCACAGGGGATGTCCCGGACTAGCCCGTAGCTTTCCATCCAGTCTTTCAACCATTCGACCCTACAGTCACAGTCCCAGGGGTTCCTGAAGACATACAGCCTGCCAAGGAAATACACTGGTTGAAAAACAGAAAGCGGCAGCGAAGTCAGTTTATTGCTATTCAAATGCAAGGAGATTAAACTGGTCAGGTTTTCAAAAGCCCCTTCCTCGATGTAACTGATGGCATTTCTGTCGAGATAGAGAACCTCCAGTTCAACAAGCTGACTAAACCAAGTCCTGGACACATTCACCAAAACATTACCTCCAAGGTTTAACATCTTCAGGAGTGTCAGTTCTTGGAAAGCGAACTCAGGAAGGTTACGCAGGAGGTTATCATTAAGATAGAGATATTCCAATTCCACGCAGTGTTTAAAACCTTTGTGGTGGATTACCGCAATTTGGTTGTCTTGTAGATTTAAATATTTCAAATGGCTTAATCCTTGCAGAGAGTTATAAGCCACTGCTTCAATTCTGTTCCTCTCCAAATACAAAAGCCTCAGAGTCTCTGTGCCCCTCACTGCTGCAGGAATTCTCCGAAAGTTATTCTGCCACATAGCTAGCTCTTGCAGAGCAGGAACAGCTATAAAGATCCGATCTGGGATATTAAATAGATTGCAATTAGACAAATCGAGCTTCTGAAGTCGTTTGAGACCAATGAACGTTCTGGTGTGCAGATACTTGATAAACTCGTTATGGGCCAGTTTCAGTTCGCTGAGATGGGGCAGCCCTTTAAATGCGCCGGGGGTGATGAAAGAGATATTATTATGGTTTAAGGATAAAGAGTGGAGGGCTGGCAGAGTACCGAAGGCTTTCTCTGACAAAAATTTGATATTATTTTTCTCCAAGCTGATAACGGAGGCCTCACATGGGAATTCGCTGAGGACCTGGTGCAATCCGGCACGGTCACAGAGAACAGCACAGGTCCGCTCCGTAGAACAAGTACACACCGGGGGACAGAGGCGAGTGCAGGCCCAGGGAGCAGAGAGACGCAGAGTCGTGAACAAGATCACTGAAAAATAAGAAAGTGAGGTACAAATCGACAGAGAAAACAAACAATAGCAGTCTTTTTAAGAAAGCAGAACTTATGGAACCTGAAAATACAATTTTAAAAAAGTCCATTTGTATTTCAGAAGCGACAGTATTTTCTAATCAAATTGTTCAGAGATTATTACATTTCTGGACGATAGACAGTAGACAATAGGTACAGGAGTAGGCCATTCGGCCCCTCGAGCCTTCACCCCCATTCGTTATGATCATGGCTGATCATCCACAATCAGTACCCTGTTCCTGCCTTATCCCCATAACCCTTGATTCCACTATCTTTAAGAGCTCTATCCATCTCTTTCTTGAAAGTATCCAGACAGTTGGCCTCCACTGCCTTCTGGGGCAGAGCATTCCATATATCCACCACTCTCTGGGTGAAGACGTTTCTCCTCAATAGACAGGTGGAACTTGAAGGGAGGCCACCTGGCTCAGAGGCAGAGGCGATACAAGTGCTCCACAGGAGAATACTTTGAAGAAGTAACAGGAATGTCTGGACAAAGGTATAAAATACATTAAATATGTTTGAACTTTGAAAAGACATTTGACAGGTGGATCAGTGATAATGGGAACTGCAGATGCTGGAGAATTTGAGATAACCAAGTGTGGAGCTGGATGAACACAGCAGGCCAAGCAGCATCTCAGGAGCACAAAAGCTGACGTTTCGGGCCTAGACCCTTCATCAGAGAGGGGGATGGGGTGAGGGTTCTGGAATAAATAGGGAGAGGGGGGGAGGCGGATCGAAGGTGGATAGAGGAGAAGATAGTTGACAAAGACTTACCATGACGGATTGACATCTCACTCACAGCGCCTTCTGCCCTATCCTGAAGTGCCGTCCTCCCACATCTTTTAATCCAGCCTCATCAGCGAATCCTGCTATTTCATTGTAAACTCGGAACGTCATTTATTTTGGCAAATTGCTTTCATCGCCACCTACTGCCCTGAGCTGGTGGTTCATATTGTGAACCGAACTGTTCATGCTCTCATACTCATCAAAACTTAAATATTCTTCATTTTGTAAACGACAGGCCAACAAACTGATCGACTGTGGGTGGTGTCTCATTCTGGGGGTGATCTGTATTTAGCCTTAGGATCTAGACAGGGTCAAGGAAGAGAAGTCGATTTTTTTTCTATTTGCCTCTGAGACACGAGGCCAACTGTTTATCCTCTGTCCCGGCTCAAAGTCGTTTCCAGGAAGCGTGGGGACTCGAAAGGGCATTGACTATTTCAGCCATGTGGAAAGAGGCGGCCAAGGAACTACGGAGAGAAGATTTCATTCCCAAAAGCAGGTGCAAACGGCCTTTGGTAAAAATAAAAGCAGCAGATACGTTGAAGCGCTCTCAAGTATAAGAACCCCATGAATTAAAAGGGCAATGATACGAATAAAAAAAGAAACGATCAGGAGGAAGGATTAATGGAAAAGTACGGCAAAAATAAAACGTCCAGCAGCTCAAGTGCTAATAGGAAGTCATGTGAGAACGATAGGAAAATGTACAGTCTGCGAACTTAATGAAATAAACGAATAGATTAAGGACAAGTGACAACTATCCATAATTTCCAACTCTTACTTGTCAGAGATTTCTCAGAAAATTGCAAATAAGTCATATTTCAATTGCCCGTTAACCAGACTGGATAGTAACATGACATACCGTTAAAAACGATCAGATCCATTTCTGTGCTTTTTCATCTGTAGCACCTCAGAATAGAGATGCACCAGGATGACTATGGCCGAACACTGTCTAAAAAATACAAAGGAAACAAAATTTGGAATAGGCCAACATTTCAACGCTGCCCGTCTTTTGCCGAACAAATCAGTCCATTTTTCCAGCACAGAACGCCGGGATTTGAAATAATCAACAATGAACAAACATTTTTCACGGATTGATTAAAGTCAACGACTGTACACAGTGCCCACCTTGAACATTGTTGTTCTTCGGTCTTCAAACCAGTAGCAGTGGTTGAATTCCCAGGTTTAAAAAAAGGCTTCCGGCAATTTTTCTAAAATCCATCACTTAATGCATCAACAAATCTGCAGTGTGAGAAGGGATTAGTCACAATCCAGCTGAAACATCTCCTGCGAATCACACTGATAAATGCATGTTACCGTTCTAAAAAAACCTTTGGAAATGCTCCATGTCGGCCTATTCCGAATACCATATCGTGAGCAAAGAGGAAAATCAATGTCATTTTATACTCTTCCATTTCGGGTCAAAAGTCGAACAAACTATCTTCGGACAAAATAACATCTTTGTTTAACTTTGCCAGAGTATTTTACTTCGATGCTTTTCTTTAGGACTCTAGAAAAATCCCACTACAATGTGCGAGAAAATGTTTTGCGGCTCGGTGACGGGGTTGTTAAGGAGGTAAATGCAACAGATATTGAATTCACAGCTAGTTCCCATTGAGATCAGGGAAAACCCCCAAATTAGTAGGAAAGTATGAGCTACACAGACTGAATGGTCTTCCTCCTCTGTACCAATTGTGCAACACCTTTCCCGCCGTACTGCTTCAGCAAGAGTCCTGAGGTATGAGTAATAAGATTTGTAGCGTTTGAGCACACAATTTAGATCCATGGCACCGAGAAAGAGCTGCATATATGCCCTGTCGTCAGGGAACACTGATTTAATCGACGCCCCATTATTATTGTCCAAGCTGATGAGAACAATGGACAAAACAGAATGAAATAATCTGGCTTGATAGAGCACCAGTTTTAGCTGTACAATTGAGCTAACATGGTGATCAGTCATTGAACATACGTACACAAGGCTGTCAATACATTTTCAACGAAACAGCACAACCTTATTGCACACATTTAAAAGAAAAACAAAGCTATACAAGACAGTTTGGAAAGATCTAATCAAAGCAAAAATAAAGATTCAAACGCGAGTCCTTAACCACCCAGCTACCATAATTAGGAAGGATTGAAGAAGTCGAAACTGTTTTCCTTGGGGGCGGGGGTAGGATAAGAGGAAATTTGTTACAAGTTTTCAAATTCATGAGAGGTTTTGACAGAGGTATCGAGAGAAACTATTCCTATGCATAAATGTATCAAGAACCAGAGGGCACAGTTTTAAAATGTCCTGCAAAAGAAGCAAATGTAAGGTGAGAGGAAAACCTTTTGACAGTGAGTATCTTGGCTTTGGAATGCACTGCTGGCGAACGCGGTGGACACGGGTGCCTTGTTCTGTGCTACTAACTGAAGTACTTCGTTTAATGTGAGCCTTCCTTGTACATCAAACCCTAAAAGGCAAGGCCTTCTTAACCCTTATAGTCACTAGCTCCTGTGCACAATTACAGTCCTCTAAGGTCTAATTTGTTTATTAGTGCGTGAACAATCCAATTAAAATAACGGTGATCAAGTGGCATCACTTCTTACTGTCTCTTGCTTCAACCTTTGATATGCCAAACACTTTGTGACATCATATATCTTGTAATGGTTTGGTTCTCTTAGTTTACCAACGCATTACAGTTTTAATTGCAAGTTTTATATACATAATCTATACTACATGTATACATACACACATACACCACAAGACCATAAGATGATAAGATGTAGGAGCAGAAATTAGGCCATTCAGCCCATTAAGTGTGCTCCACCATTCAATCATGGCTGATAAGTTCCACAAAACCATTCTCCTGCTTTCTTCCTGTAACCCTTGATCCCCTTCATAAACAAGCACCTATCTATCTCAGTCTTAAATGTACTCAATGACCTGGACTTTGCAGCCTTCTGTAGCAGTGAATTCCATAGATTCACCACTCTCTGGCTGGAGAAGCTTCTCCTTATCTCTGTTTTAAAAGGTCTTCCCTTTAAGGCTGTGCCCTCCGGTCCTAGACTGCTTTACCAATGGAAGCATTTTTGCAACATCCACTTTGTCCAGGCCACTCAGTATTCTGAAAGTTTCAATGAGATCCCCCTCATCCTTCTAAACCCCAATGAGTATAGTCCCAGAGTCCTCAAACATGCCTCACATGTTGAGCTTTCCATTCCTCGGACCATTCTCATGAACCTCCTCTGAACCCGCTGTAGGGCCAGTACATCCTTCCTGAGATATGGGGCCCAAAACTGCACACAACACTCCACATGTGGCCTGATCAGAGCATTATAAAGCCTCAGTAGTACATCCCTGCTTTTGTATTCAAGTCCTCTCAAAATAAATGCCAACCCTGCATTTGCCTTCCTGACTACTGACTCAACCTGCAAGTTTACCTTGAGAGAATCCTGGACTAGAACTCCTGAGCCTCTTTGCACTTCAGACTTCTGAATTTTCATTCCATTTAGAAAATAGTCCAAGCTTTTATTCTTCTTACCAAAGTGCATGGACCTCACACTTTCCCACATTGTACTCTATCTGCCACTTCTTTGCCCACTCTCCTAACCTGTCTAAATCCTTCTGCAGCCTTGCCACCTCCTCAATACTATCTGTCCCTCCACCTATCTTTGTATTGTCTGCAAATTTAGCCAGAATGCCCACAGTTCCTTCCTCTAGATCATCAATGTACAAAGTGAAAAGATGTGGTCTTCATGCTGACCCTCGTGGAACACCACTAGCCATTAGCTGCCATCCTGATAAGGAACCTTTTATCCCCACACTCTGGCTGTCTGGCAGACAGCCAATCTTCTATCCATGCCAGCACCTTACCTCTAACACTGTGAGCCCCTATCTCACTCAGCAGCCTCCTGTGTGGCACCTTATCAAAGGCCTTCTTGAACTCCAGGTAGACAACATCCATTGGCTCTCCATGGTCTACCCTGTAAATCCATAAAACTGTTACGTACTGTTAAATTACAAAATAGGTTCATTTTGATACATAACTGTGCCTTAACATTTTTCTCAATGTATTTGCATGTGTTAATCTAAATTTACATTAATGAGCCACAAACAGCAATAAAAGCTTAAACCAACAATCTTACTTTTGAAACACAAATAAAGATTGCGGGAAAAGCTCAGCAGGTCAGGCAGTGCCTGTGAAGAGAAATCAGAGTTAACATTTAAGGTCCAGTGTCCTTTCCTCAGAACACACTGATCCAAAATGTTAACTCTGATTTCTCGTCACAGATGCTGCCAGACCTGGGGGAATTTCCCAACAATCTCTATTTGTGTTCCTGATTTACAGCGTCCGCAGTTCTTTCAGTTTTCACCTTACTTTTGACATGGGCTAGTCTTTTTTACTTTTTTTTGGAAAAAAATCATGGAAACATAGAAAATTCAGCTCCAGATTTTAAACTGATCATTGGCTGATAACCCAACTAGTGGCCTATTCTCACTTTCTTCCCAAACTCTTTGATCTCTTATTCTATAAGTAACTGTTTCTTGACAAGATTCAATGGTTAGGTCTTAACCTCATACTGTGGCAGAGAATTCCACAGGTTCACCACCCTCCGGGTGAAGAAATTTCTCCTAATGTCAGTCCTAAACATCCTTAAACTATGATCCTGGTTCTGGACCCACAAGGAATCAAGGGCTATGGGGGGGGGAGTGCAGGGAAGTGGAGTTGAAATGCCCATCAGCCATGATTAAATGGCAGAGTGGACTTGATGGGCCGAATGGCCTTACTTCCACTCCTATGTCTTATGGTCTTATGAACTCCCTGAAACATCCTTCCTGTATTTACCCCATCTTGAGTTGTTAGAATTTTATAAGTTTCTATGAAATCCATCCTTAGTTTACTAAATTACAGTGAAAATGGTCCTAACTGATTCAGTCTTTCATCATACATCAGTCTGTCAGGAATCAGTCTGGTGAATCTTTGATACACTCTCCATAGCCAGAAAAACCTTCCTTAGATAAGGAGACCAAAACTGCATATGACACTCCAGGTGTGGCCTCATCTTTACAGTTGCAACAAGACATTTTTGCACCAGTCAAATCCTTTCAATATGAAGGCCAATGTATTATTTGTCTTGTTTATTGCCTGCTGCATATGCATGATTGCACCTTCCCTTTTCCCAGTGTACGGCTATTCAGATAATAATCTGCCTTCTTGTTACGCTCTCAAAGTAGAAAACTTACATATATCTCTATTACATTATATCTATCTATAAACATTATATTTAACTTGTCATGCATTTGCCTATTCAATCAATTGGTCCAAATCACACTGAAGCACCTCTGCATCCTCCTCACAGGTCACTCTCCCAACCAGCTTTATGTTCTCTGCAAACTTGAAGATAATGTTTTAGGTGAGGGAACTAAACATACTAATACAATTTGTGAATACTACAGTCCAAGCACTAAGCCCTGTACAATCCCACTAGTCACTTCCTGCCACTTGGAAAAGGTTTCAATTATTCCTACTCTTTATTTCCTCTGTGCCAACCATTCTCATACATGTCAGTACACTACCCTCAATCCCATGCACTTTAATTTTACATACTAATCTCTTATGTGGAACTTTACGGAAAACCTTCTGAAAGTGGAAGTAAACCACATCTCACTCATCAAGTCTAAGTTATATCTTCAAAAAATTCCAGTGGATTTCCCTTTCATAAATCCATACTGACCCTGTCCAATTCTGTCATTGTGCTCTGCTATTGAAACATTTACAAGGGACTCTAGCATTTTCACCATCAATCAGGCTAATTGGTCTATAACTGTCTCCATAATTTCTCTCTACCCCACTCTTTTTTTTAAGTTGTGGGGTGACATCAGCAACCCTCCAGCCAATGAAACTATTTCAGAGTCTATCGACTCTTGAAAGATGACCTCCAATGCATTCACAATTTCTAGGACCACTTCCTTAAGTTCTCTAGTGTAGGGTCTCATTCAAATGCTCCAGTTACTGTTCTGATCTCAAGTGTATTCAAGTCTTTATTTGATATTGTTAGTTGTGAATCTTTAGTGTTACATCTGGCACACTTGTTCTGATTGCAGAGTCAAGAGTCTCCCGCATTTCCCACACCTCATCCCTCACACTCCGCCCTTGCAATAACCACTCCAAGAGAATCCCCTTACTCCTCACACACCACCCCACCAACCTCCGGATACAACGCATCATCCTCCAACACTTGCGTCATCTACAATCCGACCCCACCACAAAGACGTTTTTCCATCCCCATCCTTGTCTGCCTTCCGGAGAGACCACTCTCTCCGCAACTCCCTTGTCCGCTCCACGCTCCCCTCCAACCCCACCACATCCGACACCTTCCCCTGCAAACGCAGGAAGTGTTACACCTGCCCCCACACCTCCTCCCTCACCCCCATCCCAGGCCCCAAGATGATTTTCCACATCAAACAGATGTTCACCTGCACATCTGCCAATGTGGTATACTGCATCCACTGTACAGAGTGTGGCTTTCTCTACATCGGGGAAACCAAACGGAGGCTTGGGGGCTGCTTTGCAGAACACCTAAGCTCGGTTCGCAGTAAACAACTGCACCTCCCGGTCGTGAACCATTTCAACTCCCCCTCCCATTCCTTAGACGACATGTCCATCTTGGGCCTCCTGCAGTGCCACAACGATGCCACCCGTAGGTTGCAGGAACAGCAACTCATATTCCGCTTGGGAACCCTGCAGCCCAAAGGTATCAATGTGGATTTCACAAGCTTCAAAATCACCCCCTCCCCCACTGCATCCCAAAACCAGCCCAGCTCGTCCCAGCCTCCCTAACCTGTTCTTCCTCTCACCTATCCCCTCCTCCCACCTCAAGCTGCAGCTCCATTTCCTACCTACTAACCTCATCCCACCCCATTGACCTGTCCGTCCTCCCCGGACTGACCTATCCCCTCCCTATCTCCCCACCCATACTCTCCTCTCCACCTATCTTCTCCTCTATCCATCTTCAGTCTGCCTCCCTCTCTCTCTCTATTTATTTCAGAATCCTCTCCCCAACCCCCTTTTCTGTTGAAGGGTCTAGGCCCAAAACATCAGCTTTTGTGCTCCTGAGATGCTGCTTGGCCTGCTGTGTTCATCCAGCTCCACACTTTGTTATCACTGTGGATGTGTATTGAACCACCTTTCTTTATCACTGCTATGTTGTGTGACTGAATCACACTTTACGGATTCAAGGACCCCTGCCATGATAAACCTTTCTAATTCTGCATCAACATTTGGTCTAATTGTATAAGGCACTAATGTAGCTTTCCCACATTTTGCTTGATTCGCATCCTGCATTTTCAATTTGACAGATCTTTCCCATTGAAAATAATTGCATGCTCCTTGCACAATTTTTGAGGGTTGCAGCACTATGTGACTCAGCTGCATCTGCTATATACTTTGGAGGTATCGATGAAACTGACCCTCTGGTATCCACCTGTATTCTTACTAGTTTGCCATTCAGTTAGAGAGAACCCAGTGTTGGTTGGTGTCACCAGCAATAGCCAGTATGTTTAATAACTTCTCTTTAGACTGAGAGTCTGGGCTATTCTTATGCCCTTTTTGCGTAATGTAAATTTTCTTCCTAAAGGAGGGTCTAGGCCCAAAACATCAGCCTTCCTGCTCGGCCTGCTGTGTTCATCCAGCTTCACACCTTATCTCTTTCTTCCTACTCTGGTCAGAAGTCACACAACACCAAGTTTAGTCCAAATTTAAATTTATTTGAAGTCTCAGGTTTTTGAAAACCTGCCCCTTCATCATGTGAAGTGAAGAAAATCATACAGACAATTTATAGGCAGAGATAAAAAAAAAGGGGGAAAAAAGTGGTATGAGTGGAGTGTAGATAAGCTGAATAACAAGTCTCTGCAAGTGATCAAGTGTCAAACAGTGAGATTAAAGTATCAACAGCTAAGAGTAAGCAAAGGGGCTGAGCTATAAATCAAATTGAGACAGATAATTGCTAGGTATAACCATCACATTCCAAGGGTCTGAGCAAAGTGACAAATAATCCAAAACTGTATGAACTAAGATCACAAGTTATCAAGGAGTGTCAAAAACAGGACAGTGAGGAATATTTTATATATACACACAGAACAGTATGGTGCCATTACACATGGTGTGACATGAACCCAAGAACACAGCTGATGCCATCTTCATTAGGTACAGAACTGGGCCATCAGTTTATGCTTGGCAATTCAAAGGCTGCCTTGGGGGATGCTTACTTGAAGCTCAGAGACTGATTGCCCTTAACCACTGAAGCATTCCCCAACTAGAAAGGGAGCGTTCTTGTCTGGCAATTGTTGCACAGTGCCTATTCATCCAGATATAGCATCTGAAGCATGGTATGAGGTAGACAACACTGGCTGAGACACACTAGTATCTATTACATAAATGGTGAGTGACATGCCCACATGATGGTAGCATCCACGTCAATGATGTGATATTTCTTGGAGGCTGCCAGGGCAAAAAAGTTGTGGTGTTATGGTTGATGCTGTCTTTAAGGATGGGTAGTTTCCCCATGAAAAGATGGGTAGATTAGGTATCTTCAGGTTGTGTTCCTCTTTGTCAGAGCAAAACCTATGCAGGGCTTGTCCAGAGGATGGCTTCTTTAACATGTTTATGGTAGAAGCTGTAGAAGTGCAGCATCGTCAGGTCATCCACTGGCTTGCAGTAGAGCAAGACAGAGGTGTCAGTCCTCTGTGGAGCTGCATGTGTCCAAGAATGAGACTGATTCTGAAGAGCAGTCCATGGTAAGTCTGATGGTGGGAAGAAGCTTGTTGATATTTTTGTTTCAGGTGATTCCTTGCCAAGAGTCCCAGGGAAGAAAACATTGACATTTCCTGTGTATAGCATTGGTTGGAGGCTCTGAGCAGCAAAGAAGCCTCGCTCAAACTTGTACATGAAAATATCAGTGGATTGGGATGCAAGTTTGGTCCCTGTGGCTCTTCCGTTTATCTGAATGAAGAGGTGGTTGTAGAGGGTGGAGACCTTGTGGTCAAAGATAAAGCAGTGAGTTGTAGGATGGCAGCTGAAAATTGGCAGTTGAGTACTGAGGCTGTTGTGGTGAGAGACAGCTGGTGTAGAGAGTCAAAACATCAATTGTGATTAGGAATGTTCCTGGTTTGACCAAATCTGAGTGCGCTGAGTGTCTGGAAGAAGTCTGCAGTGTCGTGACAAAAGCAGGCGGATCATTGTACAAACAGGTTTCAAGGGTGTTCTTGACAGAGCATGACCGGAGGACCCTTCGTCATCCAGTACATGCCCAGAGCAGAAAAACAAATGCCATGCTCCTCACAGCCTTCCAATAGGTCAGTGACAATAAACATCTCACCAAGACCATCCCGACACCTCCATTTCTCACCTTCAAAAAAAAACTGCCAAAAATTTTAAAGACCACTGTTTGTAGCAAATTACTCAGCCTTCAGGATAACATCAGCCACAACACCACACAACCCCCACTACAGCAACCTCTGCAAGACATGACAGATCAACATGGCTACCACCATCACATGTGGGAACACCAGCCACAAGGAAAATGGCAGATTCTGCAACTTGGCCAATGTTGTCTACCTCACACTGCAAGCAAGGATACCCCGACACATGGTATATTGGCAAGACCATGAGGACAATATGGCAATGGATGAATAGATGCCATGCTGCCCAACAGGAATGTTCCCTCCCAGTCAGGGAACACTTCAGCAGTCAAGGCCTTCCAGCCTCTGATCTTCAAAGCATCCTCCAATTCAGCTTCAGATACATAATGCACAATAACCAAGCAAGAAACTGATGGCCAAGTTCTGTACCCATGAAAAAACCCTGTACCAATTATCTTGGGTTCACGTTCTAGCATCCCTACTGCATGCAAACAGGCCCTTTGGCCCAACATATTCACATAACCTCTGAGGCTCGCACCCAAAATCATCCCCCTATAACTGACTTAAATCTAAACATTCCTGTCACTATGGGCAATTTAGCAGGGCCAAGTCACCTAGCCTGCACGTCTTTGGACAGAGAGAGGAAACCAGAGCTCCCGGAGGAAGCCCACAGAGACATGAGGAGAATGTGTAAATGCCAGAGTTGCTTGAGGTTTGAATCAAACCCAGGCCCCTGGTGCTGAGACAGCAGTGCTATCTGCTGAGCCACTGTGCCACCTCTAAACCACATTACAAATACAGAACAAAGTCTTCCTTACTGTCCTGTTGTGACACCATCACCTTGATTACTTATGCTCTACCTTAGTTTGTAGTTTTGGATTACTTGTTGTGATGGTTATACCTAACATGTGATTCAGGTCATTTGTCTCCAGCACCTTGTTTTTAAATTTGTAATTATCTCACTGCCTCAATTAATTGGATTGCAGATCACCCTTTCACTTACTAATTTTTTTGACACTTTTACTCACACTGACTTTTGATCACAAGACTTATTCAACCTATCAACACCATACTTGCTTTTTTTAAAATGGTCTTTTGATCTTGCCCACAGATCTCTGGCTATAAACTTCTGTACTTATGCTTTTCACTTCGTGATTCCAAATAAACCTGTTGGACTATAACCTGGTGTCATGTGAATTCTGACCTTGTCCATCCCAGTCAACACTCGCACCTCCACATCATTTTGTCCTGAAAGCAAGTTTCAACTCGATAGCAAATCATCTGAAGGGTCTATGCCCAAAATGTCAGCTTTTGTGCTCCTAAGATGCTGCTTGGCCTGCTGCATTCATCCAACTCTACAATTATCTCAGATTCTCCAGCACCTGCAGTTCCTATTATCTTTAAGTTTCAACTTAATACTTCAGATTCTTAGCCTGCAAATGTAAGCTGCTACATGACAACTTCCACATTGGGTGCAACTGGCAAACTGCACTGCTGTATTGCTCCCCTTGCATTTCTCCAACCTCTTGCATAAATCACAGTCTACCAACAATGCATTTGTCTGATATTTTAGGACTTTAAAAATTGCTAGGTTTGAACTGGAGGGGCAACCTAGTAAGTTTTTGACTGCATTAAATCAATTACAAAACTGATATACTTAAAATAGCATCTAGTTCTCTAGATGAAAGTAGCCAAGTAATGCACAAATCATTCAGAGCCTCAAAAGGCAGAGCCCAGCTTAGATGCAAATAACAGCTAGAGTTTGCAACTATTTTCAACCAAAATTGCAAAGTAGCAGAAATGAATCAAAGATATCCACCACTAGATTTCCCACACTGACTTGAGGTTACCATGAATGCCTTGATTATAGTGATCCTTCGGTTCAACCACCACTAGTCATCTCTCTCATGAGAGCAGCCTTGTGGTCTGGTAGCATTTGGACAACTTCACCTTTTTAGAAAGTTCAATTTACTCAAATTAACAAAGGGCAATTGGTCTCAAAACATTCTGGCTGTAACAAAGATATGTTCTTCAGCTTTGGATGTTTCAACCAAGATGTTCCAGTACTGCTACAAGTGTTGAAATCTGCACAAACTGCAACATTGGGCTCCTTACCTGACCACAAACCAAACCAACTCATTTCATCCAGAACAGAAATCTACTCAAACTGTCGAAGCACTCAGGCAGCAATTGATCATTATGTTCAATTTGACTTTGATCAGGGTCATTGACTCAGTTCATTAGTCTTTGTTCAAAGATGAATGACAAGACCAAAATGTCAAAGGTAATTAGGTAAACTATAATGGCATCAAGACAGCATTCAGACAAATACAGGATCAAGTAGTACTGACAAAAATGCAAATTAGTGGGTATCAAGAACAGTATTAGATGGAATCATTGTAGAGTAAAAGACTGATGGTTACAAGGAGGCAAGCCATTTCTGCCCAAGACATAACCAAACTACCTTGAGCAGCTTCAATGATCTGCCCTCCAAAGATTAAAAGCAGGTGGGCCCTTGTGATGCAATACTATCCCTAATCCTGGACTGGGCGACCCAGACAAGTCCCAGCTGCTCCAAAAGAATGTCAAAACATCCAAGAAAGGAGATTAGAAGAACAGGTTAAATAAAGAAAAGAGTTAGAAGCAGGTTGGTAGGTGGTAGTGCCTTTGAGCCAGAAATACTAGCATTAAGTCCCACAAGCTCCAGAGATGTGAAACAACTTAGGATCGGTTAATTAGAAAACATATTCGAAGGGCAAAGCGTTCATTAGCAATTTTATGGAATTCATTTCCAATCCACTGTTGGAGGGGTAGAGAAGGAAAAAGCCCAAATGCAAAAACTGATAACATTACATTTTCAGCTAATGCAAATATCTACACCATACAGATGGACAGGAGTCCTTGACATTCAAATAGACCACCACTGAATACCACAATTTGAGAACAGGGAGGTATTAGTGTACTGTATTTGGAATTAGAGCTCGAGTGAATTTTCACAAATCCATTTAGTTGGCATCTTTTGCTCTCAGCTAGACTACAAAGTCCCATCACAGTTGGTTGCCTCAGTTGCTGTTTAATCTAAAAAGCCATTTAGTCACAAATTGCTACAGTAAAAGCTAAAAAAGGAATGAAACCAGAAGAATCATCTGGCTTCAATCTAGCTTCACTATCACTAGATCACAAGAGGCGAGCTTAAGGAAGCTCCAAGATTTTGCACCTACATTGTAAGGACTGCAACAAATCAAGGCGGCAGCTCATTAGCAGGTTCTCAAAACACTTGGGAATGGGCAATATAGGTGTTGATCCAAAAATCAGTACCACATTCCATGAATAAGATTGCTATTAAGTTAACTGGACCAAAACAGAGCAGAATGTTCTGCAGTAACTCAAAACATCCATACAATGCAAGACAGTTGTGTGCCCACCACTTACCTGGATGATGGCAGTTCTATCACCACCATTCAGAACAAAGCTCTTGAATGTAGAGGGTGGCAGATTAGATACTTGTCAATCTTAAATATTGCAGCTTTGGAATAATTGACAAAAAACCACAGTTTAAAAAAAAACTTACCATAGCTTCAATAGTAATCTTCCAAAGAAGTGCCATTTAGAAGAGGCACAGTGCATAGAAACATGACTTACAAATTCAAATATGGCACCATCCTGACCCAGATATACACAGCTATTTTTGTGGCTGGGTTAAAATCATGGAACTCCAAGAACCACTGGTGCCTGTTCCTTCACAATGAAGGAATTCAAAAAGTGGTTATTCTTGACCCCATGTATATTGTTAAAGTGACATTCTACTGGACTTTGTAGTTTTGACTAAATCCTAGCAACAAGTGATTAAGTAGTTTTACATCCAAATAGAAGGCATTGATGTGCTTTAACTTACTACCAAATTAACAGGAAATCTACACACAGGGCATGTCAAACTTTAGCTACTCGGTAAAGATGAGCATTCATGATTTCAAAGGAAGACAAATGGGAAATTACGGTAAATAAACTTGCAATACTAATGAAAACGTACAATGGGGAAGGGGGAAACTGACCTGTAAAAAGGAATTCAGAGCTGGCATGGATTTTGTGCTGCATGACAGATTCTGGCCGTTGCTAGTCACGTGATCAAGGCAAGCTTTGAGGTTTAACGTTACACTTTATTCAGAGCAGAGATGGACCCTTCGGTCCAACTCAACCACACTGACCAGACATCCCTAAATCTTATCTAGTCTCATTCACAATCATTTGTCCCAAATCCTCTAAACACATCTTATTCATTCACCCACCCAGATGCCTTTTAAGTGTTGTCATTGTACCTGCCTCCACCACTTCCTCTGGCAGCTGATTCCATACATCCACCACCCTTTGCATGAGAATTTCCCCCTTAGGTCCCTGTTAAATCTTTCCTCTCCCACCTTAAACCTATGCCGTCCAGTTTTGGGCTCTTCCCTCTACCTTGGAGAAAGTTGGCTATACACCAAATCCATGTCCAAGGATGTTAAACCTGGTCAGCCCTCTTTCTCCTTGCTGGAGACTAAGCCCTAGCCTACTTGGCCTCTCCCTACAGCTCTTTAGGACAAGTGAAAATGAGAATGAGAAGAGATACATTTGATAAGCAAAAGAGGTACTATGGAATATGGGCCAAAGGCAGGTATATGGAGTTAGGGCATACGCTGGTGCTCAAAAATGCAGAATCTATTTACACTAGAATCCTGCCACCATTATTGTTGGTTCAGGTGAAAAAGTGCAATTTATTCTCTAGGTTAGCTTATTTAACTAATTAAACTGCACATCCTAGCATCAATAAACCCAACATGCTCAAGGCCTTGAAATTTTAAAGGCAGAAGACAGTATACAGGCTTAGACAAAAACTGCAAAATCACCCTCAGGTTAGAAGTAACCCATTTACCAGGTTCTACATCAATTTCAATTGCTGTCTATTCAGCCAGCAATTTGGCTACATTGTCAAAATGGCAACCAAATCTCAAAATATTGTTATAGTGGTTAAGAGAAAGGTATTGGCCAAAAAGTAGCTCACTACTTATTGCCATAGAAATGGAGACTAGAGCAGCAAGTGGGGAACACATGAAGCCTCATGAAAGTGGAGCTTTTTGGGACAAAGTCAGGCTCTGTACTGGTCATATGGCATTACTGGATCAGCAAATTAGTGTAAGCATGACAGG
The DNA here is from genome assembly GCF_030684315.1 of Stegostoma tigrinum. Taxonomy (NCBI): domain Eukaryota; kingdom Metazoa; phylum Chordata; class Chondrichthyes; order Orectolobiformes; family Stegostomatidae; genus Stegostoma; species Stegostoma tigrinum. Next base: position 43,845,729 of record NC_081365.1, read on the forward strand.
AGACAGACACCTCATGCAATCTCACTGCCATGTTACAAATCATGGGCATTCCAGGTTGCACACTTAGCAATTTCTTCACTGGAGAATAAGTATCTCAAAATTCAAGGACCAGTTGACTCCAATGCATGGATCCAGATTTTAAAAACTGGACTTAAACCCAAGATCCAGGAAGCCACCAGTGCAAAGTGACAATCGTGAAAAAGAGATTTCAGATTACATTTTCAAAGCTTAATGGATCTGCAGCATTTTTTAGGCCCATGTTTAAAAATGGAAAGTCAGGAGAATGGAGTTGAGACTCTAGAATTTTTCTCCCTTTTCACAAGTCAACAAAAGAAACCATTAGTTGATGCAGCTCAAAACCTTTTATTGGTAAAAATCATACAAGTAATGCACAGCTGAGTCTTCTCGTGCAATGTAGAGCATAGCATCTAAACTATTTATAGAAAGCAAATTCTAGACCTACAGTGACTAAAAGGTATTCAATGCACTGAGCAAGGACCGGACATTCATGCACATCAATAGTTTTGTTGGAAGTTACAGCATGAAGGGATTTCTATAACTTGAGAACATTAGGTCTAAAAACTACCACTTGCTTAGGAGTGTCAAGTTGAATACCCAAGTCACTTAATACACAAATGCAACTAAATGCAACAATAAATTGATAACCACATGTATTAAATTTGCTCTTTGCCAGACATTCACTAAACATAAAAAAAAAGGAGTACCTCAACATTTTGCCATTTTTCTAAACATTTTCCTCTAGAATTTTAAGAAACTCTGTCCAAACCTTGGCATATTTTATTTCAGTTTTGATCAAATTACCCACATGAATGAATTTGATAGGACAATGGGAATTAGCGGCAATCAAGGCCGACAGTGGGTTGTGGTTCAGTTTCTGACTCTGGGTCCAATATGACCTTAACAATAAGAGCTCACGCTACCCCGAAATATATGTATATATATATATTCACGCATACGTTGACATTCAACATTCAAGTGCCAGTGTTTTTGGACTGTCTTTTGGTCAAGTTACTTTTTCGGGTTTTCTATGAACTTTCAAAGAATCACTTTTAGGCTTACAAAACAAAAACACAAAAATTAAATATTTGTCAAATGAATAAATATTACACAAAACTAGCAGCAAAAATACCTAGATTTGTTGTGTGCAAATAGTTAATTCCCAACTGTTAGACCCCCATGGTCCCAAAATAGTCCTGGTTTGGTATCTAGCCTCTTTCCCAGCCCCTCCCCTTCTAACTAAGCTGCGTTTGACAATCACTGCAAAAAAACTTGGAGGTTCGAGAAAATGCATGCAAGACAAGACATCTGTATATAAAATATTCTTTCTGAATGTGCATTAAAATAAATTTGTTAAAGGTATTTAGATCTCTTATATAAAACCTGATGGGCACAATGTATAAGGGCCTAAACCTACCTGTATAGCACCATTCATCACAAGAGATTAGCTCAATACTGTCAGTGCATCTACTTTCCATTGATGAGAATTTCAGTACAAGAAGGCACAACACACTTTAGATGTATTGCACGTGATAAGTTCTTTTGCTATTTTTCAGTTCGTTCTCCAACGACCTAAGATTTCCAGTAGTTTTTATACTGGCAGTCTGGCCATTTTAGCCAAGGAAAAAAACTACCCTATCCTGGCAGTTTGAGGTCAACTCACTTGACTGCAGCATTGTACAGCCCAACATTTTTAAAAAAGGTGGGAGAGCTTCTTTGGCCAGATTTAGCAGAATAAACTGACAATTTGTCCACATAAGGGACAGTGCAAAAGGAAACCCAAACCACTATTTCGTAGTGGATATGCAATCGATTACCAGCGTTGGCACCTTGTGCAGTAATGTGTACATTTCCATTCTCTGTGATCTCCAAGCATCAAACTTCAGACCCTAGTGGAGCAACTTTACAGAATCTACAGTAAACAGTTAAATGCGGCTTTTCTGAACTTTAACGCAGCTTGAATATACACAAATGTAATTTTTTTTCAGTAAAGAAGCCTGCTGCAGAGATCTTTCTGTTCGTTCCCCTTGACCAAAAAACAACACTAGCATGCGTATCAGACCAAAAATCAGCCGAGTCCGTCTGTACAGTCGCTCGGTGCAGTGGTCCATTTAGCCATTCTGAAATTTCAATTTCCTTTTAGATACGGCAGGCATTTAGATTTCTAATGGATGGGATTTTCATCCACACCTAAAAAGTTTCAAGTTTTCAAAAATCCCCTAAAAAAATACATTCCTAGCTACTTTCCGCCCACTCGAGGCAAGCCTGAATCAGTTAACTAGCTGCCTTTAAATGTTGTCAAGTTAGTAGATGTCAAGTTTTCTCAACTTTTACATTTGCTTAGGTGTAGTAATCTGAAACAGCAGTGTATTAGAACTTGACACTGTACACATTGTTGGAATGGCTTGTAAAACTACCATGTCCCCAACAGGTATCTATCCAGGATAGAGTGAGCAACATCGGTTTCCCACAGTAGGGATCAGAATGCTGCAAATGCCCTAAGTTGTCTTTACAGGTCACGCATGTCAAGGCCGTAATGGAGGTTGCTGTTTATTTTCAGCCTTGTAACATTGTTAAGTGCAACTGGGTAAATGACTCCTGATAAAGCCATTTCACCCTGCTTCTGCCAAGGTTTGTTTTGCCCAAGTCTCTCTCAGATTGTGCTAGAGAACGATTGATTGTGAGAACTCAGGCCCAATGAACCAGTAGGACATCAAAAATAAAAGTTCCTCTATAAAGGCACAGTACATTAACATACAAATGATCCTCAGTTACAGAGAAATCAACTTAAATACAGCACACAGTTTAAACATCTATAGCCAATATTCTAGTGCTGTTTATGGCCACATTTTCTTCATGGTCTAGGGTTTGTGTTCCTCCGCTATTGCTTTCTCTTTGCATTTGAGCTCCCTTTAAAAATCCAGAGAATCACAGCTGGTAATGTACTGTGAGTTCTTGAAGCTACACAAGGTATAGTCTGGCTCAGTTACATGTGGTTTCCATTTAGCTTGTTTGGCAAGGTGGCATCCACTGCAAAATATTCTTCAGTTGCCCCACCAATCCACCTGGGAGTTGTAAGCTCCACCATATCCATCAGCATTGTAATAGCTTCCATAACCACCTGGAAAACAATTGCACTTGATTAGAGACTTTAAGTTTACTGACCACCATTAAAGGGCAACTGGGTGACAGGCAATAAAATTCTGGCCAGCCAGTGACACCCACATCCCACATGCAAATTTAAGAAGTTCAACTTGCAACACTGATGGCACAAAAATAAGTTCTCTTGACAGATACCACTCAATTTGACACCCAAACTCAGCTGGATATCAAATTCTACTTCTGATCAATTCTGTTTCTTGTAGGTGTTTCATTACCAGCTACTTGAAAGATAGGCTGCACATGGTCTGAAGTTAATATGCTTCAGATGAAAGCAAAGTAAAAAGTTTAACCAAGAAAATCAGTTCAGTAGATTAATGTCTTACCTCCGCCATACCCTCTGGGACCACTGTGGCCAGTGCTGCGGTTCCCACGGGTATTGAAGCTGCTGCTGGTCTGTCTGTAATCCCTGGCACCAAACCCTGCTCCAAACCGACTGAAATGCAAGATTCATAACACTGAGCTAGAAAGTAAGAACTTGCTTCATCCCAAATCCACTACCCTGGATTGTACACAAGTGTACAAGTGCAAAGTACAAGCCCTCATTGCATAATGTCAGCAACCAAAACAGTGGGACCAGGAGTGGAAAGGTTAACCAGCTGCAAATAAAGTGAGCAATAAAGTAATCATCTGTCTGGAAGGAGTAACTGCTTCTGGGGTGTTTAGTGATTATCAGTTTAAAACCATTCAAGCCTCAAGAATTTGGCCTACATTAAAAACTTTGTTAGAATCAGTATCAGTAGCAAAGTTGTTAGAACAACCATAGAATCCAGATAGCAAGGAACTTTTTGGCGTCTACAACTTTGGAGCATTCACCCAAATGATAATTGCATGCTCCACAATGTAGAATTGCTTGTTTTGGCCTATGCTATATCAACTTAACTGACTGAAATTTCTCTTGTGTAATTTATCTAAAAAGAATGGGATTGAAGAGCTCAGGAATCAAATCACAGTATGTAAGGATCCCACATCACAAATATTGCATTTTTAGTGGAAGTCACCAATATTAATTTGAGTACAAATGCATCTTAGAATGCATTCAAATTGCTTTGTTTAAAATAAACGTGCTGTACTTCAGCAAATGAGCAACGTTTTGAGATGAATGTAACTGGAAAAGGTTTGCCACATGGTTAAGTGGCATAAAATACTGCAGACTGAGAATTTACCCATTAGCACAGTGCAATTTTCCAAATCTGCATGTCAAGAGTTCCTTAATTAAAACTACCTGTCTTGAAGTCAAACTTAATCAACGAAATGTATTACATGCCTATCAAAGTGGATTAAAAAAGGAAGATAGACATGGAATTTCATGATTTGTTGTTAGAAGTTATATAGCAATGTAGAGAGCCAATTTATAGCCAAAAATCCACAACTGAAAGCCAACCTAATTTGTTTAGTTAAGTTCTGGCATGACAGCAACCAAGAACAAAAGCAGTTTCAGAATTTTACAGCACAAGACTATTCTGCTCAATTTATCTGTAGCAGTACTTAATCCACAAAAACCTACTCTATTCTACTTTATAGAAAGTTAGATCTTTATTCCTTTCTCTTAAATATACCTTCACCTTAAATATACTCATGGTGGTCACTGACTACTTGTATTCTATGAACCCGAATACTTTTAAGCCATAAGTAGCATTTTAAGCAGGTAGAAACACCAGTTTGTCCTTCGTTTACATTCTGTTAGACAAGACAGCCTAATGTATTTGTATCTCCAAAATACCAAAGAAACAAAAAAAAAATAAAGCAGCACAGTAGCAGTCAATACATAAAAAGGTTAGAATAACAAAACACATGGTAATATGAAATCTCAAGTACATAAAGAAATGCCATTACACAGGTTTTAGTCCAGCTCTCTATAGCTGCTTGTTACGGTCAAAAGCTCTTTCACAAACCTCCAACACCCAGGAGGCTCCACCACTAGCCCCAATGGAGATTTATCGTCCCTAAATCATATTTACATATGTTTACATTTAGCATTCTAGAAAGGAGTCTCTACCAAAACCTTTACTGGATTCATTAGTTACTAAAGCACATTGGACATCTAAACCTTGATCTCCCCAGCAGACAAACTCAAGCCCACAAACTTGATTTTGCAGATTCATCCAGTCACCCATTAAGCTTTTCTTTCTAGAAAGAAAATAAACTATGTTCACCTTTTTCTGATAGGCAACCTCAGTGGGAGATGCAGAAAGAAAAACCAGCATATTCGCGGGCGCAGGGCAGATGCTGGAGTCAGCAATAACTGTGCAGAGCTGGAGGAACATAGTAGGCCAGGCAGCAGAGGAGCAAGAAAGTAGTTGTTTCAGGTCCAGACACCCATCTCTCCAGAAAAATTCAGGAATCTTATCTGCATATTTACCTCTTTGATCGCCCACGACCTGAGCTCCTATGCTGTTGCTCATATGCCAGGTTTTCTAGCCAGGATGGTACTTCTTGCTTAGCTTCCACAAGCAGATCCAAAAGGTCTTTAGTAATATTGCTGTTCTTTTCATTAAAGAATGAGGTGGCAAGACCTAGAAAGAAAAGCAACCAAACTATATTCACCCAAAAAAATACTGCATTGCATTCCACAGCAGTGGAGGATTACTGGCACATACACCATCTAAGATGCTGTTTAAAAATATACTTAAGCACAGCAAAATCTGGCATCTCTGGAACCTGCAGTGTGCCAATTAATTACATGTTCCAATTGATCAAAAAAACACTTAATAGTAATGTAATGCAGAAGGTTTACACACTAAAAACAAGTCACTTAAATAATGCAACTTTTCTTTAAGAGTTAAGTGAGTCTTCTCACTCACTCATCCTCAACTGACTACCCTGACATCGCAATACAGTAAACATCAGGATTTTAGATAATTTTTGCTAGTTTAGAGTGCCAGTTCACAATATGCTGGTTAAAACAAGTTTACTGTACATCCCTTTGATACAAGATGCGGTTACTACTTCAACTGATGAAACATACCAAGGTTGCCAACTCGGCCAGTTCGTCCAATGCGATGCACGTACTCCTCAATATCACTAGGTAGGTCAAAATTGATAACATGTTTGACATTAGAAATGTCAAGCCCACGGGCTGCAACCTGTGAATTAGAAGTCATATCTTATCCATTAAAACACCAAATTATACTGACAATTTAGTTCATTTGCCTGACAAAGCTTTAGGTAGTTTGAGTGTAAACTGAAAGATTTATAAATTTGTTATTTAAAGATCTAAGAATATAAACATGCACATCTGTATTTGTTCAGTGCTTGAAGAATTATTTTGGAAAGTACCGCAGTGGCAACTAGGATAGGGCATCTTCCGGAGCGAAACTGATGCAGAGCCTCTTCTCTATCTCTCTGAGAACGGTCGCCATGGATACTTGTACAAGCATAACCTTCACGGTAAAGAAAATCCTCCAATGAATCAGCACCTTTCTTAGTCTCCACAAAGACCAGTGTAAGAGAATCTTTGCCTAAAAAAGGATAAAGCAAAAGAGGTAATTAGTTGGATACAAGGAAAACATCCCTTGTTTGAAGGCACAAGTTGCACGTGTGTGTAAGGGGTGATCAGAAATCAGATGTATCTGAAGCATAATTAAAACACCCAAGTTTCTATAGTTACTCCAAGCTGTAGTGAATGGCTCTGTTCCTGCAAGACTGTAATGTCCATTTGCAATTGTTTAAAACAGTAACTACCCTGGAACAATTCTGAAGTGTTGACAGTACAATAGTAATACTGAATACCCATTTTAGGCAACAGTGGTTATACAGCTACCTTTTAATTACTGCCAATCCAAAGCAGGATTAACAGGTTGAGAACTTCTGAACCAATTGTCAAGATAAGATGTGACCTCCTGCTGAGTGCCAGCATTGAGAAATTAGCTCAAGTGTAGGGGAACACCCTTCTCAGGCTTAAAATTTAGCCATCTGCAAATCAGCATTTCCTGGAGAATGAAAATCAATCTGGGATCCACTTATTCCATCAGCAATATATTTTAAGTCTGTTAAGTTACATATACCTGTGGCATTCAAGAGATCCAACAGGAATGAACGCTTGTCTTGTTCTTCTACCCACACTACTTTCTGAGTTATGTTCTCAGAGGTGGAACCCACACGACCAACTGCCAAGAATATGTATTCGTCAAGAAAGTCACGAGCAAGTATCTACAGAAATTCATGGAGAAAAAGTAGTCAAGCACTAGGCCATCATAATAAAAAGATGCAAACTACAAGTCGTGACAATTCTCCATATATTGCAAAAGAAAAAAGTCCAAAGTCTGTCCAAAAATGGTTGCCTACAATTTAAGTGTAGTATTGACGATTGCAATTTCAAGCACAATGTAAACATGCACTTAGAGTATTAAGTTGTTACACGTCACTGTATAATGCCTAACTCTCAATTAGCCACATGGACAAGACTTGAACACCTGAAGAAAGTTAACAAAGACGACTGGCCTCCTCTACAGAAAACAATGTAGGTAGAGCGATTAAAAAAGATGGGGGAAGGCACCTCTGCGGGCGGGTGGAGGGAGCAGGTGATCTTTTGCCACAAGTGGGGGCTCTGTACACCAAGAACAGATTTACTCAGCCTGCTTTAAAAAAAAGCACTAAGCAGCCACAAACTATGGAAGAAATTGGGAAGACAAAGGGAGAAAAATTAGGCCACTTCTTTTAAGTAAACCTGGCTGAAGATCTTCAGTCATTTGCTCAAAATCTATACAAGAGCAACATAACAATGTAAGGAGTGGCAACACGTCTAAGATTTTGGCTAGTTATAGTCTTGGTGACCAATATATTCATTCCTGCAGCTTTCAAATACCACAACTACTCCTGGTTAACCCATGTGACACAGAAATTAACTTGCCAGAACTGTATTAAGTGAAGATTTAGATAGCAAGACCAACTTTGCAGCTCTACCCTAGAGCAAAGCCATTTCTGCCTGCCAAACTATATTAAAATGGTTTGACAAAGTATTGAACAATCAGGTCTTACATTTATCTGGTATAGCACAAAAGTATTTCCTATCTTTCTACAGAAATTGCAGCTGACTGATGAACTGCTAAGTAATATGGTTAAAACTTTTTAAAAACCAGGATTTTAGTCATAGAACAAGTCTCCTGCTCTCCAAAAGGAAAACAAGATGGGGTCCAAGGTCACAACAACTGTCAGCCCATTCATCTCAGTGACATTCTGGAGTGAGCATCTTAAATTCAAAGTGAGCAAGTTGTCGTCTCAGCAATACTGTCACTAACCTGGATCTCTTTTGGAAATGTTGCACTGAACATCAAAGTCTGCCTGACATCTTTTGGTGGCATTGCATCCTGCTCAACAATACGGCGAATTTGTGGTTCAAATCCCATGTCGAGCATCCTGTCAGCCTCATCCAACACTAAATACCTAACAGACAAAAATATTCAGTTCTAAAATGAAGCAAAGATTGACAAAAATGGAAGTTCAAATCCAAAAAGCTGTACAATGCAACTCTCCATGCACTCCTCCTACAAACTGGTCTCATCAGCACCTTGATTTTTAGACAAGTTTCTCTAGGGTCTTACTTGCCCACAGCAAGTTTAAAGAAATTGAATGCCAAACTATGAGGCAGGCAGGCATCTGAATAGCATTCAGCAAAAAGTTTAACACTACTAATTTTTCTACTTGCAAACTCAATTGGTCAGCAGTTTTCCATCTACAGATACTCCAAGAATTGAATGCAACTTGGAATAGAACATGGAGCTGGGCAAGGGAAATCTACTCAACTGTTTACATTCATTCATCCAGCTTTAAAGCAGATACTTACACACACTCGGATAACGCATATTACTTAAGGATACCAGATTTACTGGATTCTTTTCTAGATGTCAGACTAAGCTAAGTCAGAGGGATTCAAGGGTTTATTCTTCAGAGAATGCCCCTTCCTCTAGGACAGGAGATCCAGCTTCAAGTCCACCTGCCTCAGGTGGATCAAATCATGTTAGAGCAAGTGAATAAACTGCCTAGGAGGCCAGAGCACAAGTTGCACTCAAATTGCAATGTAGTGTTGGGAGTTACATGCAAAGACGGGGTTGGGGTACATTCACATTTGACCGTTTTTAAATACGGTAAGGATTGGTTTAATTCTCTAATAGAAGGGGGCGGTTGTTGATCATGTGTTTAAAATGTTTTGCTTAATTCTATTCCCAAAGAATAGTTAGTATAGGCACTGCTGGCAAGGATAATACATTAGGAAGAAAAATTACAAGTAACCAAATACTGCAGTACAGCAAGGCAGATGACAAGTCACATTTACAGCATGTGAGATATGCAGAAAACCAGAGATGTAGGTCAAACATATCTGCAAATACATGCAGTTCAAGGTAATTCACTTCAGTTATCAAGCTGGAGCCTGAGCTGCAAAGGCCAACATCAGTGGTGGTGGGGGTTTTTTGGGGGGTGTGGGAGGGGAGACGAAGTGAGTTACTGGTATATTTTACAGTGGCTGGTGGTCACAAGCCTCAGGATGAGCACTTCTGATTTGGTCAGAATTTACATTGAGTACAAGGGAGCCTGGAATGCCCTGGATCCCACTGGCCCAAGGTTTTAATTTTGTACAGGTCAGCTAGAAAATATACTGAACTGGTTTGAGACTCTCATTTGTTTAGAAAAATTAGGGCAGCAGGGTGTTGAGCAACTGACTGCAGCATCACACTGAATCAGTAGGTGAGGGAGAGAACGGAGGAAGTTGCAGGCAAACTCAGTTATTGCATTCACTGTAAACCAAATGACAAGGGGCAGGACAACCAAAAGAAAAGGTTTTGACCTAAAATCAATATTAGAAGAGGCTTTGCAGTGGGGTTAAAATGGTTTTAGAGATAGTAGGGGTAACTTCTTCAGCCTCTAAGGATACCTAACCCTAAGTTACCCTCCTCCCTCCAGACCTATCATCTTTGACGAATCATTGATGAGCTGGGCACCAAATAAAGTTAAAAAAAGGAACAGCAGGAAACATGCATGGCTTAGCATCGGACAAAAAGATTAGAGGAACAAATACGTGGTTCTAAGACCAGTGAGAAAATGAGTTCCACTTTGTGTGGTATTAGTATGATGTTATTGGGAAAAGCAGGGGCAGTACCGTTGGGACAATCTTCAGCTGAACCTGGGTCCAGTACTCTGGCAACCTCAAAAACCTCATTACGTGGGGAGTAGAGACAGTTCTAAAATAAATAGTTGGGACATGGGATCAAATTGGAAAATGGTTTAAAAAGATGGAGACAAGATATGAAGTACAGACAAAACAAAGGGACAGAGCCCAACCAGTTAAGGCTTGGTGCTATGATAGCAAGGACAAAACCAGTCTGACTACAGCATCTGAAACAAAAGACAGATGGAAATTGCATTTATACATGCACTGAGCCTCATGACATGGTGCAGGATGACTGTTTAAGATTGGAATAATAAAAAGGTACATAACATTTAAGGATAGGAAGTTAGGAGGGGATGATTGCTAATACCCTTAATTAACAGGATATTCAGGAAACAAGTGCAGAAAAGGTTTTGGCTAAAGACAAATATAGGAGGCAAAGAGGTCACTATGGGTGGAATACAGGTACAACTGCACCCACATGGTAGGGTCAAGTACAAGGATGGGATGAAAACAGGATAATGGGAGCTGGTCAAAAGGACCACAACAGTTAGGGAATCTCAGGGAGACGTTTTTAAAAGTTCTTACATTTCTGTACCCAGAGAGTGCGTGAAACAGGAGCAAGCACTGTGCAAGATCAGACACCATCACGTTAAGTTGCCTCCTTTTACAAAAGGATGGCAAAAGTACCAGAAGTGAAGTTACAAAATAGCTAAGAAAATCCAACTGAAAAAGCAGTGGCCCTAAGCAGCTTGGATACAATCTCAAACATAGGGGATAGTCAATGGAAAAAAAGCCTTAACTGAGCTTATGCATCCACAGACTACGCAATGTTTACATTACATGTTCTAATGGAAACCCTGAAGGGCAAGTTAAAAAACCTGTTTTTTTTAAAAGAGTCTGTTGTGCACTGTTAAAGTGCAAAGTGGCAAATTGGAATTAAGAGTGGACAGCTTTAGAAAGAAAGCACTGAACAGAACATAATCAGCATGTACAAACACCTGCATTGGAATGGAGAGGCTAGTGGGTTTCATACAACTTTTTAAAATACACAATAGGGAATAAGGGAAAGAATACAGCACTTCTTAAAGTATTAAGTTCATTAAAATTAGACCAGAAACACAAGCCATTTAAACAAAGATGAACGTACTTGCAATAGTCTAATCCAACCTTGCCCCTTTCAATCATATCAACTAAACGGCCAGGTGTGGCAACAAGCAGGTGACATCCACGCTCCAGGTCTCTGATTTGTTGTCCAATGTCAGCTCCTCCATAAACTACAGAGGGTCGAACTTTAGAACGATATGCAAACTGCAAGCAAAATTTAACATGTAAAACCTCTCTTTGAGAAATAATTGTTAAGTTGTTATTTTCATAAACCATACCTTCCTGGATTCATCATAGATCTGTACTGCAAGTTCTCTGGTAGGTGCTAGAACCAAAGCAATTGGATATTGCTTACGGCGGCCATATTTAGAGGAATCCTACAGAATAGGAGAAGTGCAGCATAAGGCTATGAGTGTTGAAAAAGAATATTGGCTGAACTTGCAGGGTGGAAAAAATTAAAATTCCTTACTTGGGCTTTTGCATTCTTTAAAGCTTCACCTGGACCTTCTGCATAGATCTGGCTAAGAATAGGAAGCAAAAATGCTGCAGTTTTTCCAGACCCTAAAAAAGGACAAGTAATTAACTAACAAGTCTAATTGTTTTGTATACAGGAAGATCATACTAGAAATTTATAGTCCCCTACCTTCATTGATCCATCATCCTGGGAAATAAACTTGGGACAGACAAGCCCACATTAATAAATCAGTTACAATTTCCTCATTACAACCAACGGTAGGAGAAAGCAGTAATAAGTGGGCATGGACTCCAATTCACAGAATGCAACAAAACTGCACTGTGATGGAGTCACAACTGAAATAGTGACAAGTAATCAACAGCAGCATATCCAAAATTTGCCAACAGTAGGTAAGTAAGAACAAGTTAGAAGACCTTATTCAACCATCAAAAGAACCAGGTGAAAAATCTAGAGAAAATCCTTCATCCAAAATGATTGATGCATTCTGTACTAATTAATGACAACTGAGTTGGGAAAACAGTACACAAAATTTAAACCAGAGCAGTAGACACGCCAAGACAAAACCGGTGTTATATACAATCAGCACCCTGCACATGGGATGGAGGGGCACACACAGTACTTGTTGAAAATAAGGATACTGATTGAATGTATCAGTCTTTGGCCCACATACCCCACCTAAATTTCTTGCTGCATATTCTAGAAATTCAAAAAGATCCAAGGCTGGAGGTATAAGAATAACCACTGTTTTAGCCTAAAAGATAAAGGCACCAAGTATGAGAGGCAGGGTTTACTGTTGCTACATTGTAGCAACACTAGATGTGTTTGACTAACCGAGTGCCACCATCAAGCCAAAAACCATTCTGCCTATCTTGACAAATGGATAATGCGATCAATGCAAGGTTAAGGCTGTGCAGCCCAAGGACTGGTGGATCATACTAATACAAAACAATGAAGTGATTGTTACTGAAAAAAAAAAGGGACTGCACTTGGAAAATTCAAGTTAGCTGGAGATTCTACAACTGGACACGAGAAAAAAAAAATTACATAATTCACCAATTCAGGATTGTCAAAGCTTACACTGCAACAGCTGCACTTTGGAAGCTCCAGGGAAAAAACAGAAGCCAGCGTTATTTGCAGACTCATTAACACATACATGCCTTATTTCCTTCAGGGACATGAGAAAGTCAAACTGCCTTGTTCAACAAACGCTTAACTTGGGCAGTCAACTGTCAAGCATTAGTGGAGGCATTCACCATGACATTTCTACAAGTCCATCCTCCAACCAAACAGCACTCTCCTCAATATAAGGTTTCTACTTCCTTGAAAGGGAATTCCTTGCAAAGCTTCAAAAAAAAAAAAAATCAAATATAGAAGATTGATAACGGGTAACAGAAACAGGTTACTGTGGGTCTGGTTTCATATTATTCTTATCTGTTCAGACCAGATACACCCTCTTTCTCCAAACCCCACATCCCCTCCCAGAGAGGGGATGACTGAACTGAGGGGGGTTTTTAACAAACTGGTTTCGTGATCACCAAGACTAGTTTGCAATTTCTGAATTATTCTAATTTAAAACTCAATGGCAGCCAGTGGGATTATAACTGGAGATCTAGGACATCAGATTTCTTGCCCTCCCTCAAAAGTACTGAAGAGTAGTCAATATTATAGCACAAAAAAGTGTTCACAATCACACAAAGTGTGACCATAAGACATAACTGATGTACATGGGAAAGCATTCCAAAAAAGGCAGGCAAAGATTAGAGTGTCAAATTAGCACTGGTAGGAACACAGGCCACAAACTGCCAACTTTCAAACATATACTTGCCTGTTTGAGCACATGCCATCAAATCCCTCTTCGATATAATGATGGGGATTGCATGTTTCTGCACAGGAGTTGGACGATCATAACGACTCAGCTCAATGTTGCCCATTATTATTTCTCCCATGTTTACATCCTGGAACTAAAAATGCATAATTTTAAGTTGAGAACTACTTGCTCTAACCATCAAAAATGTTACCCTCTAATTCTTGTGCTGGTTTTCCTTGAATGTTACTTTTGCACAACAAACATTTAGATCCAATTTACCCTCAACTGATGCATTTAAGAACAAAGTAAAGACATCAGTCCTGAGGACTGGGCAACTTACAGTTTCAATGTGAGGAGGAGAGTTTGCACCAGTTGCTTCAACAGGAATGTCATCATATTTCTCAAAGTTGATTCCTGTGTTACTTGCAGAAAACAACTCCCTTAAAAACAAAACACATTTACCTTCTTGAGAAGTTGATTAATGCCACATCCTTTGTTTACCCCAATTAAGGTAACTTGTAATTACACCACAATTTCTGCAACGCTTCACACCAAAATTTTAAATTTGCTGTGTGCAGACAATAAAGTGCAAGAACCATCTTGCTGAAATCCACCAACTCAAAAGTGAGAAAATGTTTCCAAGTGATAGCTGAGGAATCCTCATGTTCTTACACCAAGCACTGACAACAGCTCATCCATAATCTTTCCAGCCTGCAGCCTTTACAGGCTCTCAAGCCTCAAAACATCCATTCTACTATGGAATGTTCAATTTATTTGAATCAATCTTAAGTTGGAACTGCTTTAACCATAGTTTTAATAAAAAAAACCACACTACGGCCAGACATATCACCCAAAAGATTGGTTTAGTTTTCATGTATACAAATATAATACCCCAACCCTGGACCCATCTGCTGCTTCTGTGCTGTTCAACTGCCAGTGGTCCACAATTTCAAAACTAGGAAATTTGAAGGTGTTGTGGTCTCCTTGACGAAAGTACAAGTCTCTACTCTCAAATCCCAACCATTTGTCAGCAACTTGATTTCATTAAGAATTAACAGGTGAAGTGTCTACAGTTTATATTTCAGATTAAACCCCATCACGGCTTCACCCTTCCAGGATTTGCGCACACTAGTCGTGTAATTGCACCAAGCTCTGCTGTAGCACAGCACCTCCAATTTCTAAGAATTTCAGGTCTACTATATCTACATCCAAAAGACTGATTAGGCATGTGTTCAAAACCTACTGCTCCATGCGTTCATTTGGTGGTAGCTGTTTTGACCAATCATCATCATCCCGTTTGTCTTCCACCCAACGGCTATTTCCACCACCGTCACGCGATCCAAATCCTCCACGATCCATTCTGCCAAATCCTCCACGGTCAGTGCGGCTCCCAAAGTGGTCATAAGCACTGTCACTAGAATTTCCTCTGCCACGGTCGTCATATCTGATGGGAACAACAACAACAACAGTCTAGCAGAAGACACTCACTGAGCCTAGGGCATAGATAGCAGTTATCTGGCCTAATTCAAGAAGCATTACAAGTATATTCATGTACCCAAGTAGAGGAAAAAAGCTCCTTAAAGTTAATGAAAGCCAAGTTGCAAAATTAAGACAGAACCAAGATCACTTAAAATCAGCCTACCTTCCCCTTCCACGATCATTGAAGAAGCTCGATTTACCCCGATCAGCTCGTGATCCAAAACTGCTGTATGGGTCCCTGACTTCCTTGTTACTCCATCCTCCATCTTTCTCATAGCCAAAGCCTACCATTTAAAACAAAAAGACAAGGACAATGTTACTCAGCTGCATTTTAAAAGAGGCAATACTTTCAAGCAGAAAGCTTGCAGATGAGCAGTGAAAGGAGGAAGACAAGCCCTATTACTAGTTCTGGGGTCTAAAAATGCATAAAGTCACTCAAATCTGCAGGTGGCATTATGCTGGCTTCAATAGTCAAAAATCAAACAAAATTTGATTCAATATCAATATATAAACTGCCTAAAAAAGTCTGGATTGTAAGAGTTGTTTCAAGTGCCATCTTTTCTGTTGCATTCAAAAACAAAGACCCAGTTGCAGAGAACATTCCAGACTTAAACCTCTCAGATCAAACACCCTTGTGAAACAAAGTTTGTTTAAACATTTTCAAATAAAAAAGGTACAATTATGGCTAGAAGTTGTACAACTGGTGACCAAATACTGAAGTATAGCTTTGTTTAGACTCACCACATCAAGGTGAACTAGGTAATGGGCAATTGTTGGCCCAAACCAATGACATCCAGAAGCAAGTTTTTAAAAAGTGCCTAAGCACTGTACATAACAAGACTATTCATTTTACAGCCAGATATCAGTTTCTTCTGCATAACTGTCGAAAAAACAAATACTGCAAGTAAAGCTTCACATCTCTAAAAATAGTTTTGTTTTTGCATGGACTGAGTACACAACAAAAAGGCACTTACGAAACAAGTGTTCAAGCTGAATGACTTCCCGACTTAGATGGGAATTGAATAAAAAAAAGGACAAATTTTCACATTCTAAATAATAGGTAGCTGGTCTAATTCTAAACTGCAGTTTAGAATTAGAAAGCCAAGGGCAAAACTTAGGATAGAAAAGATACAGCAGAAAGTAGCCTTTTCATTACTACTTATTCTTGAATACATATGCAAAGTTTGCAGGAGTCCTTGTACGCTGTTCAAAACACAGCCAGTTCACATTTCTGGGAAAAACTTCAGCTCACTCAGCATAACCACATACTGTTCTTGCCCCAGCATAGCTATGAAGGTGCTACGAACAGAGTGGTGCATGTTTGCTTTTGCTGCCATGACTCTTCCTTGCAGCTTTGCAAGCCAAGCAACCATGATGCTCCTTTGAGTAGGAAGAGATGCCTTTTCTGGATTATAGTCTAGACCTCAGGACCACAGTCTAGTAGTGACCATTAACCATGAACACAGCATTAAAACCTTTCTGCACTAACAATTTAAGAATATAGTTTGCAAAATCTTATGGGCAGAACTGGAGTGCAGTAAGACTTGCCAGTGCTACTGTAACCATCCTTAGTATGTATGCTTTGGATAATTAAAACAGTATCACAAAATTGAACATCAGATCAACATGAAGGCATTGAATGAAGTAAAGAGTGGGCATACCAGATATTGGAGCGTCCCTATTTGCCTGGTAACTTGGAGGAGCAGAGCGTCACTGGTGGCAACTATACTCAGTTTACTGCAAATTTCTCACCCAAAGAAATATATAGCAGCCGCTTTAAACAAAGGTCAAATACCACTGACATATAGATGAGTTTTATTCTGTTCTGTGCACAGAATTTCAACCCTCAGGAGCTGCAGCCTTCAGTAACCAGTTGTTCAAAACAGACTAGTGTCACATCAGCAACTTCATTCAAAAATAGTTGAGGCATTAGATAAAAATTAGAAGCAAAAATCAATTACTGGATAATCAATAGGTCACAAGCCAAGTTCTATTCATGCACTACATGCACCAAAAGCAGTGCTGTGCAATATTCACAACAAGTGGAAATCTCTAAAGGACACAACAGCACATCTGAATCATACAGATTGCAGAAGTGGTCAGAGAGAAAATAGTTAATTTCATAGAACATAACAGCACAGTACGGGCCCTTGATGTTGTGCCGACCTGTCATACCGATCAAGCCCATCTAACCTACACTATTCCATGTACGTCCATAGCTTGTCCAATGACGACCTAAATGTACCTAAAGTTGGCAAATCTACTACCGTTGCAGGCAAAGCATTCCATTCCCTTACTACTGAGTAAGAAACTACCTCTGACATCTGTCCTATATCTTTCACTCCTCAATTTAAAGCTATGCCCCCTCGTGCTCGCCGTCACCATCCTAGGAAAAAGGCTCTCCCTATCCACCCTATCTAACCATCTGATTATTTTATATGTTTCAATTAAGTCACCTCTCAACCTTCTCTCTAATGAAAAACAGCCTCAAGTCCCACAGCCTTTCCTCATAAGACCTTCCCTCCATACCAGGCAACATCCTAGTAAATCTCCTCTGCACCCTTTCCAAAGCTTCCACATCCTTCTTATAATGCGGTGACCAGAACCGTACACAATACTCCAAGTGCAGCCGCACCAGAGTTTTGTACAGCTTCACCATAACCTCTTGGCTCCGGAACTCGATCCCTCTATTAATAAAAGCTAAACACTATGCCTTAACAGCCCTGTCAACCTGGGTGGCAACTTAAGGATCTGTTTACATGGACAGAGAGATCTCTCTGCTCATCTACACTGCTAAGAATCTTAGCATTAGCCCTGTACTGCGCCTTCCGGTTACTCCTACCAAAGTGCATCACCTCACATTTGTCTGCATTAAACTCCATTTGCCACCTCTCAGCCCAGCTCTGCAGCTTATCTATGTCTCTGCAACCTACAGCATCCTTCGTCACTATCCACAACTCCACCGATCTTAGTGTCATCTGCAAATTTACTAACCCATCCTTCTACACCCTCATCCAGGTCATTTATAAAAATCAAACAGCAGTGGACCCAACACCGACCCTTGCGGCACACCACTAGTAACTGGTCTCCAGGATGGCCATTTCCCATCAACTACCACCTTGTCTTCTTTCAGCAAGCCAATTTCCAATCCAAACTGCTATATCTCCCACAATCCCATTCCTCCACATTTTGTACAATAGCCTGTGGGGAACCTTAACGAACGCCTTGCTGAAACCCATATACACCACATCAACTGGTTTACTCATCTACCTGCTTGGTCACCTTCAAGAACTCAAGGTTTGTGAGGCACGACCTTCCCTTCACAAAACAGTGCTGACTATCCTTAATTTATTCTTTTGTAGATTATAAATCCTAACCCTTATAACCTTTTCCAACACTTTACCAACAAGTGAGGTAAGGCTCACTGGCCTATAATTACCAGGCTTGTCTCTACTCCCCTTGAACAGGGGAACCACATTTGCTATTCTCCAGTCATCTGGCACTATTCCTGTGGACAATGACGAGTTAAAGATCAATGCCTAAGGCTTGGCAATCTCCTCCCTGGCTTCCCAGAGGATTCAAGGATAAATGCCATCTGGCCCAGGGGACTTATCTACCTTCACCCTCTGAAGGATTTCTAATACCTCTTCTTTGTGAACCTCAATCCCATCTACTCTATTTCACCACTTAATTTCACTTAATGTGGATTCCCAAAATTTATCATACCAAATTTTAGCATGTGCCTGATGATCAACTTTCATGAATGCCAGCCATTTGCTTGTCTGACCAGTTTTGTAGATGTTCTTATCCCTGTATTCTCAAACTACCCTGTTGAGATGGGTCAGTTAAGTGAGCATTGATGCACTCCAACAAGAAAATTTTCCACATTTAGCACAGCAATTATCCTAGTCAATAATGTGTAATGACACATGGCTTTAGTATATTTTGTCTAAGAAAGGAGAAATATTGAAACAGAAGGCCAAGTGGACTGCTCAAAACCAAATCAAGTGAACAGTTTGATGCCTTTAAAAAGTTAGAGTGGAAGCAATCTGAAGGGGTGGGTCAAGTTCCTACAGAGGATGGATTTTTAACTTTTGGCTTTCTGCAGTTGCTGGAGTTTAAGCTGAACATAGAAGGTCATTCTTCTATTGATAGTTAAAAGCTGAGGGTTCTCTTCTTGCTGCTGAAATTGCAGGTTAAGACTATTTTACTGAATTTGTTTTTGCCAAGGAGGTTTGTGGGATGTTACTATAAATCAGAAAGAAGCATTTCAATAGTTGCAGTTAAGCCAATTTTTTTGTCTGTTTTTCCACACTGCAGGTAAAAATTTGTGCCTTAAATTCAAGTAGTTTGACCAACTAATTGTATCTGGAACACTGTACATATAAGAGAAAAGGTTTAGTATAGGCTCCCTTCAGCTATTTTAAAGGTGTGTTTTGTCTGGTTCATAGAACTGCAGAAAGATGCTCAGCATTCACAACTTGTCACTTGTACACAGTATTTGGAGAAAGTGGGATTTTGATCCAAATAAAATCCAGAACTTAAACAGATAGCAGTTGCAGTGGTTATGTTAAACTACTCCAGAGGCCCAGGGTACAGGGTTAGAAATGCCACCATGGAAGCTGGGGGCATTTAAATTCAATGAGCAAATCTGGAATTGTAAGGCCTCAGTAGTGATGAACAATCTGGCTCAGCCTACCTTTCAGGCAACATCTGCTTTCGCCCAGTGTAGCAGACATGCAGTTTCAGTGCTGCAGTTATGTGGTGACATCTGCCTCTCAATCTATACAGTAATTAGCACTGGGTAACAAGTGCTGGTGTTCTAAATAATACTCATCCCAAGTAAAATGAGAAACAGATTAAAAAAGGATTAATTTTTTCCATCCAACATTTTAAAGTTGGCAGTTTCCCCTCATCCTCCTACGAATTAAAGATGCACACATGCCCAAGATGTTGACTGAGACTTGGATGTCATTATCAAGACAAATAAGGTTCGAAAGCAGGTGCAAATTTTAGGAAGACTGCTGAGACTAGCATACAGGAGTACCGGAGTTCTTGCCTCCATTGTATGGAGGCATGGTTGTGGTGGCACTAGTAGTATGGTCTTGTGGTGGCAGTGTCACTATCCCAGGCCAACACACCCAGGTTCAAGTTCACCTACACCAGGGTGTAGTGACATCTAAAAGGCTGATTAGCAAGATATAGATAATAAAATTACAGAAGCTTGATAAGAGCTCCTTATGATGCAGTGACAGCATAGCAACCTCTGCAAATCAGATTCTAGGTAAAGCCCACATGCTTTGGAGATCTACAATAAAATCTCTGAAGCGATTGTAAAAACATCTGTACGAGCTTGGCTACAACACACCTGGCTCAAGCAACATAGTATTGCCAGAGGACATACAAGAGTTGACTGGATTGGTTCCTGCTCCATGTGGAGACAAAAAACCTGGAACTTGCAGTCTAAAAGTTAATTAGGTGATTTCATTGAAAATTTGTGAAACACTGAAAAGGGAAGTACAATTGATGCAGGCAAGACATTTCCTTTGAATGGGAATGAAGAATCAGGGACACCATTTAAAACTAAGGGCAGGGAGAAGAAGAGATATCCATTGAGGTCGGAGACAAGGAGAATTTAGTCAAGTGGTGGTGATTCTTTGAAGTTCTTTTGGGTAGAGGGACGTGGAAACTACATAATTTTTATCAACCTCTAATTTAAAATCTAAAGGGTTTATAGGGATAATGTGAGTAGAGGCATTGGAGTATGTAGTCAGCTACTGTTGAATAGCAGAGCTGGTTAAACATATTGAATAACCCAATCATGAATTGGTGCCCCATTCCACAGGTAATTTGAGTAACAGCACCATTAACAAGTGGCAACCCACCTAACAAAGCAAAAAAGTGCAAATTAAATAACAGCCTACAAGCACATGCAAAAAGTGATCAGATGAGATGATGGCTTTATACTAAAAATCTACAAAACTAAAGATGGGTGTTGCATTAAATTGCAAGGTAACAGTCAAGGATTAAAGCAAGCAATTCTCAACCTTCAAATGCATTCTTCAAAAATCTGCAACTTAAGATCTTAAAAAGTTGGCCCCAACCTTTAGCAGTGTCCATAACAAGACACGAAATATGGTATCAAGCCCTACTAACCCTAGTGCTTCCATGGAGACATCAGTTTCCAAATCAACAATGCTTCAAGCATTTCTAGATTTCCTTACTTTTGTTCTCCCTTCACCCTATTTTCTACATAGAAATTGTCTTGTACATTCAATATTTTCAGCTGAGCATGTCTCAGTGCCTGGTATCCTCCTCCAAATCTCAAGCACCTGTTCTAATCTTACATACTGGTGTCTAAGTTATTTAATGCTGCAAAATCTCTTGAGATTTATCATATCCATAATTTAAGAAAAGCAGTTGTAGCTTGGTTCAGTCCCAGCTGGTGGGTGCGGTGCAGCAGTAATGCTCCTAGCTCTTGGAGCAGGTCTGGATTCCAGCCCAATCTGCTCCAGAGGTAGGCCATATCTTCAGTTTGACTGTGTTGCAAGTGATTAGTATACTTAAGTTTGGAAAACAAAAAGATTTTCCAATCTCATGAAACTCCACAGAAGTGGTGATCCAACACTGGCATAAGACTGCTGAGATTAGTTTTGCACACCTGATCCAGCACTTTGCTGGGCACCAGGAATGAATGCTTGATTTCGATAGCCTCCAAAGCCACTTGTCCCATTGCGAGTACATCCTCTACTGTTCAGTTCAAAATGGTCACGGTCGTAACCATTTATGCAACTTTCTCTTCCATCATGGCAACCATTATTTGAACCACTTCTTCCATTTCCAGAATCCCAGCTTGAATCTTGTTTGCATAAGGAAAGAGTGTTAGCTTTCAGCAACAAAATTTGCAATTGCATCTTACCTGCATGAACATTCTTGCATACTCAAGGGCATACCAAAATATCTGTTAACAAAGATGTCAGTTTTGGTTCCACTTGCCAAGAGGTTTAGTATTTGAAGGGATGGGTTGCACAACTTCTGCATCCGATAGAGAGAATACAAGTCAAAGCAAAACCATTTCACCATGAGTCAGGCAGACTTTTTTTTTATTAAAAACAAACCCTTTTGCTGTAATTACCAGTTGAGTTTGGTTTAAAAAAAACTTACGAAAAAGTCATTTAACATGATATAATGAGGTTTTGAAACTTCAGATATAACCATGACCTTCATGTCCATTTCGTATCTCAAATACCATTTAGTTAAACTATTACACCACCCACTCAGTGTAACCTGGTTACCCCAAGGACACAAGAATATTCAAGATGGATTTTATTCAGATGAACAAGTGTATCTGAAGCATGAGTCTTATGTCAACCTTGCAGTTTAGCAGTCACTTAAAGCTGCATCCAATACCCATTACACTGAAAGGCCTGGGAAATTCAGTGTTGAGTTAATTACCCTCTACAACCCAAAAGACTAACTGCCAAGCACTAAGAGGAAATAATTCAAAAAAGTGATAATACCAGAATTTGTAATGAAGTAATGTGATCACATTTCAGAAGGGAAGCTACCACTACAGCTGGCTTTGGCACATCAAATCACTTGTATCTCTAGCTTCTAAGTGTAGCCCACAAACTACAATAATCAAGGTTCCTGAGCATTACACTATCTGGATACCGACCCTGCAATTTTACGCAGCGTCCTCATTCACCCTCAACCCACAGGATACATCCATGTGATGCCTAGAATGTGCCTAGTGCCAAGAAGCAGACAACCTGACTAGAATCTCAACAGGTGAGCATTTGAACAATAGTTCATGCTGGCTAAGAGAGCAACTCAAAATTAACCCATAGTCCTGGAGACACAGACTAAAGTCAGTACTGAAGCCATGTGCTTACAAGTAAATGATGCCGCAGCTACATTACATTAAAAAAGGACAAAACATTAGAGAATCTAATTACGTGAACAGTGCACAGTATACAGGCACCATGTTATAAATCAGGATGCAGGAATGCAATAACACATTGAGATCTAATGAACATCCTGGGTTACTTCTTCCAAGGGGAGCAGGGGTTGGCGGGGGAGAATGTTGCAAAGCATTAAGGGAGATTGATGGTGCCCTGATTTTCTCTTAAAAACAGAAAAAGTGCAAGATGGTCAACAAAGGATATCAAGGAGAAAAAACCACAACTTGGCTGGATGATGAAGTAATTGTGAGACTCACTATCCCAGAGCATATCCAAGGCAAACAAGCTACAGGAAGTCAGATAAAACAAGACAACTGCAATGGAGCAGAGTCACTAAAGGGCTGAAGACTCACTGCACCAATGTTTCAAGGAAACCATGATATCTAGGAAGATTTCATGAAAAAAAGAGGTTAACAAAAAGAGAAAGAAAGAAAGGAGTAACTTGATCAGGAACCTAAAGAAACTAAACATTTCAAATGGTGTACAGCACAGCATACAATTAACAGTTCTAAATCAAGGGATGGTCTTAGACACGAAGGTACCTGTAAGTTGGTCAAAAGTCAAACACTTCAAATATTGTGCACAAAAGTTCATGAAATATAAACTGATTCAGTTCAAGTGCTCATGTAAGCAGACATCTGGAATAAAAAGGTGACAAATCCTATAATAAAGGTGGTTATAAAACACTACAACAGGGAATGAGGATCTTCAAATATTAACTCTTAACATGCAGAAAGTCAAGCTTTATCATGCCAAATTAAGCCACTTTCCCACCAGATTCTAAGTTATGGTGATGTAGCTGTTAAGTCTGGCAATTGAAAACTCAGTTAATTTTTAGCTGAAGGCTTATACAAGGCAAAGAACCAACAATGGCTAAAAAACAGGAGCACACAGTGAACCATAGTCTCTATTGTCCCAAGTTACAGTAGCATACTTTGTTCTTGAGTGCAGACCTTCCTCAATCCACCGTAGATTGATTTTTGTACAGAATGCACCTGCATTGGAAGAGCGTGCAGTCACTTAAACCAATTAAAAATTGGGAATCTACTGACCCTGCAGAATTTAGAGGCACATGCAATTTGTTAGTTTGCTCCTCCCCAGAAAACCATGCATCATGTCATGTGTCATACCACTTTGGTCCAGCCAGACATCACTGCAGCTCTGATGCATGTCCACCTCTTGGGAAAAGGTGAGCAACAGTAACAAGCCATTGTTCAGAAGGGATCTATTGCAAGAGCTGGGAGAGGGGTTGCATTATTACTGGCTTTAGAGCTCTTCCACATAAGACAGCCAGCTCTGATGCTTCCACAATAAATTGGGAAAGAACTTCAAATAGGTTTTAACAAACCAACCCAATAGATGGATGTTACATTTTGTAGTGGCCAATATAGTAAACAGGTGGTCACTGCAATTACATCATTTCGCACAAAAACAATGTGCTAAGATTTTACTTTCAGATCTTAAAGCAATATCTGCAGGACAGTGTAGTATTAAACAAATCTAACAGCTTTCACATAAGGGACCCCAGTTAGCATGAAATGTAACTTGGGAAATTTAGTTTCAAATTGGTGGTAGTTACTTACAGTGAGACCCCAGATCTGCGCATGAAAAATCTTAATTCAAAGCCAACCTCATGCCATTTCACACACTATTTTAAGTGCAAAAAAGTGCAGACTTACAAATCCTCAACATTGGGTAACTAATGGGACGATTTGTTCCAAATGGATTATAAGCTGAAAAAGAAATGGGAGCTGTCAATTCACCTAGTGGTGGCCAACTGCAAACATTTAAGTTGCTTGCAATTTGGTACTTATTTAACTGAGTTATGATTTGGGAACTTAGCTTTCAAAACTAGTGCAGAAACAGACCAAGAACTGTAAGTGCCCACAATAAATTCAACTAGGTCAAGCATTGAAGCCAGTTTCTCCCCCACAACAGAATTCTGTACTGCAAGCATGAAGTTGGCAGGTTTGCTGACAGTAAATGCAGCCTTTCCACCATGGTCAACCAGTACAACTAAGCAGGGGTACTATTTCACAGAATTTGCATGCTCAATTGGATATTTTTACAATTAAAAACTCATGTGCCAAGAAGGCATTTTAGGGGAGGCAACAGCTTAGTAGTATTGTCACTGTTAATCTTGAGACCTAGATATTGTTCCAGGGAACTGTGATCAAATCCTGCCTCAGGTGGTACGTTGTGATTTTACTAAAAATCTGAAACTACAGTCTAGTGACCATGAATCCATTGTCAACTGTCAGAAAGCCCCATCTGATTCACTAGTGTCCTTCAGGGACAGAAACTGTTACCCTTACTTGGTCTAATCTACATTTGACTCGAGGATCCACAATGTTGTTGACTCTGAATTATTAAGTATAGGTATTAGATGATCTAGCCATCGACACCCTCAGCCCATAAATGAATTTTTAAAATTGAAAGTAGTACAGATTGTGAACAGAGAGAGTGTGAGCAACTAACAACTTGGGTCAAAGAACAGCTTTGATAAAACAACCAGTGACATGAAACAATAAGTATTTTTGTATTTAACATTTCAATAAACCCCATGTGTAAAAGCCTGTCCTAGATGCATTCCACTTGAAGATCTCGGGGTATTAACTTCTGACAGGTTCCTGTTTGCAAACGACCTATCCCATTTAGCATTCGACACTTTACAGATCTGCCTGCCAAGGAAAGCAAACAGCACAAATTAAAAAATTTGTGCCAAAATCCTTGGTTAAGTATATTAAACTACAGACCAAATCCTCCAGTGCTTTATTAATAAAGAAACCAAAACAAAGTCAAACCTTAGTCTTATTTGACTGTGGGCATTCCATAACCCTACTCAAAAAAGGACACAAGCTCAACATCCCAGCCAGCATTCCTCCCTAACTATTATTGTATGTGTACATGATCTGAAAGACTTGCTGGCCTCAGGAAACAGACACAACAAAAAAGTTTCAACCAATTTGCATTCAGATAGCTCCAGCAGAAACAGTTATAACCCTTCCTTCTTGCCATGTATCCAAAGTTGGCAGCAAGTCAGCACTTGTCCTTTGAAAGTAAAAAGCTATGGATCAATGTCTGTACCAGTGCAGGACAATGCATGATCACATGTTTCCTTTTTAGACTTAGTTGAAATACCAGGAATAAGATTTTAATTCCAAGAGATGCTCACCCAGCAGACCAACTATCACAAATATGACCACTAATTTTCCAAATGCATGTTCCTAAAATCAAGGAACAGAAAAATTAGCCAATGTAAGATCTGGAGTTTTGATATTCAGCATTGAGATTGCAATTTACTTACAGGTGTTGTGGTATTTAATAAAAAAATTGTTGGATGTTTCAGATGTTTCTTCATCTCACCAAACCAGGATTTTAAAAAAAATTCTGATTTAATGTTGATGGAAGTAATAAGAATAAGCTCCCTTCTCCAAAAAGGGAGCTTGCAGTTTCTCCTTCCACATCTTTACTCAGATGCTGTGTTCAGGATAGAATTCAAATTTCTCAAAAACTTTGACTTCACAAATAATTCACTGGTATCAAACAAGACACTACAACAGCCATGTATATCCCTCAGGAATCAGCACACAAGTAGATTAAAATATTGTGCATGACAGGAGAATGCCAAGTCATGACTGGAACTCTTTCTCCACTCCCACTCCAAAAAATAAAAAAGAGTAAGCTTTGGAAGAGTAAGCAGTGTTTAATTTTTTTTTTTTATTTGCAGCACTGAAGTTGTATATGAACCAATACACAGGCTCAATCTACATCAGATCATTAAAAATTATTTAGCTAGATCCATGCACCATCCCTTTCCTGCAGCTCAATAGGTTGAGAAAATTTTTAGATAAGCACCAAAGTCAAAATTGACTAATATCAATACACTTCAGAATTCAGGTCAGGACAATTGGATATTTAAAATAAATACTTATCAACCACTTAACTTTCCACAAGTTTCCTGGGAAAGTGACTGAAACATTTAGAATGTCTACAATGCAAAAAATATCCTACCTTGACCAAGGAGAACAAAACTGTATGCAAGACTCCTGATCGGATCTTGTCTTAGTGCAGTTGTACAGGACACAAGTCTACTTTCATACCTGTATAACAGTGGATTAAGTTATAAAAGACACCCAGATCTGGTATTTGCCTCTATTTATTCAGTTGAAGGGAACAGTCTTTTTGAACTTCAATTTAATTTTAATGTTAGCCCCTTCTTGGAGTGTGTTCTTAAATCAACTCGTTCAAATGACATCTCAGACTCAAACACAGGACCTCTGGCCACTGCACAGCAGCCCTCATTTTTAGAAAAGATCAGGGTTATTCTCTTAACAATCCCCAAACATCAGGCATCTCAACTTGTGCAATGACTTGCCATGCACCACTGGACCCACGACATGATCAAAGCACCCAGCATTAAATTTCATTCAAAACATTATATTGCCTGATTACACCATGTCTTGTTGATACCTTGTAAAAGGATTCCAGCATTTTCAAATACATTAACTCTTCACATCTACAACAGTATAGGCACTTTGTGTGGCTAAACTGAAATCTTCCTACACTACTTCTTTTGCCAATTCCTCCCTCCAAAAATCAAGATTCACAGTAACTGTTGAACAGAGGACAATCTCATTCTAGAACATAACAGCACAGTACAGGCCCTCGATGTTGTGCCGACCTGTCATACCGATCTCAAGCCCACCTAACCTACACTATTCCACGTACGTCCATATGCTTGTCCAATGATGACTTTAAAAAGTACCTAAAGTTGGCAAATCTACTACCGTTGCAGGCAAAGCGTTCCGTTCCCTTACTACTCCGAGTAAAGAAGCTACCTTGGACATCTGTCCTATATCTTTCACCCCTCAATTTAAAGCTATGCCCCCTCGTGCTCGCCATCACCATCCTAGGAAAAAGGCTCTCCTTATCCACCCCTCTGATTATTTTATATGTTTCAATTAAGTTCTGTAAATAGCTACCCAAGCTCTTCTTTCCAAAAAAAGAAAAGATCCTTTAAATTTGCAAATCCCAGCCTCATCAAACATGATTCCCATTTACAAAACAAAAATACTGTAGATGCTGGAAAACAAAGTGCTGAATAAACTCAAAGAAACAGAAATAGTTAATGCTTTGAGCCCATTGACTTTTCATGCAAAGAAAGTCATAGTAGACTCTTAAATGATGCTGCTGGACCAGCTGAGTTTGCCCAGCAGTGTGTACATCATACCACCCTCAAAAGTTTCCTACTTATCCAATTTAAATTTTAAAAGATTTACCATTTTCTTTATTGGGCTATGGGATATGGGCACTGTCCAGGCCAGCGTTTAATCTCACATCCCTATATGCCCACAATGCAGTTAGGCAGCAACACTATCTGGAAAGGCAAGACTAATAAGTTGGTAGTTTTTTTTTGGGGGGGGGGAAGAGAGGGGGGGAGAAGAGAAGAGAGAGCATTAGTAAATCAGCTAGGTTATGACAACCAGAGGATGAGATTAATCTTTAGGCCAGCCCTCCAGTCTGGATTTTAGTGATTTCAGAATTTACTCTGCTGTGGTGGCATTTGAACAAACAGGCCCAGAATATTGTCCTGGGATCTGGATTGCTAGTTTAAACGACATCACTACTCAGCTAATATCTCCAAGTTATTATCCTACTGAAGGGCAGGTATGCCAAGTCTTTTATGGATTCTAACCTGCACTAAATCACCTGATCTTTGACTTTCCAAGTTTCCCCATGAACCCGATTTAGTTATACTTCGTCACCATACTTGTTCCAGTGTACTTCAAGGTGAAGGATGACTTAAAGCACGGTTCTTAGTACTGGAGTACAGGCATCAAACCAATGTTTCACCCGAGCCAAACTGAGCTGCTGATTCAATTCTCAAAAAAAAAGTGATTGGATGCTGTGGTGAGGTCTGTGGGACTGCTTTGTAAAAATGAGCTTCTGACTGCTTAGACTTACTCAACAGTAGCCTTCTCAGCCCAAGATGACATCCTTAAACCTGGCTTTGGGTATGAAAGAAAGTCTTCAGAACTGAAGCATTTAGATGCAAAAAAAAAAGTGTCCAACCTCTGATCATTCTCTGCTTCCATCTATATTGTCACATTAAACAGGCAGCCATTGAGTGAAAAAAAGTGTCAGTCATTCCCCACCCCAACCCATCCTTCCTGCATCATCCATTCAAACTGCAAGAAGTTCAAACTTGGCAGAACACTGTCAGGATGCCAATCCACTGAGTATTCCCAATACTTCCTTCTGCCAGTCACACCCTCTAGTCCCAGACTTAAATACATGCTATGACTGCTGTCTGCCTCCCATCCCTCACCATGCCACAAAAGTGTCCAGCTGCCTCACCCAATCCCAATGCATTGCAACACCTGAAGCTAGAATCTAGCATCAGCTGTTATTTTTGGCTCACAAGTGAATCAGTTGAAGGGCAGGAAAAGGGAAAAAAGGCACTGGCGATAATCTTCCAGTCATCTTTAACTAACTGGTGACACTGGAAGACTGAAGAATTAAAAACATTAAAACCAGAAAAAAAAAGGTGTTTGAGACTTTCTACATACCTAACTAGCAAATTGAATTTTAAGGCTAAGTCAAAGAATCCACCTTGCTGCTGTTTGCAACCTTGATATCAAATCAATACTGGTCTTTACATTAATTCAATTAGACCATGCCCTTCAATACTATATGAACTAGCTATCAAACTTGCAATTAAAGCACCAGTAAATATAATACCAATTTTCTGCCCTTTGCACAAAAAGTTAGGCAGGTAAAGATGGGTAAAACGTGATTTTGTTAGAGCTTGGGATGGACAATCAACAATAATCAGTTTATCACTTCAGCTCTCCTCTCCAAAATACAGGTTTAGAAAAAAGAAAAATCAGCTTCAGCACATGGATTTCAAAGTGTTTAAAAAGATGCCCACTAAATTCAGTTATGAAGTTCAGACTAAGATTTCACTGCACTGATTACCACTCGAAATTCAAAGTTCAACTTTACAAGATCTACAGCATTTGTGTAATTTGCTCAAAGTTGCTGTCTTTCCCATTAGGTGGCAAGCCATCTACACAGTGAGCATGTAGTTTTGATATTTAAAACTAAAAGTCACTTCCTTACTACTTAAAGCTTGTGAGCCAAAAAGGTCAGTGTCACTTACATGTGGCACCAGTCAACTTGTGCTGACAAAAAGATGAACTTCAAAATGCAATTAGAAGTATAGTGCAGAAACTTCATATTTTAGTGCAGCTATTAGTGTAATTCTATGATATTTCTATTGTAAATCAAATACATTTGTCTTGTGTAGTTGGTTTGTACTAAGTAACTTGACAAAAATAAAAGCATTAGTCAACATTTGAATCAACAGCTTGATTACACGTTTATACAACCTTCACCTGCCTCATCTTATGGGTGAGATAATTCAACTGTTTCCTTTGGGGAAAGTGAAATAAGCACTATGAAAAGTAGTAAAAAACCTCAGTCTCAACATGCATGTTACAAAGCACAGGTTCTTAACATTGCTGAAATTGACGTTAACTCAATTACCTAAAGCCAGTTTGACAATGAGTTTACACTACACAGAGCAACATTTTCAAAATAATGTTACAGGAAACAAGTTTTAATTCTGCATGTGATGTAATGATTCTTAAACTCAAGCAGGATTGGACCATGATGCTTTAAGATTATGGACTGCTGCTACACACTTGCAGCAAATTCCACACCTACTTATGATAATCATGACTCCATTCCAAAATCACTTATTCTTGAGTGCTTCAGACTTAAAATAGTTAAGACATACCATTAACACACATTAAAAGCAAGTGACTGAACAACCTTAAGCTTCAAGTAGTGTCTCAGCCAGTTTTTTTTTCGAATGAGCATTAAACCTTCAACAGCTAGGGACACAACAGCTGTACTTTGCATAAACAAATTACCATGTGTACCTTTCTGCAACATGGCAAAAGCAACCAAGGTCTGTTGGAAGCAACGAGCTATATAATCAGACACCTGCAGCAGCTTAAAGTGCACAAAAAACTGCTCTGCATCCAAATCATACAATGTATTCATTTTTGGACAATTAAAACATAGTAATTCAGATGATGGCAGTTTTTATTGCTAAGTTTCATTTTAAACAAGGATTTCTCCTAGCTGATAAAAGGAACCGATCAAGCTGGCATACTGCGATGTCTCTTCTGGAGCTTAAGCAGTAGAAGCAAACTTAGAACAATTCTAGCCAATGATACAAGCAACCGTGATGACCATGAGGTATCACCAAGATCCTCCAGTAGGGGGCACAGACATGCTAAAAGTCAGTTCAAAATGCTCTTCCGCTGATTTGTACAAGATTCAGTATGGTTTGACCTGCAGAGTTTTCTACCATACCAGATTATTAATTCTCACTTGGGGAAGGAAGCCTCCAGATCCCATTCACAAGTACACACAACAAAACCTATGTCTGATCAATTTCATTTATCAGCAAGAATCTGAGACAGGCTTTGAAAAGATGCCATGATAGAAAACAATTGTTATCACTTGAAAAAGTTGATAATTTCAGTGCTAGTATAACAAGCTACTGAATACACTAGAACATTTGTTAAATGTTAATTAGCTCACATGTGCACAATGCTAGCAACTTGGCTTTATTAGCTTTTCTAACAGCAGTGAAAGGAGGGAATCCAAGAAAAGCATCAGTAATACAGGAGTAAGAACACCTTGCAGTTAAGGGCAAAAATGAAACCAAGCATGTAGAAGAATGCAGATTTTGGATTCAAAAGGAAACATAATTCAAGCAGGTATATGCAATCGGAATCAAATTTCAACCAGGACATGAAATGCAAACTCTACACATTTCAGCCATCACACCACCTCATTTAAAAAAGGGTGGTATTTGTTATATTGACTTACCATTCTTGGATGCCTCTTTGTTTCTTAGGTGAGGAGGAATATAACGTCCTTCTATTAAAAAAAGGAAGCAGACTTAAAGTAAACCACAAGCAACTTTTTAAATAAAGTGGCCATTTATAAATTTAAACCACTTTTCAAAACAAAGAAATTTCAATGTCACATCCATTTAAAAACAGCTGGTCCTTTAGAAACCATTGACATCACACCTGGAGGCTTACTTTCAAGCCATTTTTTCTTATTCCATTAGCTGGCTAGGACAAAATCTCAGTGGACATTGAAAAAGTAGCCTTTTGGGGAAACTTGGGTTGTTTAATATTAAAGCAATTCAGCAAAAAGAACATTCCCATTGCTGTTTCTAACTGGAGATTAAAAAAGTTTATTTCAAAAAGGTTGTTTAAGTACAAGTAGATTTTGCAACAGCATGTGTACACTTTTCCAATTCAGTATGTCATTGGAAACCGAATGCTGAAAATCAGCATATTTCACAATTTGAAATAACAAGTGTCATTCAGAAACAAAAATCAGAATGCAAGTGAAACTAGACATGTGCAAGGTTTGAGGAAAGCACGGCAAGGTTTTTCACTGAAGGCAAATCAACTTGACAAATTCAGTCTCTGGGTACTAGTACACTTTTGGCAACAACCCTCATTTCACCTAGATATGATTTTCTAAGTTCACAAAATTGAAATAGGGCCTGAAGTAGGTTAATGCAGTTGTTCCTATTACCAGGGTGGATCAAATTCAAACCAGCTTTACTAGCATGTTAACAGAGCTACAAAATTAACCACCAAGTAGTGTTTAAGAAAAATCAGACTTCAATTTAGACATTTACCCTTCCAAATCTTTGCTCCGAATCAGTTTTCATATCTGACAGCCGAAAAATCGTCCCAAGAATGTCCAAACTGAATGCAGTCGGTGGGGTGGGGGTGGGGGGTGGGGGGTAGATGGGAAACTAGTATAATCAAGACCGCAATCAGATTAAACGTGATCTTATTCAAGATGGATAATCTGAAAGGGCTGACTGAGGCTCCCAAAGTCCTATGTTCCCATGGACTCAAGTGAGGGTCCAAAACAGCCTTCCGCATTCCCAATCTCCTAGAAATGGATATTCCTTCAATTTTTATTTTCTTCCACCTTGGTTCAGAAGTTCTTACACAACACCAGTGACAAAAAAGACAAATTTAGCAGTATATTAACATTAACAAGTGGACTAGAGGCCAGCAACAGCATCAATTGGCTGCTGGTACAAGGATTTGCACCAGAGTCACCACTACCAAACAACGGTTTGAGGAGGAAGTGTTGTCAAGGAATTACTACCAGTGCCATTGGCTGGTCAATAGAGAAATGACAGGACAAAAGTTAGGTGAATATGTGGCTGCAAAGATGGTGTCTGGGGAGCAGGTTCAGTTTGCTGGGGCATTGGGACTGGTTCTGGGGGAGGTGGGACCTGTACAGATTGGATGGGTTATACTGGGCAGGACTGGTTCAGATGCCCTAGGGGAAAAACCTGTTTGCTTGAGTGGTTAGGGAGGGATAAAACTAAACATGCCAGAGGGATGGGAACCTAAAAGAATCAGAAGGAAACTGCAAGGACAGAAAAAAAGCTAGAAGGGGGATGGGCTGAGAAACCAAAAAGGACAAGACTAAACAGGGCTATTGAGAAAAATAAAGAGACAAACACTTTGCGGACAAGCTTAAGGCTTTGTGCCTTAAATGCACAGATTATTTGCAATAAGATGGATGAACTAATCACAGATGGATGTAAATAGGTAAAACATAATTGTAATTAGAGGCATGGCTGCAGGGTGACCAGGGATGGGGAAATTGAACATCCCAGAGTTTCAGTATTTACTGACAGGCAATAAAAGGGGAGTAAAGTGATGGTGAAGCAGCATTACTGGTTAAAGAAGGAATTAAGATTATAAAAGAAAGGACATCAGCTCTGACAATGTGAAGTCAGTATGGGTAGAGATGAGAAATACCGGTGGGCAAAAACATCAGTTGGCGTCTTACGTAGACCTCTAAACTGCAGTGGTGAGGTCAAGAATGGCATTAAACAGGAAGTTAAATATGTGAGAGATAAGGGAATATCAACCATCATGGGGGATTTTAAATCTACACAGGTTGGGCCACAATGCTGTCAAGAAAAAAGATTCTTGCAGCATGTACAGAACAGTTTTCTTGAACAATGTGAAGGAACCAACTAGACAGCAGGCCATTTTAGACTGTGTACTGTGTAATAAGAAGGGAATTGTTGACAATCTAGCTATGAAACCGGGGCGGGGGGTGAGAATGTAACCATAACATGAATTTATCAAGATGGAGGCTGTTGATTCAGAGACTAGGGTGATGAACCATAAAAGGGAAACTATGAGGATGAAAGGCATGAGTTGGCCTTGACAGCTCAGAGTTAAGAGGGATGACAGTGGATAGGCAATGGTAAACATTCAAGGAAATCATGGGGGGGAGCTGCAATAACTGTTTATTTCTGTCTGTTGCAAAAGCTAACTGGCTAAGAGGGCCAATCCATGACTTACAATGGAAATAAGAGATGGTATTGATCAAGGGAGAAGCACACAGGCCAGCCCAAAAAAAGGGAGGCTGAGGATTGGGAGCAGTTTATGAATTCAAAGAAGGTCCAAGGGATTGATTAAAAGGGGAAAAGAGCGAGCACAAAAGTAAACTTAAGACTTACACCAAGAGTTTCTATAGGTACATGAAGCAAAGATTGGTAAAAACAAGCATAGGTTTAGTCAGAGGGAAGAGCTGAGGGAGACCAATATTAAGAGAGTGTGCTGGGAAAATTGTTGCGATTGAAGGCTGATAAAGCCCCAGGTCTTGATAATCTACACTGCAGAGTACTTAAGGAAGCAGCTCTAGAAACAGGATTGCATTGGTCATCATCTTCCAGGTTTCTATGGCTTTGGGGCAGTCCATGCAGATTGGAGAGTGGCTAACATCACTCCAGTATTCAAAAAAGGAGACAGGAAATTATACATCTGTGAGCCTCATGTTGCTCATGGGGAGAATTCCTGAATCCCACTGTCAAGGATTTTATAGCAGAGCATTTGGAAAGCAGTGGCAGGATCAGACACAGCCAGCATGGATTGAAGGGGAAAATCATGCTTGACAGATCTTTTGGAATGCTATGAAGATGCTACCATTAGAGTTGACAAGACGGTGTCAGTTGATGGGTCTAGGCCCAAATTGTCAGCCTTCCTGCTCCTCTGATGGTTCTTCATCCAGCTCTACACCTTAGTTATCTCAGAATATATATTAACAATTTGGGTGAGAGAACAAAGTGTAACATCAAGCTTGCAGATGATACCCAGTTGGGTGGGAGGGTGAGCTGTGATGAGGATGCAAAGGTTCTTCAGCTTGATCAACAGATCGGCTGAGTGGCAAATGCAGTATAATTTGGATAAACGCAACTTTCTTCACTTTGGAAACAAAACAAGACGGCAGATTACTACCTGAATAGCTATAAAGGAGATGGGAGTGTGCAACACAATCCGTGTGCCCTTGTACACCAGTTGCTGAAGGCAGGCATGTAGGTGCAGCAGACAGTAAAGGCAAACAGCATGTTGGTCTTCATTGCAAGAGGTTGAAGACTGGAGTGAGGATGCATTATTGCAATTGTACAAGCCTTGGCAAGGCCACACCTAAATTATTAGTCTCTTTTTCAGAGGAAGCATGCCCTTGCTCACAAGGGAGTGCAGTGAAGTTTACTAGGCTGATTCCAGGGATAGCACATCTGACTTGATGACAGATTGACTCGGTTTGGGATTGTTTTCACGAGTTCAGATGCATGAGGATCTCGGACAAAATTCTCAGGACTGGACAGGGTGGCTGCAGGGAGGATATTCCTGATGGTGGGTGTGTTCAGAACCAGGAATCACAGTAGGACAATTCGTGGTAGACAAGTCAGGACAGATGGAGACTTTCTTCACCCAAAAAAAGAGTAGCAAGCCAAATCGAACTCATTACTATAGGAAGTAGTTGACAAAACATTCAAGAGGTGACTAGATATCACACCCAAGCATCAAAAGGTTATAGAGAGAGAAAGCAGGATTAGGCTATGAGTTGGATGAGCAACCATGATCATGAAGAATGGCAGAGAAGGCTTTAAAGTCCAAATGGCCACCTCCTACAGCTAACTTCTACGTTACTACGTTTCTCTGCAAGCTCCTTCCCAAAAGTTTTTAATGGATCAGACTTCAAAGTATACAAGACTTTCCTGCATCATGCAAACTGAAACAGACAGACTAGGCACGTACAACACATCTATTTTGTGCAAGTCTATCCTTCTAAAGCTCGAGCTGCAGGTGGAGTACAAATCTAAGGATCAGTTGCCTCAGCCAGCTAAAATCATGTTTATTTTACTTGCATACATCCCAATTTACTATCCCATGCCACAAATATACTTCCATTCCATCACTTTAAAAGGTCTGAAACAGACTAAAGGACATTCATCATAACTAGATTCAAACTTCCCATACGTTAAAACAGACAGGTCTACAGACTTCTCCCCACAGTTGAAGCATGCAGCAGCACAATTTACCTAATTCAAAAATTATATTTTTGACACTTGTACTCAATTTTGGGCTATGAGATGAGTTAGCTTCCTGTCCCACAGTATTAGAGATCTACAAATCCTGGGAATTTCCACTTTTTTTAAAAAAGTTGCCTTGTACCATTAGCATTGTCTGAACGGAGACACAAACACAGAGCTTATCCATTTACATGCCCACCTTAATACATACATGATTAATATGCAAATTTATTCCCCATTTTACTTTGTCCTTTAGTCTACACCTATTAAAAAAGGTGAAGGTTGCAGTGAAAGTTCTGCTTTGTACAAATGCTTCAGTGCAGTACATTTATTAGCTTCAGCCAGGTTCAATGGTCAAGTAATTCAGGGAGAGGATGGAATATAATTCTAATTCAATACAAGAACACAGAAAATTTGAAGTTTTAGCCTGTTAGCAAGATGGATACACCACTCGGCCAAGTTTGTGTTTAATTAAAGCTTAATTGTACTCAATAGAAATATTTGCAAAACTGGTACTTACTGCCTGCCCCACCAGCACTCTGAGCATCACCTGCTGACGATGTCAAGTCTAGACCAGCAAGCTGAAAGAGAATAATGTAAGAGTAAACAAATTTAAAGGATCAACTGTATGATCAGATCTACATTAAAATGATTGGCGGAGTGGGGAGGCAGGGGAAGAGATTTCCAGAATTTGACCCTGCAATAGCAACAGTTCTAAGTCAGGACAGCATGCATCCTGTAGGGGAAAATGCAGGTGCCTGTGCTCCATGTTCTTAATTCCTTGTCCGTGCAGCTTGTAGAACCTAAGAGTTTACATCCTCGCTGACATATCCTTTGGAGGAGTTAACAGGCTCACTATCTACCATAGAATTTCTAGCTACAAGAACATAGGCTGTTGTATTTATACAGCTGGTCCAATCCAATTGGACCTGGTGACACCCACATTATTGGTGGGGATTCAGCAATGAATGCTCTTCAAATGTGAAATACATTTGGAGATAACCACAGCTTTGCAACGGACTGACATTGGTCCAAAATGCAGAAGCACCAGGACAGATATCAAAAGGAGCATTAGGTGCTGAATCAGTGGAAGGAGGAAGTTTGAATATGTGCTGGGCTCTTCAAGAAGGATAAGACTTTGTGCAGCACTCTTTCAGTGAGTTATTTAAGTGCCCAGTCATTTACAAGTGTGGCAGAACTGCACAGCTTAGATGTAAAAGTACAGTATACCTCAATTCACTGAATAAAGAAAACAATGTATGGAATTTGTAGAAACTGCCTGAGAACAAGTACTTAATTAAGATACCATTCCATATGCCACTAAAGACACTTCCTGCTACCACAGTTAACTAACTTATATTTATGAAAGTCACATGTTAAGCATCCTCCTCCCAGCAATGGCATTTCAACACCTAGGCTGCAGTCCTTCAATGTGTCAATGATGCAGAGAAAGTCCCCAGTTTGCACAGTCGTTTGGCTGCCGCTATTCTCAACTTCCATTTTTCCATTAAAATAGTTGCTTGACTGGTAAAATTAGACACGAGGGTCTACAAGTCCAATGGGGGTCATTTACCACAGAGTTAACTGGAATGTTGGAGAAGCTAATCTATAAACCGTCAAGAGAGACCAACCAAAACTGCAGATGCTGTAAATCAGAAAAAAGTTGCAGGAAAAGCACACAGGTCTGACAGCATTTGGGGAGGAGAAAACACAGTTAACATTTTGGGTCTAGTGACCCTTCCTCAGAACAGACTGAAAAAAAAAAGAGGCTGACATTCCATGCTGTGGTACACAAAGTGAAAGGAATAAAAAGGGAGGTCCAAATTTGAAGCAACACAGGTCAATGGCAAATAGCCTGTTATTGTACCACACAGCTTATAAAGTCTTCTTGCAACAGTCTGCATTACAAACTTAGAAGTTATTCCCTAATCCAAGTCATTCATATAATGTGACCCCATACCATCTGCTAGAGAACACTTGCAAATACCTTTTTGCCACAAAAAGGTTTCAGTCAGTCAATGCTGTGATGCATCGTTTTAAAAAAAAAAAAGATCCATTCAAACAATATAGCACAGGGTCAGGTTCTTCAGCACGCCAAGCTTGTGCTGACACATTTTGCCCTTCCAATGTAAGATTGCCTACCCTAACAAGATTCCATTTCCCTCTATTCCTTTCCTATAGAGGTATTCTCCCAGACGTTCCAGAATGCTGCTAGGAGGTGGTAGAAGCAATACATTCCAGGCACTCATCTTTAATGATGAAAGGAAACTTCAAAACCTCCACCCCTACCACCACTGCTCCCCCCCAACCCACTGTGACCTTGTGCCCCTGGTGGGTGACCACTCCACCTTGGGAAAGAGCCTCATACTTTCCACTATCCATGCCATTCACAATTCTTTAGCTTCCATCAGATTGCAGGCAGCTGAGAGGCATTCCAGTGAAAACAAACCAAATCTATCTTCATAGCCTAAATGCCCTACACCAGGCAAACTTTCTCTGTACCGTCTCCAAAGCATCCACCTCCATCCGGTGGACTGGTGATCAGAATTTATATGCAATATTCTCAAGTACAGCCTAAAACATTCTATAAAGTTGCAGCTTTATCTGGCCTATCTGCATACTCACTGTCCCTTCCAATAAGGCAAGCATGTCAATGACTTATTTTAAAAGCTACCTTATCTACCCACACTGCCACTAGTGATCTGTGGACTTGCACACACAGATCCCTCTACACATTAAAGTTAATGGTTCTGCCATTTACTGTATTTCCATCTGCATTTTGGAAGGTCAAGTACATCACCTTCCATTTGTCCAGATTTAACTCCATCTACCATTTTTCTGCTTATGCCTTCAATTGATGTGCATCCTGACAATCCTATCTGGAACTCCCATCTGTGTCATCCACAAACTTAATTAGACCAGCTATTTTTTCATCCAAATTATTGATGTAGATCATGAACAGCAGAGGTCCTGCACCAATCCCTGTGAACACTACTAGTCACAACGCTCCATTCAAAAAAAAAAGCACTTTTCCCCCACCACTGTCTCCTATAAGGCAGTTCTGCATCCATCTCACCAGGCTGCCTAGTATCGTGTGACTATTAAAAAGGAAGCAATGTTGAGCGTCTTACAATATTAAGCTAGGTAAGTTCCTTGGTCCTGATGGGATCTATTCCAGAATAGAGGGAGGCAAGAGGAAAAAAATTGCTTAAGTGAGACAGACATTTTTGTATCCTCTTTGTATCAGCCTGCCACGAGGGAATCTTGTTAAAGGCTCCACTGAAGGCCACATGGAAAACCACTGATCCCCCAATCATAATCATTACCACTATAAAAAATGATATGGTTGATGATGCTCCCCAACCCAAAACCATCTTGCCCCTGAGATCTTGGCCAATAGTTTCCCTACTAGTGACATGAGGCTCACAAGCCTGTAATTTACTGGATTATCCCTGCTACCCTTAAACTGCAGAACTACAGTGGCTCTTCAGTCCTCTGGAACCTCACCTGTAGCCAAAGAGGATATCAGGATGTCTGTAAATGCTCCAACAATTGCCTTTTGCCTCCCTCAATATTCTGAGGTTGATCCCATCAGAACCAATGAACCCAGCTACTTTAATACTTGAAAATGCTCAACATTTCTTGCATTTTAATAGCAACACAGCTTAGATATTCCAACTTTCCCCTTCCAAAAAGGGACACTCCAACTTCTCGGATGAACACAGACAGCATTTATTTAGGACATTTAGCTCTCTGGCTCAGGCCTTTGTCTGAGTTGGCCAACGTTTTCCCTAAGAGCCGCCTTGGGATTCTCCCTAATTCTGTTTGCTAACAACTTATGACCCTTTTAGCCCTTCTAATTCCTTGTTTAGAATCTTTCCTACTTTCCCCTATATACTTCAGGGGTTCTGTCAGTCCTATGCTCCCAGACAGTAGTAGGCTTCCTTTTTCTTTCTCTCCCCCCCAGACAGAGTGAAATTAATTTTCATACCTATCCTTCATTCTTGAAAGAACTTGCCATTTCTGAAATCAAATGGTGTTTGAAACACTTGTGTCCAGTGAGAATTTCCCCTCAGACAGCAGACTCCAAATCAAAATTCTCCAGTTCCTGCCTTACATGTTTATGTAGTTCATCTTCCCCCAGTTTTACACCTTTATGCATGGACTGCTGTCAACCCTATCCACAAGCATCTCAAAACTCAATATTATGGTCACCACTCCCAAACTGCTCCCCCCACAAACCTCACTCACTTCTCGAAACAGGTTCAGTTTAACCCCTTCCCTGGTTGGGCTGTTTACATACTGTAAAGAAACCCTCCTGAAAAGTTCTAGCCCATCCAAGCCCTTGTATGGAATCCCAGTCAATACAGAGAAGTTAAGTCACCCACAACCACTGTTGTTCACATCTTTTCAAAGTCTGTCTACATGTTCTCTCTCACAACTGTTGGAGACCTGTAGTATACCACCTCCCTTTGCACCCCCCTCCCCCCAAAAAATTGGGATTGCACCTTTCCAATTCCCAAGTTCACCTATATTGCCTTACTGCACAAGGCCTCTTATGCCCACCCTCAGAACAGCTGTAGAATACTCCTGTGCTAGTGATGGAGCTCCCCCACCCCTATCACACATGAGCCACCTAAATCCTGGTGCAATCAGCTACATGTCTTGTCCCTCTTTCAGCCAGGCCACGAGCTCCAAGCACTAGCCAATGTTCTAAGGGCATCTACCTTGCCTATTATACTTCACTGAAAAGCATGCATTTCAAACTACCTTCTGCAGACCAAATCTGTACCAAGATGCTGCAAACCCACTTCAGTACTGAGCATTGTTGCCAAATCCTCATCTAGAGCAAGGCAAGACCTCTGCCTTTTGCAGGCCATCTTGGACCTTAGATCTCTTCGACTGGCTACTTCAGGGCTCGTTCTGCTTTTGAGAACTACTAGGTTCATACTTCACCACTGATGCCTTTCAAGTTGCTCATTCTAATTGAGATTCTCTAGTGCTCAGAACGTTGGACATGACCCAAGGCTTCACTGACTTGATTTCCTTCCTCCTTTATGGCATGGGTCGAATAGACCTAAAGTGTGATTTGGATAGATGATGCAAGTGATCTGACATCTACTAAATAAAAACAAAGAACTGCAGACACTAAATCAGGAACAAAAACAAAGTTGCTGTAAAAGCTCAGGT
This sequence comes from Stegostoma tigrinum, assembly GCF_030684315.1. Classification (NCBI taxonomy): domain Eukaryota; kingdom Metazoa; phylum Chordata; class Chondrichthyes; order Orectolobiformes; family Stegostomatidae; genus Stegostoma; species Stegostoma tigrinum. The sequence continues at coordinate 43,887,495 of NC_081365.1, forward strand.
CTGGCAGCATCTGTGGAGAAGGAAACCGTTAACATTTCAGGTCTGGTGACCCTTCCTCAGAACCCAAAGCATTAATGTTGTTTTCTTTCAGATGCTGCCAGACCTGCTGAGCTTTTCCAGCAATCTTGTTTTCACTGACATCTGCACTTGCCTACAAAGCAACTATACTCTTCTGATTACAGCCAAGATACAATCACATGGATTGAGGGACAATTTACATAATGAGAAATAGTGCTTTCAGTTTTCCTGAAGAGTTAGTTTAAAAATTCTGACCACATTGGGTTGTCACAGATCAAGTCAATGATGAGCTGCAGCATGAATAGCAGTTACATTAAGACCAGAAAGTTGATCTGTTCCTGAAGAACCTACAGAAAGCCACCTTGGTTTACCAATATACACATTTAGGAAAAGCTGGAGTGTTCATTCTACTTTATTTTCTATGGTGTTATTGTGACTAGTCAAATTGCAGAACGGTCTTATAAATTAGGTATTAGAGTTAAAATTCAGACACTAATACAATTATTGAACAAGTGAACATGACGCCTACAAGCAGTTTTCAAAATTGATTTCCCGATTCAAATTTGCGCATCAACAGAACCTGAATCAGACAGTTTAGCCGACTTGTACATACACCCAAATGCCTGTAGAGGGCAATGCTCGTTTGCTGTTTTGCCGGAGGAAAACTTCCAAAGCAAAATTCCATGACAAAAAAGGCGTTATGGCAAATAAAATTATCCTCATCTAATAGTCTACAGCTACCTCAACATTAAAGTGCATGAAACAACACTTGCTGTTTTCGTACGTCAGCATCAAGACTTCACAGCACAAAGTTTTACTTTGAACATCTTCGCACCCCATATGCAGTACTTCATATTAACTACGAATCGGAACATTTAATCCCGAAACACTCAGTATTTGGCAATCGATGCTGCATCCACTCTGATGTCCTTCTAATCCAATTTCCAAGGCCGTAAATAATGACTGCGAACTGCCGAAGCCGTTCGGCACAAGACCATCCATCTTCTTTTAAATCGCGACAGTAGCGTATGATTTTGCACAAAATCCCTTGATGTGAAGCGATCTCGTTTGGTAAACGGTCGCATGTTGCTGCGCTAGCACTTTGACATCTTGGTCGATTTAAAAAAGGAAAAGAAAATTACCGCACAACACGACCGTAGAAAATGGCAGCGCACGTTCGTTACGCTTACAGGAAACTTAAAACCTTTGTGACGAGTCTTCTCCACCCTTTCCAGTCACCCCCGTCAGACTTCAACACGCCCGTCTTCGTCAGAGAAATTAATCACCAGTATTTTAATGTTTAACCCCCCCCCCCCCCCCGCCAACCACCGTCTGATGTCCGCCCGAGGTTCAAGGCTTCTGCAGTGGTCTGCTAAGAGATCAACGTTACCTTCAAAAGCAAAAGATCGTTCCGAAACGGTTTATAATCTGAAGTCTCCTTTAACTAAAAAGCTGCTGCGCCAGACAATGATGGCGCAGTTTCCTAGTGCACAGAAGCCTAGTAAACAAGCAGTCAGTGCCGACTCTCCATCTGTAACCTGCCCTCCGAGCACGTAAGACATTTGATGCGGTTGTAGAAGTCTCTTCCGGTCGTATTCAAAAAAATCCTGAAAGTATCTGCATGGCCAGTTCGGAGTTAGACAATCCCGGTCATTCCCAAACTCCCAATTTCGAGATTGGAAATCTTGTCAAGACCGGACCTCAACAGGACCAGGAAGTAAGGGACTGAAGCTAATACCTGTACTACGACTAGAATCAGAAGTTATAATCACTTAGCATCCTAAAAAGGATACAGCAAGCCACCATAATTTACAGAAATTAAGCAGTGTGTCATTAAAACGACGGCGGTGTCAAACTGGAATTCTCAACGCCCAGTACCAAAACATTTAAAAATACTTTGAATCGACGCGAGTCGAAAGTGAATAGACGGAATGAGATACAAACAGGGCAAGGCCAACGCTTCATCTCCCCGCCCCCACTCCATGCTTAAAATACCAACAGTCAAGCTTGTTAAAAGTAGGGACGAAGTTAACAGCAAATCACGCAGTGATAGAGGATTTAAAATGACAACCGATGGAACTTGAAAATAGGAAAACGTCGTAAGGAGAAGGGAGGCAATTTTAGCACTTTACTACTCAGGCCGCCATTACATATTTCGCTAGATTTCCCTGCGCACATTCAAAAGAACCCATCCCCCCCCCCCGACCAGGATAAAGCCAATAAAAACGGAAGAGAAATCGTTTATAGAAACAAAAGGAGGAGGAGGAGAGGGAGAGAAAGAGAGGTAACCCCCCCCCCCCTCTCTCTTCTCCAGCGGCGGTCGAGGTAGACAAAGAGCGCGGAGCCAGTTATTTTCAGCAATATTAGGACCACTGCGGTCCAGAGAAACCGAAGCACGTCGAAATGGGGAGGGGGAGGGGGAGGGGGAGGGGGCGGGGGACCCGACGGTCAGGTTCACCCTCTACCCCCTTCCCCGTCCCCCCAACCCCAAGCCAAACCAAACCACACTAACCTCAGACACAAAAAAAAACTTTAAAAACAGACTCCTCCCCACCAGCTGCAGCCCCGACGACTTCGAAGGAGACAAAAGCCGCCATTGTGGGTGAGTTTCCCGCAGCCCGAAGTGGGGGGGGGAGGAGGAGAAGAGAAAGCAAGAACAGCGAGATCTCCCCCTTCCGCACCACTCATCCATTGCGATTGGAATTTTTAAAAACACCACAATTAAACAAGTCAGTGGAGTCGAGATCCACTCACCTGCTGATCTAGATCCAGTACATTTCCGACGGCCACATGACTCATAACTAAAAAAATAGTGAGTACAAAATTTCCGACTGAGGAAAAAAAAACCGAAAAAGTTCTCTCGCTTGAAAGGGGGGGAAATAAAAGGAGGACTGGGGGGGGGGCTGTCCTTTGTGGAAATCTTTCTTATCGTCTTTCGATTTGTCTAGCCACTTATGTGAGAAGCAAACTGTAGGAGAACCGAGTACGTAGAGCCAGCCAATCGAGCAGTCGGTGTCGGTACCGGTACCGCTTCTTGCCGATCCTCTGCTCACTGTCGCACTCTCTCCCTCGTCCCTTCGTCTCTCGTTATCATCAATTCGCGCAGAGGCCGCCGGGAAGCCAAGTCGACCATGTGACACACCACCCAGCCAACCAACAAAGCCGGCCGCTCCGGCGCGCTCGAGACCTGGTTAAAGGACGCTGCCAGTATCGCGAGAGCCAGCTCACCCCCGTACCCGATGCCCCCCCGCCAACCTTTCCCTTCCCAATATTGCGAGGTTGAATTCCCTGGGCCTGGTGACCGCTGTGCCCACTAGTGAGCTTTTCAATCGTTAATGCTTGCGGACTCGAAGGCCCAGTAATTGTCAGTGACAATAGTATTGTACTCACGCTTCCCTTCCTCCGAAAAGCCCATGTCTTAAATAAAAATCAAAATGCTGCGAATTCTAACATCCAGCTACATCTGGAGAGAAAATCAAAATTGCTTACTTTCAGATTTCAGCAGCATTTCGTTTTTGTGTTACTATCACGTGAAGTTGTGTTGAAGCCAGTAAATAGTCTCACTATTTTTGGATGCCCTAATTTGACTCATGATGCAACGTATTATTCATTCAAAATTACAAATGGTTGAATTTTTTCATATTTCATTATAAACGTTTTTACAATGTACATAGTTTGCGAGACTGTGATTACAATGAGTCTAACTCAGTGATGAGCCATAAACGGATGGACTACATGCTTTGCTGCCAAATTCAACCTGTCTATACACTGAGCATTCAAGGTGTGTAGCTGTGTGGTGGGAACACAACAAATAGGCGTGGAAACAGGTCATTCAGCCCACAAGCTTCAAAATCTCCCCTTCCCCTACCACATCCCAAAACCAGCCCAGCTTGTCCCTGCCTCCACAATCTGTCCTCCCTCCCACCTCTTCCCTCCTCCCACCTCAAGACCCCCACACATCTCCAACCTACTAATGTTATCCCACTGCCTTGACCTGATCGTTCTCCCTGGACTGACCTATGCTCCCTACCTACACTCACCTTTACTGGCTCCATCCCTGCATCTTTGACTTGTCTGTCGCCTGTCCACCTATCTTCTCCTCTATCCATCTTGTATCCGCCTCCCCCTCTCTCCCTATTTATTTCAGAACCCCCTTCCCCTCCCCTGTTTCTGATGAAGGGTCTCGACCTGAAACGTCAGTTTTCCTGCTCCTAAGATGCTGCTTGGCCTGCTGTGTTCATCCAGCTCTACACCTTGTTATCTCAGATTCGGCCCACTGAGTTTGGGCTGCCATTCATGGAGTCATACAGATGTACAGCACAGGAACAGACTCTTTGGTCAAACTCGTCCATGCCAACCAGATATCCTATATGAATCTAGTCTCATTGCCAGCAATAGGCCTACATCCTTCTAAACACTTCCAATTCATACTTCCATCCAGATGCCTTTTAAAAGCAGCGATGTGCTTCTGAGGCTTTATAAGGCTCTAGTTAGGCCCCATTTAGAATAGTGTGTCCAATTTTGGGCCCCACACCTCAGGAAGGACATATTAGCCCTGGAGCGTGTCCAGCGGAGATTCACACGGATGATCCCTGGAATGGTAAGTTTAACGTATGACGAACGGCTAAAGATCCTGGGATTGTACTCATTAGAGTTTAGAAGGTTGAGGGGAGATCTAATAGAAACTTACAAGATAATGTATAGCTCAGAAGGGGTGGACGCTAGGAAGTTGTTTCCATTAGGCGGGGAGACTAGGACCCGTGGGCACAGCCTTAGAATTAGAGGGGGTAAATTTAAAACTGCAATGAGACGACATTTCTTCAGCCAGAGAGTGGTGGGCTTGTGGAATTCATTGCCACGGAGTGCAGTGGAGACCGGGACGTTGGATGCCTTCAAGGCAGAGATCGACAAATTCTTGATCTCAGAAGGAAGCAATTGCTACGGGGAGAGTGCAGGGAAGTGGAGTTGAAATACCCATCAGCCATGATTTAAATGGCGGAGTGGACTTGATGGGCTGAATGGCCTTACTTCCACTCCTATGTCTTCTGGTCTAAATGACATAATTGTACCCACTTCCACCTCTTCTGGCAGCTCATTCCAAACACAGACCAACTTCTGCATGAAAAAGTTGCCCTTTAGGCTCCTTTCGTATCTTTCCTCTCTCACCTTAACCTATGCCATCATCTACCCTGGGAAAAGACCTTGTCTATTTACTCTATCATGCCCCTCACGATTTTATAAACCTCTAAAAGGTCACACCTCAGCCTCTGGTACTCCAGGGGAAATGGCCTAGCTTATTCAGCCTCTCCCTATAGCTCGAGCCCTCCAACCCTGGCAACATCATCATTCAACAAGGTCATGGTCTGATTATGATCTCAACTTCACTTTCTTGTGTACCTCCCATAACCCTTGACAGTCTTTGAGTCTCTTATGAAGATGGATTGAATTAGTCGTTCAAAGCCTCTGCTGTTTCCTGCTTTTCATTATCAGTTTCCTGGTTTCATCCTTGGTTACAAATGCTCACTTTAGCTAGCAATTCTTTTTCATATACTTGGAGACACTTTTACAATCTTATTTTTTGATTTCTTCAATGTTTTCTTTCATATTCCAGTTTCGCACTATTATTTGTCTCCTCATCCTATGCTGTTTTCTTAAATTCTCCCAATCGTCTGGCCTACAACTACAGAATCACAAAATTGTTACAACTCAAGAGACTGCTTTGCCCATCACGTCTGTACAATTCTATTATCTAGTGCCAATCTGTTGTCTTTTCCCCATATCCTCGCAAACCATTTCTATCCAGATAATCATCCAATGCCCTCTTAATTGAACACGTCTCCACCACGTTCCAGGCAGGGCATTCCAAAACCTAACTGCGTGCTGCGTGAAAACACACCATCCTTGCATCATTTACACATCATTTTAAGTCAATGCCCTCTCATCTGTTTTATTTTATAAGTGGAAACAGCCTCTCCCTATCTATTCTATTCAGCCCACTCATGATTTTCAAAACCTCCGTCAAATCTCCTCTTAGACTATTTCTCTCCAAGGAGAACAGTGCCAACTTCTCCAATCTATCATTCTCATTCCTGGAACCGTTCTTGTAAATCGCTTCTGCACTCTTTTCAATTAATACACATTTTCCCTATAATGTGGCACCGCAACTGTACACAACAAGTGTCTGGTCCATTGTCTGATGAACTGTGCTTCTCCTTATAGAACAACACTTGAAACAAGCATTGAATGTGGCACAAACATGTTCTCGGTGGGGGATTTCAAGGTCCACCATCAAGAGTGGTTCGAAAACAGGACTACTGATCAAAGATAACAAAGTGTAGAGCTGGATGAACACAGCAGGCCTAGCAGCATCAGAGGAGCAGGAAGGCTGATGTTTCAGACCTAGACCCTTCTTCAGAAATGGGGGAGGGGTAGGGGGTTCTGAAATAAATAGGGAGAGAGGGGGACACGGATAGAAGATGGATAGAGGACAAGATAGGTGGAGAGGAGACAGTCAGGTCAAAGAGGCGGGGATGGAGCCAGTAAAGGTGAGTGTAGGTGGGGAGGTAGGGAGGAGATAGGTCAGTCCAGGGAAGATGGACAGGTCAGGGGAGCGGGCTGAGGTTAGTATTAAGGAGATGGGTGTGGGGCTTGATGTAGGAGGTGTGGATAGGTGGAAGGGAGGACAGATTGTGGAGGCGGGGACAAGCTGGGCTGGTTTTGGAATGTGGTAGGGGGAGGGGAGATTTTGAAGTTTGTGAAGTCCACATTGATATCATTTGGCTGCAGGGTTCCCAAGCGGAATATGAGTTGCTGTTTCTGCAACCTTCGGGTAGCATCATTATGGCACTGCAGGAGGCCCAGAATGGACATGTCGTCTGAGGAATGGGAGGGGCCTTTGAAATGGTTCGCGACTGGGAGGTGCAGTTCTTTAGTGCAAATCGAGCATAGATGTTCTGCAAAATGGTCCCCAAGCCTCCAACTGATTTCCTTGATGTAGAGGAGGCCACAACAGGTACAGCGGATGAGGTATACCACATTAGCAGATGTGCAGGTGAACATCTGCTTGATGTGGAAAGTTTTCTTGGGGTCTGGGATGGGGATGAGGTGGTAGGTGTAGGGGCAGGTGTAGCACTTCCTGTGGTTGCAGGAAAAAGTGCCGGGCGTGGTGGGGCTGGAGGGGAGTGTGGAGCGGACAAAGGAGTCACACAGAGAGTGGTCCCTCTGGAAAGCAGATAAGGGTGGGGAGAGAAAAATGTCTTTGGTGGTGGAGCCAGATTGCAGATGGCAGAAATGTCAGAGGATGATGCATTGGATCCAGAGGTTGGTGGGGTGGTGCATGAGGACGAGTGGGATTCTGTTTTGGTTGTTATTGCAGGGAAGGGTATGAGGGATGAGTTGCAGGAAATGCGGGGGCACGGTCGAGGGGGTTCTCAACCACTGATGGGGGGATGTTGCCGTCCTTGAAAAATGAGGACATCTGAGATGTATGGGAGCAGAATGCCTCATCCTGGGAGCAGATGCGGTGGTGGCGAAGGAATTGGGAATAGGTGATGGCATTTTTGCAGGAACATGGGTGGGAGAAGATGTGTTCTATGTAGCTGTGGGAGTCAGTGGGCTTGAAATAGATTTTGGTTTCTAGGTGGTTGCAAGAGATGGAGACATCTGTATGGGGAATGCAGGTGTATAAGGACTGGACATCCATGGTAAAGATGAGGTGTTGGGGACCGGGGAATTGGAAGTTCTGGAAGAGGTGGAGGGTGTGGTTGATGTCACAGAAACAGGTAGGAAGTTCCTGGACTAAATAACTCCCTACCTATGTCCATTGTGGCCTCCTCTACTAAGGAACTTCCTACTTATGTATACTGCATCCGCTGTACCTTTCATGGCCTCCACTACATTGGGGAAACTAAGCGGAGGCTTGGGGACTGCTTTGCAGAACACCTATGCTCAGTTCGCACTAAACACTGCATCTCCCAGTCGCGAACCATTTCAACGGTCCCTCCCATTCCTCAGACGACATGTCCATCCTGGGCCTCGATGGTTGCAGGAACAGCAACTCATATTCCGCTTGGGAACCCAGCAGCCAAATGGTATCAATGTGGACTTCACAAGCTTCAAAATCGCCCCTCCCCCTACCGCATCCCAAAACCAGCCCAGCTTATCGCCGCCTCCACAATCTGTCCTTCCTCCCACCTATCCCCTCCTCCCACCTCAAGCCCCACACCCATCTCCTTAAAACTAACCTCAACCCGCCCACTTGACCTGTCTATCCTCCCTGGACTGACCTATCTCCTCCCTACCTCCCAACCTACACTCACCCTTACTGGCTCCATCCCCACCTCTTTGACCTGACTGTCTCTTCTCCACCTATCTTGTCCTCTATCCATCTTCTATCCACGTCCCCCTCTCTCTCTATTTATTTCAGAACCCCCCCTTCCCCTCCCCCATTTCTGAACAAGGGTCTAAGTCTGAAATATCAGCCTTCCTGCTCCTCTGATGCTGCTTGACCTGCTGCATTCATCCAGCTCTACACCTTGTTATCTCAGATTCTCCAACGTCTGCAGTTCCGACTATCTCTGAAACAGCACCACTGATCAAGCTGGTTGGGTCCTAAATGACATCACTACTACTCTGGGTCTGTGGCATGTGAGCAAACCAACAAGAGGAAAAAACATACTTTACCCCATTGTCAGTAATTTACCAGGTGCAGATGCATCTGTCTGTGACAGTATCAATAAGCATAACCAGTGCACAGTGTTTGTGGAGATGAAGTCTCGCCTTCGCTGTAATAATACTTTGCATCATGTGTATGGCATTATCTCCATGCCAAATGGGAAAGACTTCAAACAGATCTGAGAACTCAAGACTTTGTATCCACAACAATCAGCTGCAGCATACTCGTACTTCAACACAATCAGCAACCTCAAGGCCTGGCATATTCCCTACTCTGCAATTATCATCAAGCAAGATGATCAACTCTGGTTCAATGAAGAGTGCAGGATGGCATGCCAAGAGCAGTGCCAGGCATACCTAAAAATGAGGTGTTAAACTGATGAAACACCAAAACAAGACTATTTGTATGCCAAGCAGCAAGTGATGCAGCTTCAGTGCAGGTTACAGAATCCCTGCAGTGTGGAAGCAGGCCATTCAACCCATGAGTCCACAACGCCTCCCCTTTAACAAGCATCCCACCCAGACCCACCCCCATACCCAATCCCTGTAACTCTCCAGTTCCCATGGCTAATCCAATTAGCCTGCACATCCCTAGACAATTTAACTTGGCTAATCCACCTAACTACATATCTTTGGACTGTGGGAGGAAATCCACAGAGACATGGGGAGAATGTGTAAACTTCACACAGATAGCCACCCAAGGGTGGAATCAAACCTGGGTCACTGGTGCTGTAAAGCAGCAGTGCTAACCACTGAGCTACTGGCCTGCCCATTGCCCAGTTTAAGGGGCAAAATGATGGATACGTGAATAGGCAGGAATTAGAGTGATGCAGGCAGCATAGAAGCAAAAGGTTTTTCGCTTAGAAAGGCATAATGTGTTGGCACAGACTTGTTGGGCCAAAGGACCTGTATTGTTCTTTGACAACACAGTGTGGAGCTGGAGGAACACAGCAGGCCACGCAGCATCAGAGGAGCAGGAAAGCTGACGTTTCAGGTCAGGACCCTTTTCTGACTCCAGCATCTGCAGTTCTTGCTATCCCTGTATTGTTCTGTGTAATGTGTTGTGAATATAGAGGAACTGGGTGGATATACTAAGAGTTCAGAAACTTGATAAGGCTCCACCTCAAAGGAATTGCAGAAAATAAAAGCTCATGGTGTAGGTGTAGCATATTAGTATGGTTAGAAGATTAGTTGGCTAAGAGGAAGCAGAGAGTAGATCTAAATGAGTTCCTTTCAGGTTGGCAAGATATAATGAGTGGTGTACCACAGGGATCAGCACTGGGGCCTCAAGTGTTTGCAATTTATATAAATGATAGCTGAATGGATGAAAGGTATGGTTGCCAAATTTGATGACAACACAAAGATAAGTATGAAAGATAGTCTTGGTGAGGACACAAGGCTGTTACAAAAAGATAATGGTAGGTTAAGTAAGTGAGCAACAATGTGGCAAATGGAGTAAAAAGTGAGAAATTTTGAAATTGTCCATTCTGGCAGAAAGAATTTAAGAAGTACATTATCTAAATGGTGGGCGATTAAAGACACCTCAGATGCAGAGGGATCAGAGTGTTCCTCTGTGCATCCAATGTAAACACATTGGAGGCAGTTCGGGGAAGTTATACTGGACTAATAACTGGAATGGGGGGTTCTTCTTCTGAAGAAAAGTTGGACAGGCCAGGTTTTTGTTCACTAGAGTTTAGATGAGTAAAGGGTGAGCTGATTTAAACACATAAAATCTGGATGAATCTTGGCAGAGTTGATGCTGAAAGGATGATTCCTCCTGTGGAGAATCTAGAACGAGGGCTCACTGTTTAAAACTCGGGACACTCATTTAAAAGAGAGGTTAGTTTAATTTTTTTCTCTCTGAGTGTCAGGAATCTTTGGCACTCTCTCCCTGAGAAGCTGGTGGAAGCAGAGCCCTTCAATATTTCCATTGCAGAGGTAGATAGTTTCTTGTTAAGCAAGTGGTTGAAACGTTACCTGCGGTAGGTGGGAATGTGGATTTGAGGCTATAATCATATTAACCATGATCATATTGAATGGTGGAGCAGGCTTCAGGTGCTGAATGTCCTGTTCTTACTCCTGATTCACACATTTCTAATTTGACCAGAAAACATACCAGTTATGGAAACTAAAGTTCCTCTTAGACTACAGAATAGAACATAGAACATAGAACAGTACAGCACAGTACAGGCCCTTCAGCCCACAATGCTCTGCCGAACTTTTACCCTAAACCTACGGTCCATCTAACCTCCACCCCTACCTTATACTATTATCCATATGCCTGTCTAATTGCTGCTTAAATTGCCCCTAATGAGGCCAACTCCACTACTGTCTCCAGCAATGCATTCCACATCCCTACCACTCACAGCATATAGCTAATCTAATTCATTCTTACATTCTATTTCTGCCTTGTTTTGGAACTCCTCTATACTTCATATATTCAGCTTGGTTCTCAATTGTACTATGAATCTTATAGTTGTCCTACACACCTCTTTTTCTGCCTGGGCATTGGGTGTCATTTCTTTCCCCTCAAGGGAATGTGCATACTCTGTATCCAAATTAATATCTCATTTCTCATCTTCTTGGTGATATTCATTACTGACATTGAAACAGCACTAATATTACTTGCCATTTCTAATCTCAAACCTTGATGTGGTCCAAGTCCAAGAGCTGCAAGTGGGCATGAACCGTTTCATTCTCTGAAAAATCGTGAGTGGATTTGAACATTTTATAAGCAGAAGTCTCACATCTGATATTATGATGGATGCATGGTTATGACAAAGTGGCAAACGCTAATTGAACAGAACTGTGCCCTGAGAGACAGATGTCCTGGTGCTGAGGTGAATCAGCTCCAACAAGCAAAATCTTTACAAAGTCTTTAGTTAGCTAAAGACTTCAATCAGTCACCGCTCAGTGGTGAGAGAGCCAACACCGGGGCTAAACTGATTTGATCTCACCTTCATTAACCTATTTATTTATCTGTCTCAGAAGCATCTGCCAATGGTGAGTAGCAGTCCCATCACATCATTCGTTTGAAAGCAAAATCCTATCCACAGACTGAGGACACTGTCCTTCACGTTGTGTGGTGTGTTAAATGGGATTACTTCATGAATAGATCTCGCAGATCAAAACTGAGGCAATTAAAGACATTGAAGCAGCAGAATTGCACCTGCAAACTCATGGCACAGCATAGCCCTTATTCTACCATTACCAGCAAACCAGGCATATACTGTTTCAATTAAAAGTATGGAGAGCATGCCAGGAGCAGCACTAGGTGCATTTAAAAATGATATGTGATCATGGTGAATGTACAACTCATGACAATAAACATGCAAAGCAATAAAAGCACTACATTATAAACAGAACTGAGGAATATCAGAACTAATATACCAAGTTAAGATTCTGTAGTCCAGTCTCATCCAGTTGTGAATGATGGTGGACAATTAAACAACTCACAGGAGCTAGATGTTCCATGAAAATTGTCATCCTCTATGACAGTAGAGCCCATCGTGGGTATAAAAGATTGTGTTTCTAGTCATATTAATCCAGAATTGCAGGATATAGTCATCCTGAACTTCTTCTTAATGACTCATTATCACAGATACCAGTTTTCAGTCAATTAATTCACCATACGGTATCTGAAAACAGATGACAGTGATTAGTCCATGAGTCATGACAATGTTCAGACTATAGTGCTGAAGACTTGAGCTCCAAAATCACAACACATCTAGCTAAGCTCTTCTAGTGCAGCTACAATGTATGTATCTATCTGATAATGTGGAAATTTACCTAGGTATGTCCGATCATAGAGAATACGCTAATACTTACCCTGACCAATGACGGCCTCATGAATTTAATCTCAACTATAAGTACTGCATTAGAAGACCTCCTGGGAGATAATGGCCAGCATTCTCTCTAATTTTCATTCCAGCTGCACGGGATTCTAAAGACTGTGCATGGTTGTGACTTGTGGCCATTGTGCATGGAATCTTGAAGAGGAAACGTTGACGGTGGTGTGTTGGTAATGACATTGGATTAGTAACCCCAGAAACCCAGGCAAATGTTCTGGCAACATGGGTTTGAATCTCGCCATGGCAAATGGTGAAATTTTAATTCAATAAAATCTGGAATTAAAATTTAGTCTAATGGTGACTGTGCAACAATTGTCATTTGTCATAAAACTCTTTCTAATTCATTAATGCCTTTTAGGGAAGGAAGTCTGCCATCCTTTCCTGGCCAACATGTGACTGCAGGCCTAAAGCAATGTAGTTGACTCTAAATTGCACTCTGAAATGGCCCAGAAAGTCACTCAGTTACTGGATAATTAAGCTCAGTCAGCTCCTCTCATATCCCATGAAAGAATAATTTTAAAAAGATAATCGTCCTATCAAGCCATAATTACTCAGCAATGCTCATTCTGGGTTCTCTGAGAACCGCAAGACTCCGGACTTGAATGCACTATTGATGCAAATGTGAACAAAAATGCTGAATTCTAGACCTTTGGTGAAATTCACTGCCTTTGACATCAAGTGTGTTTGATTGAATGTGGCATCAAAGAGTCCTATCTGAACTGATGTCAATGAGAATTAGTAATGTGGGGAGTTTTCCATTGATTATAATCTTATCTAGCAAGATGACTTTGTTTGTTGGAAGCCAATCGTCCCAGCTCCATCACGTAACTGTTGGATTTACTCGGGGTGGCATGAGGTTCAAACATCTTCAGCTGCTTCGTCAATGATCCTCCCTCTATTCTAAAGTCAGTGTGGGATTGTTGGCTGATGATTTCAGGTGTTCAATTTAATTCATAACTCCTCAGTTACTGAGGTTGTCCATGCCTGCATGCACCAAGACCTGAAGAACATTCAGTTGGGCTAATAAGTGAGAAGTAATATTTGCAACATACAAGTGCCAGACAATGCACAAATCCAACATGTATGAGCCTAACCACCCTCTGTTGATATTCAACAGCACCACGATTGCTGAATCCCCAGAATGAATTTGCTGAAGATCAAATTTGACCAAAAAACTAACTGGACTAGCCATGTAAGTACAGTGACAGGAGCTAGTTGCAGGCTAGATATTTTTTGACAAGTGACAACCCTAATGAATCTCCAAATTCTGCTCGCCAAGTGAAAGACACAAATCAGGATGGGTGGAGAAGGAAGGCACAAGAGGAGTTGGGGGACAAGAGGCTGCAAGGGGGATGGCTGGGAGAAAGAGACTACAAGAGAGACAGGAGGCCAGAAATAAGCTGCAAAGGATTTAGGAAAGAAGGGCTCAGAGAGGTGGTTGGAGAAGGAGTGTGGCAGAGGATGGTGCGAGGTATGTTGCTGGGGAGAAGGAGGTTGCAAGGGGAATGGAAAATCAGGAGGCTTCAAGAGGACTGGGGAGAAGAAGAGGCTGCAAGTGGGGTGGAGGGAGTGGAGAGAAGGCTATAAAAGGGTAGAGGAGATATAGCTGTGAGTTGGTCAACATAGTGGAAGACTGAAAGGGATTGGAGGTTTGAAGAAGAAAGTTGCAATTGACTTGGGTGAGAAGAGGCCACAAGTGTATGAGGGGAGGAGGCTACAAGGAGAGGGGTGTAGATGCAAGCTGCAAAAAATTTGGAGGATAGAGGAAGTTCCGAGAGGAGTAGAAGAAAAGAAGATTAAAGAAGAGATGTAGTGGGAGATGGGTTTGAATGGGGACAGCAAGTGGCTCCATTAGGATTGGGGATAGAAGGAGGCTACAAGGAGGGCTTCAGGAGAAGGCAGCCGTAGGATGAGGTGGTTGGGGAGAAGGCCCCAATAAGGGAGGTGGGAAAGGAATGCTGCCAGAAAGGCTGAGAGCTACAAAGGAGAGATACAGATTTAAACCTGTCGACAAATAAATAGTTGACTGACTGAGTGCCAGAAAAACTTGAAATCACTGAGGTAATGGAACATCTACGTTAAGACTATAGTCATTCAAGACCTACTGTATGGGGAAAATGTATCAATGCTATTAAAATGAACTGTGTCAATTGTTAAATTTAAATCTGAGGTTGAGATCTGAGATGTAGTAAAAGGGCATATAACTCATGGTTAAAATCTTCCAGTTGTGTGCTAATGCTTTAGAAATACATCAGATGTAACATCACCAGTCCGCAAAAAGTATATTTAGAATGATAATTTTTTGCGAGTCGAAGTGTGTGTCAGTTTCTTAGAGAAATTTGTGGGGAGTTGATGGCTTAAAGGTATTATCACTGGGCTGTTAGTCCAGAGACCCAGATAATGCCCTGGGGATCCAGGTTTGAATCCTGCCTTGGCAGTTGGTGGAATCTGAATTCAGTAAAAATCTGGAATTAAGACTCTAAAATGATGACCATGAGATGGAAAGACCCATCTGCTTCACTAATGTTCTTTAGGGAAGGAAACTGCCATTCTTACTAGGTCTAGACTACACGTGATTCCGGACCCACAGCAATGTGGTCAACTCTGGGCAATTAGGGATGGGAAACACATGCTGGCCTAGCCAGTGACACCCTCATCCCATGAATGAATTAAAGAAAAAAATAAGTTTTTAACTTATGCCTATTGTCTTGTACAAAATTATATACTGTGAAATCTAGGAAATTAATGTTTTTTTTTGTATATCATACCTTTAAGTTTAATGGAGGTTACTGATGAATTCTTCCACTGTGTTATGCCTCATGATCAGTATGGCAGTGTACACTTAACAGATATATTAATGATATCAATACTGCATCATAATGTGTCCTTTGTGTACAAAGGTCACATACTCCATTTTACCCTGGGATCACTTGTAGCATGACACACTACTGGAAGCATGCTACTTAATGATGCTTTGTTGTAATTTATAAACTTAATATTGCCAACTCACTTCAATATCTGAGAAATGTAGTGTTTATGAATAATACCTGACTGTAATACATGTCTGTTGGATTCTTAAATACCACAATTTCTACTGACACTCTGACCATGATACAAAACACAACATTTCTCCCTTTTTCCAAAGATAAAAAATATTATGCCAAACTTTATACATGGTGATAGGTTTGCATTGTCACTTTAATAATTACAAAAACTGGTAAAACAGAGTTTACAAGACTTTCACTTCAAACTTCAAGGTAACACTTTGGAGGACTGCCAATTAGTTCTAATCTGGTAATCATGTACATGGAAACCAAAAGCGAGCGAACTTGATCTATATGTTTGTGAAGAGGTAAGCATTGTTGTCTATTGTGCTTGCTTGATGATATGGTTGTCTTATTAACGATTGCTGTCACCCAACAATACCACATAATGGTGTGATCTTCCTCAATCTCTTGTGCACAACTGGTGTGCTGTACATTGGTCAAAGTGCCTCTGTTCCTTCACAATGAAGCACCTTGCTCAGTAATTATTTTGCATGATCTGGATTTTTTGTATATTTTAGAAACATTTGTTGTTTGTGTATGAATTCCGAACTCACATTCTCTGCCCAATCTATAGTTTTGGTAGTTCTCTACCTACTGTCCTAGTGTTTTATCTCTTTCATTCACCTCTGCCTTTGAAGAGGAATATCTTAAGCCTCAAAATGGTTAGACAATTGGTTGCTGGGCAGGATTGTTCACACTTGCATTCCAAGCACAAGTTGTGCTGCAGATAGTAACTCCTTCTCCAATGCTGTTGCATGAAAATGTAACAACGCAATGTGAAAATCCTGCCGTGTCACTTGACATTAATGCTAATTGATTTAATACCAGATGGAATTCATTCTGATCATTTGAGCATGGATAATGCAGAGACAATGTGATATGGACTATTCCACATTCATTACACATGTCCTGAAACAGTTTGCCTGTGTACTGTGTCTCATTATTGGGCACTATTGGATCCAGGATACTGAATAAACTGAAAATTGTGCTGATAATGTTAGCAGTGGCTAAGCTTGTTGTGTTGTCAAGTCATTGAGCGGTGGAAAATTTAGAGACATAACCTGTCACAAGAATTTAATCTTCACTATGTACTGTGGATAAGTTTGTTTCTACTTTGTGCAATGAGTAGATGGACCTGCTCCTAAGATGCTGCTTGGCCTGCTGTGTTCATCCAGCTCCACATCTTGTTATCTCAGATTCTCCAGCATCTGCAGTTCCTATTATCGCTGATACAATATTAACCCCACTGCAAAGGCTCTTCTAAGGATCCCTAACCTGAAAAAGGTACCCTCCTCCCTCCGGACAAACCTCAGGGGATCTCTCTCCCACTGCCGCCTCCCCCATCTCCCAATTTATTTCAGAACCCTCTTCCCCTCCCCCATTTCTGATGAAGGGTCTAGGCCTGAAATGTTAGCCTTCCTGCTCCTAAGATGCTGCTTAGCCTGCTGTGTTCATTCAGCTCCACACCTTATTATCTCGAATTCTCCAGCATCTGCAGTTCCTATTATCTCTGATGGAACAGTGGTTGTATGTAGAGCTCCCTCTGCTGTTATGGTTAGTAGGTTTGGCCTGACTCACAGATACATGAGTCATGGAAGATCCTGATTAATCCCTGGTACACAGATTCATGTACTAGCCATTTGTACGTTCAGTACCCATGTGTCTGCAGTGTAACAGAGACATGATATCTTTTTGTGACGCTTTAGATATTAGAACTTGTTGTATTCTTCTTTGTATGGCCAAAATAAACAAATTTTCTACTGTACTTACTTTATACTGTCAGGCCATCCCAATGATTCTTTGAAACTCTTGTACTTGGTCATCTTTGGTAATTGTTGATTGCAATTGTTCACACTGGGTCTGGCCACATTGTAAGAAATCAACCTAAGGAATGCCTCTAAATTCAATGTTTATACCATTGATGTATCAATCAAGATATTGATTGGTCTTTGGTCTTTGATAGATCTTGGTATATATGCGGGTTCAGTAATCTGCTCAGTGAATCAAATGTAAGCATCCTAATACATTGGTTATATCTCACTTTACATTCATAATGTTACAATTCTGACAGGGTGAGTGTGCTGAAAATCAACCCGACTTCATAAGTGTTCAAGGTCAGCAGGAATTCCTTGTCAGGTTGATCTCATCGGCCAGTCCTAATGAGGTGATCCTTATAGGCGGCAGATCTTGTCAGTCAGCTGTCTTCTTCAGGCAATGGATGGACCAGAGAGGAGGTAGGATGCTGCCTTTACAGCTTTAAAGAGATTGACACCTACTGTAGCAATTGCCTGTTTGTCTTCTGGTATCACCAACCCGCCTCAATTGTCATGGTTATATACTTCTCTTTGTCCAGCTAACTAACATATCATATCTAAACTGCTGCTTCCTAATCCAACCACACAACCAAAGAAATATTTCCCTCCTCACTTCTATTTGCCTTTCATGAGGGCTGCTCACTCTGCAACTCCCTCATCTGCTCCACACTCCCCACCAACCACACCACACCTGGCACCTTTCCCTGCAAGTGCACAAAGTGCTACACCTGCCTCTACACATCCCCCGTTCACCTCCATTCAAGGCCCTAAACAAACCTTTCATATCAGACAGAGGTTCACCTGTACACCCATCAACTTGGTCTACTGTATCCGCTGCTCCTGCTGTGGCCTCCTCTACATCGATGAGGCCAGGCATAGACTCGGAGACTGTTTCGTTGAACATCTGCACTCTGTATGTGACAAGTAACAACATCTTATGGTTGCTAACCATTTTAACTCTCCCTCCCACTGCCTGAGTGACATGCCCATCCTGGGCCTCCTCCAATATCACAATGACACACCAGCAAACTGGAGGAACAACACCCCATATTCCACTTTGGGAGCCTACAGCCCAATGGCCTAAACATGGAATTTACCAGTTTTAAAATACTCCCACCCTGGCCTCATCCCATGTCCAACCCTCCCTCTCATTCCTGCCTCCTTGACTTGACACAACCTGTCCATCTTCTTTCCCGCCTATCCGCACCACCCATCCCGCTGACCAAACCTCACCATTCCCTACCTGCACTCACCTATCACCACCCCACCTACCTTCCCCAGCCGCACCCCTCCTCTCTATTTATTTCCCAGCTGCCTTCCCCTGCCCCATTTCTGAAGAAGGGCCCCATTCCGAAACATCAACTTTCCTCTCCTCTGCTGCTGCCTGGCCTGTTGTGTCCTCCAGCTCCACACTACGTTGTCTCTGACTCCAGCATCTGCAGTTCTTGCTATCTCAGAAGGAACAGTGAAATGTTTCCAAATCGGAATGGTGAGTGGCTTGGAGAGGAACTTGTAATTGGTGGTGTTCCCAAGTATCCACTGCCCATGCCCTTCCAGATGGTCATAGTCATTGGCTTGGAAGGAGCTGTCTGGGAGCCTTGGTGAATTTCTGCAACACATCTTGTAGATGGTACTCACTTCTGCTACTTTGCATTGGCAAAGGATGACATGAATGTTTCTGGATGTGGTGCCAATCAAATGGTTTGCTTTGCCCTGAATGGTGCCAAGTTTCTTGAGCGTTCTTGCAACTGCATTCATCCAGGCCAGTAGAAAGTATTCCATCACATGCCTGATCTATGTTTTTTCAGGAGGTGAGTTACTTAGTATTATTAACCCGTGACTTGCTCTTGTAGCCACTGTATTTATATGGCTAGTCTAGTTTAATTTACAGTCAATGATAACATTTAGGATGTTGATGGTGAGGATTCAATGATGGTTATGCCAGTGAATGTCAACAGGTAATGCTTAGATTGCCTTGCTGGATATGGTCATTGCCCAGCACTTGTATGTCACAAATGTTATTTCCACTTGTCCGCTCAAACCTGGATATTGACCAGGTCTTGCTGAATTTGGACATGGACTGTTTCTTTATCTAGAGAGTCATGAATAGATGATCCAACTATTTGAATAGTGATCTTATGGAAGGATAGAGAACCTGTGGACTTCTGTACCATTGAAGGCAGTGGAAGCTAAGACACTGAATATATTCAAGAAAGAGGTTGATACGTTCTTAGATTTTAAAGACATTGAGACGTATGGGGAAAAAGCAGGAATATGGCATTAAGATAGAGCATCAGTCATGATAATCTTGAATGGCAAAGCAGGATTTGAGAACCAAATGGTGAACTCCTGCTCCTTATTTCCATATTTCCATGACCTGGAGTGGCCAAATTCATTTCTTTGCAACATTAGAACCTCAACGCACTATGACACATGGTATTTGATTTGATACACAGCTTGATGTAGACACAAACAGAGGTAGACATCAGAATGAGGGCAATCATAGAATGCCTTGGTGTAGAAAGAGACCATTCGATCCATCGCGTTCATGCCGCCCTTCCAAAGAGTATCCCACTCAACCCCTCTTCCTTTGCCTGTAACCCCAAATATTATCATGGCTGATCCACACTCTTCACAAATGCAGCCACTTCAAGGTTACAGCCTCGACTTTATGGACAATTTTGCTTGGCCAGTCCACTTAATGACACATTTTTGCACTGTGGCTGTACTTTTTCTCTTTATTCATTCACAGGATGAGGGCGTTGCTGACAAGGGAGCATTTATTGCCCATTCCTAATTGCCCAGAGGGCAGTTAAGACTTAACCACATTGCTGTGGGTCTGGAGTCACATGTACGCCAGACCAGGCAAGGATGGCAGTTGCCTTCCCTAAAGGACATTAGTGAACCAGAGATAATGGGAACTGCAGATGCTGGAGAATCCGAGATAACAAAGTGTGGAGCTGGATGAACACAGCAGGCCAAGCAGCATCTTAGGAGCACAAAAGCTGACATTTCGGGCCTAGACCCTTCATCTTCATCCTTTTCTGATGAAGGGCCTAGGCCCGAAACGTCAGCTTTGGTGCTCCTAAGATGCTACTTGGCCTGCTGTGATCATCCAGCTTCAACTTTGTTATCTCTGACATTAGTGAACCAGATTTTTTTTTCCGACAATCGACAATGGATTTATAATCATCATTAGATTTTTAATTTGAGTTATTTTTATTGAATTTAAATTCTACCAACTGCGATGGTGGGATTCAAACCCAGGTTCCCAGGCATTATCTGGGTCTCTGGATTAACAATCCAGTGATGAGACCACTTGGCCTTCGCCTCCCCTGACCACTGAGCCGCCATGCTGCCCAGTTGGATAGCACCCTCCTCCACCCAGCTGGGCTTGACCTCACCCTCAACATCTTCTCTTTTAACTCCCCTCGTTTTCTTCAGGTCAGTGGGTGGCCATGGGTACCCGCATGGGCCCCATTTATGCCCGTCTCTTTGTTAGATATGTGGAACATTTGCTGTTCCAGTCCTTTTCCAGCCCCACCCACAAACCTATTCTTCGATATATCAATGATACCTTTGGTGCTGCTTCCCTCTCTCATCCAGAATTGGTAAAGTTCAGCAATTTCGCTTCCACTTTCCACCTTGCCTTCAATTTCAACTGGTCAATCTCTGACTCCTCTCTTCCATTCCCCGACATCTCCTTTTTTATTTCTGGGGATAGACTGGCCTCTAATATCCACAATAAACCCACCAGCTCCTACAGCTACCTGGAATATACATCCTCGCACCCTGTTTCCTGTTAACACTCCATTCCACTCTCCCACTTCCTCAGTCTCCATCACATATGTTGCAATGAGGCCAACTTCAACAAGGGAGCCTCCAAAATGTCCACCTTCTTCCTTAACTGATGATTCACCAGCACCACTGTTGACAGGGCCGTCAACCAGGTCTGGCGTCTCCTGCACTCCTGCCCTCACGCCCTCTCTTCGCTCCTGCAACAGCGATAGTGTTCCCCTTGTCCTTACCTACCACCCCACCAGCATCCACATCCAGAAGTTTATCAGCTGCCATTTCTGCCATCTCCAGCAAGATGCCACCACAAGACACATATTCTCCTCCCCACTGTCTGCCTTGCACAGGGACCATTCCCTCTGGGACACCCTGGCCTAGTCTTCCTTCACTTCTAACAATTTTCCACAGCCCCATGGGACCTTCCCTTGCAATCGCTGAAGGTGTAAAATCTGTCTATTTACCTCCTCCCTCCTCGGTATCCAAGGACCCAAAGATACTTCCAGGCGAAGTAGCATTTTGTTTGGCTTTGGCTTGCTGCAGTGTTCCAGAGAAGCTCAGCTCAAGCTGGAAGAACAAAACCTCATCTTCCGCTTGGGGACTCCGCAGCTCTTGGACTCAGTGTTGAGTTCAATAATTTTAAGGCCTGAACTCTCCCATTTCTTAGTCCCTCCACCCCACACATCAGGCCTTGTTATCACAGAGCCTGCCATTGACACACTGCTTATTGTTTGCCATTAACAGGTATTAGCTCTGCTAGCCAGATCATAATCCACTCCTTTGTCTGTCCAACTGTTCTTCTCTCTGTTTGGGCTCTACCCCCACCTATCATTTACTCCTTACCCCATACCTCCACCCTATCTTCTGCATATAAGCCAACATTTTCCCAGCTACCATCAGTTCTGAGGAATGACCCCCAGAACTGAAACATTAAGTCTGATTTCTCTTCTCAGATGCTGCCAGACCTGCTGAGCTTCTCCAGCAACTTCTGTTTTTGGTTGTGCGTAACGTGGGTATGTTTTCCCCCCTTTTTTAAAGCTTTGAACATGGCATCCCTGCAGACAGGTTTAGCTCAGTAGTAGTTTTATGTGATTGGTTCGAATCCTACTGCAAAGACTTCAGCCTGTGTATCAGCCAATGTCAGAAACATCCCTAAGGTGGGATGAATCAGGGCGATAGCCATGGGTACCTGAGAGGAACCGGAAGCCAGAATGAAAGTGACTTTTGAATAGGTGAGAGTGGCACCATGTGACCTTTTTAGTTTCTGGGAATGAAGGACGCCACACAGTGCGATTTGCCTCAGATCCCACACTGGCTTAGGAATGAACCTGATGAACAGTTCATCAGGGTACTATGGGGGTTCTGTTGTGTGAAATGCTGTGTTTCAGATGTAATATTAACCCCAGGTGCCTGCCTTGTCGTGGCTGTAAAAAGATTTCTCTATCGTGTCCAATTTGAAGTCAATTGGCATTGATATTCTCTTTCTCCCTCTTCCCCTTCATCCTTGAGATTGTCTCTACATGACACATCTTACGAGATGGTTTCCTGTTAGAATATGTCCTGTTCAGTCTCTGATTTTCCTAGTTATGGTCAGCAGATTTCTTTGTTGGTTCACTCTTGCTCTTGCTGAATTTGGACATGGACTGGTTCTTTATCTAGAGAGCCATGAGTAGATTGACTATTTCATAACTATCAGCAAACATCTCCACTTGAAGAAGGAACTGGAGATGATTGGAACTTTGGCACCAGCCTAAGGAACTCATGCAGAGATGTCCATTGCTGCTTATAAATAGATAACTGTGATCATTAAACCCCAACATCTAACATTGAGAAACATTCATACAGACTGTATGAGTATTTATTGGTTAGAAAAAGGAGAGTAGATAAAGTAAACAGTGGTTACTTAGAACGGCTGAGAGGAGAAATGATCTTGGGGAATTAGGAAATAACAGACACATTGAAAAAATAATTTGCATCTGCTTCATAATATATGTAACAAATTATATAACAAAAATAGAGGGTGGCCAAGGAACCAAAACCAATGAAGAACTTAAAGTAATTCGTATCACAGAGAAAAGATATTGGAAAAAAATTCAGACTCATGGTTTTCATACAAGTATCTGTCCTGTCATGTTAGCACTGGCTCTCTGAAAGAGCAAGTTACCTAGTGCCACACCTCAGCATTTTTCATATATTTTTGCATATTCTTCTTTTTAATAATAATCTAATTCCCTCAAATGCCCTAACTGAACTTATTTCCACCACATTCTCAAGCAGTGCATTCCAGGTTCAATTACATGCCACATGAAAAAAAATTTCCATGGCATCCTTGTTTCTTTTGACAGTTACCTTAAGTCTGTGCTGTGTCGCTCCTGATTCTTCCACCAGTTTTTCCCTACTTAGTGTATTCAGATATCTCATGAATTTATATATCTCTATCAAAATACCTGTTTGAACCAAGCACAGAAATTGCTGAAGAAACTCACTAGGTCTGGCAGCATGTGCGGACAGAAAGTGGAATTAATGTTTCAAATCCAGTGATGCTTCTTCAGAATCCCTCTTTCAAATCTCCGCTCAACCTTTTCCTGCTCCAACAAAAACAGTCCCATTTATGTATCTGAAGCTCCTCATCCCTGATGCCATTTTGGGTTATTTTTTGTAATCTTTCCTAAAGTGCAATGGCCAGAACTGGACACTGTACTCCAGGTTTGACTGAACCAGTGTTCTGCACCTAACCTCTTGCCTTCGTATGCTGTAACTTCAATCATAAAACCTAAGAGGCGGTATGCTTTATTAACTATTAGCATGGAAAATGTTGCCGAAAAAAATACTGGCATCATTTATGTTAAAGAAGTCTGAATAATATGTTGGATCTTCTAGCATGTTCAAAGTCAACAGAAGGAAAATATTATTTGATAAACTTGTTTGAGACTTTTGAGGATTTATTTTAGTGTGATAACTGTAATATATTTTGAGTTCTAAAAGAAAGTCGATGAGTTACCACACAAAAGATTAAAAACCAAGATAAGAGTTTATGGAGTTGGAGGTAATATATTGATATGAGTAAAAGATTAGTTAATGGATAAGAAGTTGAGAGTACGGACTTGGATGTACACAAAGAAAGAACACAAAGTTATAATGCAGGGACAGAAACTAATAAGATGGCAAATAGCATGTTTGCCTTTATTGCAAGGAGTTTGGAGTCACAGACTCATAGAGCTGCATGACATGGAAATGGGCGCTTCAGTGCAACTCATCCATCCCGATCAGATATGCTAAACTAAACTGGTCCTATTTGCCAGCATTTGGCCCATATCCCTCTAAACTCTTCCTATTTATATACCTAGCCAAATGCCTTTTAAATGTTGTAATTGTACCCGCCTCCATCACTTCTTCTGGCAGTTCATTCCATACATATACCACCCACTGGGTGAAAAAGTTTCCCCTTAGGTCGCTTTCAAATCTTACTCCTCTAACCTTAAGCCTATGCCCTCTAGTTTTGGACTCCCCACCCTGGGGAACAGACCTTGGCTATTTGCCCAATTCATTGCCCCTCATGATTTTATAAACCACTCCAAGGTCACCCCTCAGCCTCCGACATTCCAGAGAAAATTGCCCCAGTCTATTCAGTCTCTCCCTGCAGCTCAAACCCTTCAACCTTGGCGTCATCCTTGTAAATCTTTTCTGAACTCTTTGAAGTTTCACAACATCCTTCCTATAGCAGGGAGACCAGAACTGCATCCAGTATTGCAAAAGTGGCCTATTAATGTCCTGTACAGCCACAACATGGCCTCCCAACTCCTATATTCAATGCACTGACCAATAAAGACAATCAGACCAAGTGCCTTCTTCACTATCCCATCTACCTGCGACTCCACTTTCAAGGAACTATGAACCTGTAGTCCAAGGTCTCTTTGTTTAACAACACTTCCCAGGACCTTACCATTAAGTGTGTAAGTCTTGCCCTAATAGCCTTTCCAAAACGCCGCACCTCACATTTGTCAAAATTAAGCTTCATCTGCCACTACTCGTCCATTGTCCCATCTGATCATGATCCCATTGTACTTCTTCGCTGTCCACTACACCTTCAATTCTGGTGTCATCTGCAAACTTACTAACCATACCTCCTATGTTCACAAACAAATCATTTATATAAATGATGAAAAGCAGTGGATCCAGTACCGATCCAGTTTGGTTCTTAGAGCAATTGATAATAACTCACATTGTTAACATTCCTGAAATTATATTTATATTCCAAATTTAATAAACAAATTAAATTCCAGCAGTTGTTTAGTGGGATTTGAACCCGTGTCCCTGGAATATTTGTCTGGACCTCTGGATTACATTATCAGCATATCACTGCCTCACCTTTATTGATTATTCTATGATAGAAGATGTGTAAATTAGGCCTATATGATTGAAACATGTAAGTTCTTGGCAGGATAGATTCTGAGAAGATGGTTACACTCATGGGGAAGATCTAGATCTAGGTACATAGTTGAAAAATAAGAGGTTACCTAAAGTTGGAGATGAGGAGGGATTTCTTCTCTCAGAAGGCAGTTTGGAATGCTGTTTTCCAGCAGTGGAGGCTGTGTCATTACATGCATGTGAGGCTTCCTTAGACAGATTTCTGATATATAAGGGAAACAAGGATTATGGGACAGGCAGCAAAGTAGAGCGAAGGCCACAGTTAGACATGATTCTTTTGAAAATGGAGCAGGTTCAAGGTACCAAATGTTGCTCCTATTTCATAATGTTCTTGTGTAACTACTGTTACCTACAATTGACGCATTGATTTTGTTTTTGTCTTGTGTAGCATAGAATGATTTTGTAATATAACTGTTATACCTTGCAGCATAAAAATAATCACCACCACAAAATATTAGTTAATTGTTTAAGTGCCAAATTCCAGCTTCAGTTTTCATTTAAATTTTGCAAGCAGAAAGTGGATATCCACTGTGCTGCAGCCAGCCAATTTCTGCGCAGATATTTGGAAGGCATTGACAGTTAGTCACCCAGGTCTGACCTGGAGATGCAGTCCCTGTGGGAGACAGGGGGGTGCATCAGCTGCAAGGTAATCGTTTATAAGATCAGAAAAAAAACGTCTACTTCTCCCAGGGGCTCAAAAGAAAAGGTTGTTCCCTCATCCCACATTCTTTTTCTCTTTCATTTGCATGTTATGTGGGGTTACCAAAATTCTAGTAGATTATCTTGTCGTCAACTACAATTTGACAACTGGTTTTACAGGTGGGTGTCCTTCTTGCTGATACCTTTCCCATTTATATAAGGTGGCCCTCATACTACAAAAATAAAAGCTGAAACTTCTCAGGGTTTTGTTGTTAAGTTCCCCTTGTGGTCAATTTAAGAATTCTTGTTAGGCCACTTAACTTCTGATAGAGTCGAAATACTACTCATTTGCATGTAAATTTTGTATTTAGAGATGTTTAATAGGCACAGAACCAGAATTGCTAAACAACCTTACTCTGGTCTGATGCGTGCAGACTGGACCACTGAAAGTCCTGTGACACGTTCTGTTGTTGCAGAACAATGCAAAGTTCAGATATTTAAAGCTAATTTTATGTTAGAGAAACAGTACATTTAATTTCTATGCCCTAAGAAAGTTTCTTACACCTTCGCAAATTCACTTTTTACAAGGTTTATCAGTGGATTGTAATTATCTAAATAAGCTTCCATTTTTTTCCAAGTGGTCCCTCAAAGCTTCTGTATATCAGTGGATCAATAAGGGAGACTACAGAATTAGGAACATACGCTTCCACAGGATCTATCAGTCTCTTGGAGAGTTGCTGGAACATTTTACAGCTCAAATGGCAACACCCAGCATTGGAAAAGACCATCTGGTGTGACAAAAATTAAAACTCTTTAGCTTTGGTATTAAAGAAACTTGCCAATATTCCTTTAATTAACATATTGTAGTAGGAAATCTGGCATAGATAACTCTCTCAAACAGTCTTTAAAGTG
The DNA here is from genome assembly GCF_030684315.1 of Stegostoma tigrinum. Classification (NCBI taxonomy): domain Eukaryota; kingdom Metazoa; phylum Chordata; class Chondrichthyes; order Orectolobiformes; family Stegostomatidae; genus Stegostoma; species Stegostoma tigrinum. The sequence goes on from NC_081365.1 coordinate 43,914,669, forward strand.
AGCAACTGGGTATATGTGTGTGATTGATCCTGTATTGACCTTTCTGTAGTCTTTGCAGAATCTGGTGGACCATCAGATTTCGACACTAACACCACTGAGGACCTAAAGCTGCTTTGACTGGATTCAATTATGTGGTTTTCCAACATTTGTTATCTCCATCTGGCCTTGCTTCTTTTGACCCAAGCAATAAGGGTGCTGATTTCTAGGAGAGTATTTGCCTACCTTCATATTTATGGATAATGTTCTGCACTTTGGTTTGTTCTACAGACTTTTCTGCCACAACCTCACTATTTCTTCCATCCTCCACAATGTTTGCAACCTGACACACCTATTCTTGCTTAGCTGCCTCCTGACAGTGAGAATGCTTCAACATACTGATATGACACAGCTGATTCTTTTTCCTGCACGCTGCAGGGTCAATTAAAAAACTTTCATTATAAAACATTTTGACTAGCATATATAGACCACTGAACCAGACTTACAATGATTCACTTTGTAAAGGCAGTAATATGAACATGTGGTGAGAGTGATGGCCTTTGACATGAAGGCTGCATTTCACCGAGTGTGGCATCAAGGAGCCCTAGTAAGGGTGAAATCAATGTGTATTGCGTGCAAACTTTCCGCTGGTTAGATTCATGTCAGGCATGGAAGATGGTGTGGATGTTGGATATTAGTCATCTTAGCTTCAGGACATCTCTGCAGGAGTTCATCAGGGTAGTGTCCTAGGCCTAACCATCTTCAGCTGCTTCATCAATGGCCTCCCCTCCATAATAAAGCCAAAAGTGAGGATGTTCGCCAATGATTGCACAATGTTTATCCACGACTCCTCAGATATTGAAGCAGTCCATGATCAAATGCACCAAGATCTGTACAATATCCAGGCTTGGAATGACACATGGTAAATAACATTTGCACAACACAAATACCCAGCGATGACTATCTCCAATAAAAGACAATCTAACCACTGCATTTGACTTTCAGTGGTGTGATCATCACTAAATCTACTACTGTCACATCCTGGAGGTTACTATTGACTAGAAACTCAACTGGACTCACAACATAAACACATTAGCTACAAGAGCAGGTCAGAAGCTAAGAGTAGTGTGGCAAATAAGTCACATCTTGACGCCCTAAAGCCCATCTAGTATTGACAGGCACAAGTCAGGAGTGTGATGGAATAGTCCACACTACCACCACCCCCCCCCCCCCCCCCCCGACCCCCGGCCCCTTGCCTGGATGGGTTCAGCTCCAACAACACTCAAGAAGCTTGACACCATCCAGGACAAAGCAGCCACTTGATTAGTACCACCCATACCTCACTCAACAAACATATAGAATTGGATTCCATATATAAACCCATACAGATCAAAACCGGAGATGACACAACTGACCATAACAAATCAAACAGTATAAATTCCAGGTGGAGTAGAATAACATCGCTTCATTGGAGGCTCCACTGATGATGCTACTTAGCATGGTGGTGAAACGTCTGAACGAAAACAGCTAGCTGGGTGAGCAAGTCAACAACCTCACCCACAACTCAAACTACAGATCTTTGCCAAAACTTTAAACATTTACAATGAGCCAATCTTACCAGGCATATGCAGGCACACATCTTGAAATCACCAGACATTCCCAAAATGCAAGCTAATTTCAAAGTATCCAATCTCAAGCTCCAGCGAACAAAAACGTGCAAATTGTGCAAGACAGCATTTAGCAACCAGCAAACAAAAGTGCTTTCAAACCAGACCACAAAGGGTTAACGCTTCTACAAGGTTCGGTGCACTTGCACACTGCAGAAACCTGGCCTCTGTTTCTCTCTTTTTCCGGTAATAACCATCCCCCATATTTTTAGAAGTCTTAATTGTGCTAACATATTAGCTCCAGACCCAAATGCAGAGTCTGTTGCATTCTATCCTGGAATATGGAAGGTCTCTGGAACATCAGGCTGCTTTTCCTTTCTCTTAAACATTTCCCCAAATCCTATCCTCATCACCAAGTGCATCCAAGCAGTTCTTTTGGATTTGGTTAAGTTACGAGAACACTCAGCATCAACAATTTGCTTAAATATAAATGTTTATTAAGTAATAATAAAAAAAGGAAAATAAAGGGATAAACTAAAATGAAAACATTTATTAAGTAACGAAGATAATGGAAAAGGAAAGAAAAAAATAATAAGCCTCCATCCTTCTGCTCATCGGGTACCCCTTGATCAATAGCTGCTCAGGAGGCTTAGGTTTGTTCCTGGCAGTGTTCACAATCACGGTCTGAGGTGGAGTCCAACGGCTTGGAACGAAACTCTCTCTCTTATGCAATGTAACGAACAGCAAGTACAGGGAAAAAAACAAGTTGGTTGTACCAGCTTCAGCATGTACAGGAAAATTCTCAGGATTCATTCAAGGTCATACAGCTGTTGAATATCATCATCAATTTTAGTCCATCCTGTACAAGACATGATAACCCTCTGGTTAAATTACCACCAGTCCTCTCTCTCTAATGAGACAGCAGCCCTCCAGTCTGACTGCAACGACTTTACTTCATCATCAGAATCCCACTTCTCATCCGGTAGCATTCCAGAACTTCCATGGCTTCACCGTCAGTTTGAGCTGATTGACCTACATTGTCAAACTCTGGATTGGGTTTAGAGCCTTGATCAGAGAAGATTTAGTGATCATTTCATTTGGATTATTCAAATCCCAAAGAAAGTTTCAGATGAACAGATATATGTCTTTGATGCCAGTTCAATCTTCAACAGCTTTGTTTAGCCATTGTTTAGGGTACCACATTTGAAGAGTGATTTCCTGCAACATTTTCCTCTCGTTGCTGTGTTTCTGTGCCTTCACTTAGCCTTTCTGTAACTACTAAAGAAGCTGCGACCTTTGCTGCTGCTAAACTGTTCCCTTGGAGTGAGTCAACTCCATCTATGGGTAAAGTATAGACAATCTCTGTAGGTCACATTCCAGATGCACCGAATACAAACACACAGATATATATTCCTCAGTAATACAATTCACTAAAATTTTAGCATTCATGTCACTGTAGCAGATAAGCCATGCCTTTCCCCACCAGAAGAGTTTGAGTGGGTCCTGTAATTCTACGTATGACTATAGACAATGACCAGCCTCATTTAGGGAAGAATGAGGTTCGTTCCTCTCATAAGAATTCTTCATAATTCTGTTTCTGTTTTACTTTCCCCGCACTCTCAGCAGTGCTCATCACAGCTTGGAATCACAGCTCCAGTCAGAGCAACAACTTGGTCTGTTATACTCTCAGTGAAGACTCATTTCTCTGTATTTCCCCAACTCTGCTCTCAGTCCTAATGATCTGCCGATTAGCTACTCATGCATCTGTGCGTTCATAAGGTCAGCCCCAGATTCCATCCTTACTGCCCCAGTAAATTGATCACAGTCTCTTACGGTATATAGAGAGGTACTTAGGAGTGGTAACCACATTTTTTTGTTATGTGTAGGAGGTTCATGCCCTTATCCATTATGGATAACAAGGCCTGAGTGTATACATCTGTTCAGGATGCTTCCAGAAATTCCTAAATTTCTTTCTGTAAGACTGGGACCAATGCATTTGCACCAAGAATAGCCTTTTGTGCCACCTCAGAACACATAGAAGTCTCCTCATTTCCTCAGAAAGCAAGCCACGACCCTCATAAGCACTTCCACCAACCTGTTTTGCATTGAAATATCCAGTTATCTTTTGGCTTAGCTGTCTTTTCAAAGAAATTAAAAATGCCTCATTGTCTTTTTCATCAATTTTTTTTGGGAAAGCTTATACAAATTTCAACAGGTCCTGAATGGATCTTGAATTAATTTTCCTTGTTGTAATGTTCTCTGGAGCCAGAAACCCTTGTTTCTTTAGTTTCAGATTTTTAAGCTGATATTCCCTTTTCTTTCCCTTTTACTCTTCTGTGGCATAGAACATAGAACAGTAAAGCACAGTACAGGCCCTTCGGCCCATGATGTTGCGCCAACCTAGTATCCTACTAAGATCAACCTACCCTACATACCCTACATTTTGCTATCCTTGTTTCTCTTTCATTTCCTTCTCTTCATAACATTTCTTTCTTTTTCTTTCTCTGCTCTCTGGAATGCTTCTCTTTCAAGTTCAAGTTCATTTTAAATTTCCATTTCCTTTTCAGTTTCAAGCTCTTCATCTGCAATTGAATTTTAGCTAATTCAGTTAACTCACAATCTTTTTGTTGCATTCTTCCAATTTCAAATGTTGTGCTGTTACCTGAATTATGTCTGCCTTCTTATTTCTGCTTCAAATTTACTTAGCCTGATTTTGGTTATTCTTCCAAATCATTTAGGAATAATTCTTCCACTTCCAAAAAAATCTCAGCACCTGCCAAAGACATTTTGGTATAATAATATGCAAGAAACATGTTATCATTCTTTTTGTCCTATTCCTATTATTATTACATCATTTCCAGTTAAACATCCCAGACAAGACTCCACAAGACGAAGGCTGGAGGAGTACACTGTCCCTTTATTCCTACCACTCCACAGATTACAACAAAAACGGGGGACAAAACAGATTTCACAGCAGAAATTAGGTCTCTCAAAAAAAAATTATCCTTTTGCCCTCAAGAATAATGCTTCGGCCAAAGTGTGGAATATTCCAAATCTGTTGCTCTCTTTGAGTTTCCTCAATCACTCTTTCAGAAGAATGAAGGGGTTTTACCTTGAATAAAAAAACCCAAAAGAACTGCAGATGCTGGAAATAAGAAACAAAAGCAGAAATTGCTGGAAGAATTCAGCACATCTAACAGCATCTGCGGACAGAAATCAAAGTTAATGTTTCAGGTCCAGCGACCCTTCGTCAAAACTGATGGTAGCGAGGAAAACGTTGTATTTTTACGCTGAAGATAGGGTGGGGAGAGTGGGTAAGGGGTAAATAATAGATGGGGATAAAACCCAAAGAGAGAGATCCAGAAGAACAGTTGGACAGACAAAGGAGTGGAGAACGGTCAGTCTGGGACAATGAATAGCTAATGGGGACTACTAGTGGCTAATAATTGGTAGCGTGTAATAGCAGACTATGTGATAACAAGGCCTGTTGTGTGGGCATAGGCGTAAGAACATGGGAGAAGGTGCCTCAAGCCCTAAAATTGTTGAACCTGATATAGAGTCCAGAAGGCTGCAGAGTTCCCAAGCAGAAATTGAGATGCTGTTCTTCCAGCCTGTGAGCTTTGTTGGAGCACTGCAGCAAGCATAAGAAAGAGACGCTAGCCAGGTAACAAGGTGTTGAAGTAGCAGGCAATTGGAAGCTCAGGATCAACATAGGTGTTCCGCCAAGCAACCATCCAGTCTACATTTTGTTTCCCCAGTGTAAAGCAGACCACATTTTGAGCAGCGAATGCAGTAGACTAGATTGAGTAAAGTGCAGGTAAAGTGCTGTTTCACCTGGAAGGTGTGTTTGAGCCCTTGGATACTAATGAGGAAGCATGTAAATTGGCAGATGTTACACCTTCTATGTTTTCAGGGTAAGGTGCTGTGGGGCCGTGGGAATTGAGGTGAATGCAAGAGGAGTGAACCAGAGTATCCCAGAGGGAATGGTCCTTGTGGTAGGCTGACAAGGGATGGGAGGGATTATGTGTCTGGTGGTGGCATCACGCTGGAGGTGGTAGAAACACGGTTAATGATTCTCTGGATAGATGCTGGTGGGATAGCAGGTAAGGACAAGGGAACCCTATCGGTGTTGTAGGAGGGATGAGAGTGGGTGACGGCTGAAGTGTGGGAGATTGGTTGGACCCAGCTGAGGGCTCTGTTAACTATGATGGTGGGGAATCCTTGGTTGAGGAAGAAGGTGAAGAGTTCGGAGGCTCCCTTCTTAAAGTTAGCATCATTGGAACAGATGTGATGGAAACAGAGGAACTAGGAGAATGGAATAGAGTCTTTACAGGAAGGATGGTGTGAGCATGTATAGTCAAGAGAACTGTCGGAGTTGTTGGATTTATATTGGATGTCATTGGCCAGCCTATCCCCAGAAGTGAAAGCAGAGATGTTGAGGAAAGGAAGAGAGGAATCAGAGATGGACCAGGTGAATATGAGAGTGGGGCGGAAATTGGAAGTGAAATTGATAAACATTTCCAATCCTGACGGCAGAGAAAAACAGCACTGATGATATCTGGAGAAAGAGTTGTGGGTAGGGCTGGTATAGAACTGGAACAAGGAATCTTCCAGGTACCCCACAAAGAGATAGGCACAATGGAGACCCATGCAGACATCCATAGCCAGCCTTTTGATCTGAAAAAAGTGACAGGAGTTAAAGGAGAAATTGTTTAGAGTGAAAGGCAGTGTAGGGTGGTGATGGATGGGGATGGCACAGGCCTTTATCTCTGCAAAAAGGGAGAGCTCTGAGACCGTCCTAATGGGGAATGGATGTGTAAAAGAATTGCTCATCCATGGTAAACAAGAGGTAGCTGGAATCCACTGTGGAGATTCTATGATCTATTCTATGATGTTAGTGAACGATATCAGTTTTTAAAAAATGTTGGCAGCACAGCGGCTCAGTGGTTAGCACTGCTATCTCACAGCACCAGGGACCCAGGTTCGATTCCACCCTCGGGCAACTGTCTGTGTAGACCTTGCACATTCTCCTTGTACCTGTATGGGCTTCCTCTGGATGTTCCAGTATTCCTTCACAGTCCAAAGGTGTGCAGGATAGGTGGATTGGCCATGCTAAATTGCTCATAGTGTCCAGGGATGTTCAAGCTAGGTGTGTTAGCCACGGGAAATGCAGGGTTACAGGGAAAGGGTGGGAGGGATGGGTCTGGGTGGGATGGTCTTCAGAGGGTTGGTGTGAACTCAATGGTCCACTTCCATACTATAGGGATTATATGAACTGGAAATTCTGAAACTGACATAAAGCATCAGAGGAATTGCAGGCGTTAAGTGGGAAGGGGCTGGACAAGAGGAAGAAAAAAACCAAGTTGCGATTGGATGAGATGAGTTCTGTGGGCCAGGAGCAGGCAGAACCAATGGTTCTGCCCAGGCACTGCTGTTTGTGGATTTTGGGAAGGAGGTAGAAGTGAGCTTGGAAGACTATGAGCTTGGAGGCAGGAGTCAGTAGCGGGGAGTCGTGGGGGGGGGTGAGGGTTGGGTGTGGGGGAGGGGTTCACCAGATGAAATGAGGTTAGTGACCATTGTGGACAGAGCCTGATGTTCCATGGTGGGGTCGTAGTCCAAAGAAAAATAGGAGGAGATATCTGAGGCTTTTGTTTTACCTTGGGCTTTCTTTTCTGAAATGGGAAAGGTGAGCTGGGCATTTCATCATTGCATGCTTTTTGTTTGAACTGAAGACCAGACGCCAAAACACTCTCCATTTAATCACTGTTAAAACAACTCCAGTGGGTGTCCACAGCAAGGCAATCCGATATCAACAGCTGTGTGATTTCTAGAAAGCCTTGTTAGAAAAAGGTTTCCAATGTCCACAGCGACTTTTTTAAAGAAGGCACCTGGGTATTCACACAAAACTTACAAAATTTCCACAAAAATCTTCTCTGAAATATTAAGCATTTTTGTTACAACAGATATAAGTTTTCAAGTAAACAGTAAGCCATAACATCTACAGTTGGAAAATGCAACAAGAACGAGGATAGCAATGGGAATGCCTGCATTTACTCAGAAGAGACAATTTCTAATTGGAAGGTTGAATAATTCACTTGGGAAATATCCAGTAAAAAGTTTGATTTGGTGTGTTGCTTTGTATGGATGCAAGACTTTGATCTTAAGGCAAGTGGAGTCTGACTTGCTAAATAGCTTTGAAATTGGGTTAAAGATGAGAGTGGAAAGGACCAGTAAAAGAGTGAACCAACAAAGAAATCTGCTGACCATAACTAGGAAAATCAGAGACTGAACAGGACATATTCTAACAGGAAACCATCTCGTAAGATGTGTCATGTAGAGACAATCTCAAGGATGAAGGGGAAGAGGGAGAAAGAGAATATCAATGCCAATTGACTTCAAATTGGACACGATAGAGAAATCTTTTTACAGCCACGACAAGGCAGGCACCTGGGGTTAATATTACATCTGAAACACAGCATTTCACACAACAGAACCCCCATAGTACCCTGATGAACTGTTCATCAGGTTCATTCCTAAGCCAGTGTGGGATCTGAGGCAAATCGCACTGTGTGGCGTCCTTCATTCCCAGAAACTAAAAAGGTCACATGGTGCCACTCTCACCTATTCAAAAGTCACTTTCATTCTGGCTTCCGGTTCCTCTCAGGTACCCATGGCTATCGCCCTGATTCATCCCACCTTAGGGATGTTTCTGACATTGGCTGATACACAGGCTGAAGTCTTTGCAGTAGGATTCGAACCAATCACATAAATCTACTACTGAGCTAAACCTGTCTGCAGTGATGCCATGTTCAAAGCTTTAAAAAAGGGGGGAAAACATACCCACGTTACGCACAACCAAAAACAGAAGTTGCTGGAGAAGCTCAGCAGGTCTGGCAGCATCTGAGAAGAGAAATCAGACTTAATGTTTCAGGTCTGGGGGACTTCCTCAGAACTGATGGTAGCTGGGAAAATGTTGGCTTATATGCAGAAGATAGGGTGGAGGTATGGGGTAAGGAGTAAATGATAGGTGGGGGTAGAGCCCAAACAGAGAGAAGAACAGTTGGACAGACAAAGGAGTGGATTATGATCTGGCTAGAAGAGCTAATATCTGTTCATGGAGACTGTTAGTGGCAAACAATAAGCTGTGTGTCATGGCAGGCTCTGTGATAACAAGGCCTGATGTGTGGCGTGGAGGGACTAAGAAATGGGAGAGTTCAGGCCTTAAAATTATTGAACTCAACACTGAGTCCGAGGGCTGCAGAGTCCCCAAGCTGAAGATGAGGTTTTGTTCTTTCAGCTTGAGCTGAGCTTCTCTGGAACACTGCAGCAAGCCAAAGACAGAGATGTTGGTCAGGGAACAGGGTGGTGTGTGAAAGTGGTAGGCAACTGGAAGCTCAGGGTCTTTTTTGTGAGCAGAACATAGATGTTCTGCGAAGCAGTCACCCAATCTATGCTTCTTTCCCCAATGTAGAGGAGACCACATTGTGAGCAGTGAATGCTGTAAGACTAGATTCTGGGAAGTGCAGGTGAAGTGTTACTTCACCTGGAAGATATCTTTGGGTCCTTGGATACTGAGGAGGGAGGAGGTAAATAAGCAGATTTTACACTTTCAGCGATTGCAAGGGAAGGTCCCATAGGGCTGTAGAAGGTTGTTAGAAGTGAAGGAAGAGTAGGCCAGAGTGTCCCAGAGGGAATGGTCCCTGTGCAAGGCAGACAGTGGGGAGGAGAATATGTGTCTTGTGGTGGCATCTTGCTGGAGATGGCAGAAATGGCAGCTGATAAACTTCTGGATGTGGATGCTGGTGGGGTGGTAGGTAAGGACAAGGGGAACACTATCGCTGTTGCAGGAGCGAAGAGAGGGCGTGAGGGCAGAAGTGCAGGAGACGCCAGACCTGGTTGACGGCCCTGTCAACAGTGGTGCTGGTGAATCATCAGTTAAGGAAGAAGGTGGACATTTTGGAGGCCCCCTTGTTGAAGTTGGCCTCATTGCAACATATGTGATGGAGACTGAGGAAGTGGGAGAGTGGAATGGAGTGTTAACAGGAAACAGGGTGCGAGGATGTATATTCCAGGTAGCTGTAGGAGCTGGTGGGCTTATTGTGGATATTAGAGGCCAGTTTATCCCCAGAAATAAAAAAGGAGATGTCGGGGAATGGAAGAGAGGAGTCAGAGATTGACCAGGTGAAATTGAAGGCAAGGTGGAAAGTGGAAGCGAAATTGCTGAACTTTACCAATTCTGGATGAGAGAGGGAAGCAGCACCAAAGGTATCATTGATATATCGAAGAATAGGTTTGTGGGTGGGGCTGGAAAAGGACTGGAACAGCAAATGTTCCACATATCTAACAAAGAGACGGGCATAAATGGGGCCCATGCGGGTACCCATGGCCACCCACTGACCTGAAGAAAACGAGGGGAGTTAAAAGAGATGTTGAGGGTGAGGTCAAGCTCAGCTGGGTGGAGGAGGGTGCTATCCAACTGGGCAGCATGGCAGCTCAGAGGTCAGGGGAGGCGAAGGCCAAGTGATCTCATCACTGGATTGTTAATCCAGAGACCCAGATAATGCCTGGGAACCTGGGTTTGAATCCCACCATTGCAGTTGGTAGAATTTAAATTCAATAAAAATAACTCAAATTAAAAATCTAATGATGACCGTAAATCCATTGTAGATTGTCGGAAAAAAACATCTGGTTCACTAATGTCAGAGATAACAAAGTTGGAGCTGGATGATCACAGCAGGCCAAGTAGCATCTTAGGAGCACAAAAGCTGACGTTTCGGGCCTAGACCCTTCATCAGAAAAGGGTGAAGATGAAGGGTCTAGGCCCGAAATGTCAGCTTTTGTGCTCCTAAGATGCTGCTTGGCCTGCTGTGTTCATCCAGCTCCACACTTTGTTATCTCGGATTCTCCAGCATCTGCAGTTCCCATTATCTCTGGTTCACTAATGTCCTTTAGGGAAGGCAACTGCCATCCTTGCCTGGTCTGGCGTACATGTGACTCCAGACCCACAGCAATGTGGTTAAGTCTTAACTGCCCTCTGGGCAATTAGGAATGGGCAATAAATGCTCCCTTGTCAGCAACGCCCTCATCCTGTGAATGAATAAAGAGAAAAAGTACAGCTGCCTCAAAATGTCAGGGACCCAGATTCAATACCACTCTTGGGTGACTCTTTGTGTGAAGTTTGCACATTCTCCATGTCTGCGTGGTTTTCCTCTGGGTGCTCATGTTGCTTCCCACAGTCCAAAAATGTGTCATTAAGTGGACTGGCCAAGCAAAATTGTCCATAGAGTCCAGGCTGTAACCTTGAAGTGGCTGCATTTGTGAAGAGTGTGGATCAGCCATGATAATATTTGGGGTTACAGGCAAAGGAAGAGGGGTTGAGTGGGATGCTCTTTGGAGGGGCGGCATGAACTCGATGGATCGAATGGTCTCTTTTCACACTGTAGGCATTCCATAGTTACACTCATTCTGATGTCTACCTTTGTTTGTGTCTACATCAAGCTGTGTATCAAATCAAATACCATGTGTCATAGTGCGTTGAGGTTCTAATGTTGCAAAGAAATGAATTTGGCCACGCCAGGTCATGGAAATATGGAAATGCGGAGCAGTAGTTCACCATTTGGTTCTTGAATCCTGCTTTGCCATTCAAGATTATCATGACTGATGCTCTATCTTAATGCCATATTCCTGCTTTTTTCCCCATACGTCTCAATGTCTTTAAAATCTAAGAACGTATCAACCTATTTCTTGAATATATTCAGTGTCTTAGCCTCCACCTCAATGGTACAGAATTCTGCAGGTTCACTATCCTTCCATAAGATCACTATTCAAATAGTTGGATCATGTTGTATCTCCTGTCCTTCATGGAATTGCTGACAGAAAAATCCTTTTGATGACTAGTCCATCAGGCAGTGGTCAGCACCTAACATCTTAAAAGCTCCTTTAAAGAAAGGAGATACTTGATCCAGTCAGGTGGTTCTCTGAGCAGACTGTCAAAATAATTTGGCAGAATGCCTTACCATAAGAACTTTTCAAACAAGTACCAGGACATAGCTTGGCTGTTGGACCTCTCAGTGAAAGGTGCACTTTGGTTTGTCCAACGATTTGCTGGTGTTCTACTGCAAAGAGTTGTTTCCAACTGAGTTTTGTGGACCGGCAAATTCCAAATTTCAGGAGGCCTGTGTGCTGGGGAATGCACTAAAGCTTGGGGCGGCCACTGGAAAAGGACCATGGGGAAAAGCCCTATAGTGTACCAAGAGGCTACAGAATCCCTCAGAAACATGAAAAAGGTCTTACAAAGTCAATGGCTGGGAACTTTGCTGATGTCATGTTATATGCATAGTATTGTGAAGGCAAGAATTCATTTAAGAAGGAAAATTCATTTTTAAAAATAATTTTCAGATCTACAGAATTAAATGTTTAAGAACTGAAGTAATAAACTGTTCTCAAAAATTGCAACAGTTTAAATGGGTAATTTCAAGGCAGCATCAATGACAAAGTGATTAGAGTCCTGGTTTAATTTAGATTTGATGCAACTGGATTGGGGCAAGTAAGGGTGCAGCATATTCAATGAAGAAAGGTTGTATTTTATTGTTTTTTTGTGTAATATCTTATTTGAATTTTTTGCAATATTCGTTCAGATCATTTATGAATAAAACATCCTTTGCAAAAAGAGGCTAACATATCAGCACTGCACTGATAGAAAAGAAAATCTTTAATTTCAATTTTTGAAAATAAAACATTCACTATGTTTGTCCTTGAAACTGGAAAGAAACTGTTGATTCTTTTTGGATAATGCAGCTCCTTACCATTAAGTGCAGGGCGCCTGTAAACTGGGAGTTCCCAGAAACCAAGAAGCTGATTAACAGACAAAGGCCACAGGCCCAGAGATAATGGGAACTGCAGATGCTGGAGATTCCAAGATAATAAAATGTGAGGCTGGATGAACACAGCAGGCCAAGCAGCATCTCAGGAGCACAAAAGCTGACGTTTCGGGCCTAGACCCTTCATCAGAGAGGGGGATGGGGGGAGGGAACTGGAATAAATAGGGAGAGAGGGGGAGGCGGGCCGAAGATGGAGAGTAAAGAAGATAGGTGGAGAGGGTGTAGGTGGGGAGGCAGGGAGGGGATAGGTCAGTCCAGGGAAGACGGACAGGTCAAGGAGGTGGGATGAGGTTAGTAGGTAGCTGGGGGTGCGGCTTGGGGTGGGAGGAAGGGATGGGTGAGAGGAAGAACCGGTTAGGGAGGCAGAGACAGGTTGGACTGGTTTTGGGATGCAGTGGGTGGGGGGGAAGAACTGGGCTGGTTGTGTGGTGCAGTGGGGGGAGGGGATGAACTGGGCTGGTTTAGGGATGCAGTAGGGGAAGGGGAGATTTTGAAACTGGTGAAGTCCACATTGATACCATATGGCTGCAGGGTTCCCAGGCGGAATATGAGTTGCTGTTCCTGCAACCTTCGGGTGGCATCATTGTGGCAGTGCAGGAGGCCCATGATGGACATGTCATCAAGAGAATGGGAGGGGGAGTGGAAATGGTTTGCGACTGGGAGGTGCAGTTGTTTGTTGCGAACTGAGCGGAGGTGTTCTGCAAAGCGGTCCCCAAGCCTCCGCTTGGTTTCCCCAATGTAGAGGAAGCCGCACCGGGTACAGTGGATGCAGTATACCACATTGGCAGATGTGCAGGTGAACCTCTGCTTAATGTGGAATGTCATCTTGGGGCCTGGGATGGGGGTGAGGGAGGAGGTGTGGGGACAAGTGTAGCATTTCCTGCGGTTGCAGGGGAAGGTGCCGGGTGTGGTGGGGTTGGAGGGCAGTGTGGAGCGAACAAGGGAGTCACGGAGAGAGTGGTCTCTCCGGAAAGCAGACAGGGGAGGGGATGGAAAAATGTCTTGGGTGGTGGGGTCGGATTGTAAATGGCGGAAGTGTCGGAGGATAATGCGTTGTATCCGGAGGTTGGTGGGGTGGTGTGTGAGAACGAGGGGGATCCTCTTTGGGCAGTTGTGGCGGGGGCGGGGTGTGAGAGATGTGTCGCGGGAAATGCGGGAGACGCGGTCAAGGGCGTTCTCAATCACCGTGGGGGGAAAGTTGCGGTCCTTAAAGAACTTGGACATCTGGGATGTGCGGGAGTGGAATGTCTTATCGTGGGAGCAGATGCGGCGGAGGCGGAGGAATTGGGAATAGGGGATGGAATTTTTGCAGGAGGGTGGGTGGGAGGAGGTGTATTCTAGGTAACTGTGGGAGTCGGTGGGCTTGAAATGGACATCAGTTACAAGCTGGTTGCCTGAGATGGAGACTGAGAGGTCCAGGAAGGTGAGGGATGTGCTGGAGATGGCCCAGGTGAACTGAAGGTTGGGGTGGAAGGTGTTGGTGAAGTAGATGAACTGTTCGAGCTCCTCTGGGGAGCAAGAGGCGGCGCCGATACAGTCATCAATGTACCGGAGGAAGAGGTGGGGTTTGGGGCCTGTGTAGGTGCGGAAGAGGGACTGTTCCACGTAACCTACAAAGAGGCAGGCATAGCTGGGGCCCATGCGGGTGCCCATGGCCACCCCCTAAGTCTAGGGCCACCCCCCTAAGGCCACAGGCCCAAAGGGAACAGAAGGAAAAAAAACTACAGTACCCATCATGCAATACCAAGTCACGCAAACAACTCCAGTTTAATTTTAAAATGTTTTTAATTTTGACGAATATCGTTCACAGTTTGCCTTCAAAAGAATCATCTTTTATTTTCAGCACATTATTTGTGGAGATATGTAATGTTACTGACAATGTCCACGGGTCCGGAAGAAGTAGTCGCGCGCTGGAGAGTGACTTCCTTTCGCCTGGATAGTGTTTGAGGTAAGGATGGTACGGTGGGGGGTAAATGGTGACAATCCGTGTCTAATCCCCTGTTCAAACAGCCATCCGGTTAATATTGTTCAACAAAGTTAATCAGCATCATGTCGGTGTTTCTGCTGAGAATGTATTTTATCGAATGTCCGGATATGTCGCAGTTTAAAATACATCTTTGATCGCGGGGCCTGTTTCCAGTAACATGGAGCCCCCGGGTATGAAGACGCTGTATTTATGGATAAGTAACAGCGTTAAAGGTTTTAATTTTTTCCTGACTCCCTGATTTGGTATATTTTGTACTAGCACGGATTTGTGGTTAGGTTATTGCCAGTGGAAGAACTGAGAATAAATTGAATTCAGACTTGTTTCGTAAAGAAGCTGACGAAGTTTAAGATCGTAAAACCATAAGATGTAGAATAAGGCCATTATTGCGGAACTTCCGTTAGTTTTTAGGTCTTTGCAATCTACAATCACACGTTGTTATTCTGCTGTTTGTTTTCTAAATACTGAGCTAGTATTTCTGTTTCCCGGGTCGTTTAGAAATGCCGTGAGTAGCTAAAAGCAAATAGTTCCTCCTAGTGAACTGGGAGAAGTCAAACGATGTCCTCTTGCAGCAGTGAGTGTGCCATGACCTGAGATTTAAATGTCCAGCAGCATAGAAAATAAGAACAGGAGTAGGCCGTTCAGTCTGCTCCACCCACCAACGTGATCATGGCTAGTCAGAGATAATGAGAACTGCTGATGCTGGAGAGTCCAGGATAACCAAGTGTGGAGCTGGATGAACACAGCAGGCCAAGTAGCATTTTAGGAGCAGATGCTGTTCGGCCTGCTGTGTTCATCTAGCTCCACACATTGTGATCATGGCTGGTCTCATTTGATCCCCTTTAGTGCTAAAAGCTGTATTTACATCATTCTCAAAAGTCTTCAATGTTTTGACCTCAACATCTTGCTGTGGCAGGTAATTCTGCAGGCTCACCATTCTCTGGGTGAAGAATTTGTATTCCCTCATCCAAGACCTAATCCTTAGATTATGACCCCAGATTCTGGACTCTCTGGTCATCAGGAACATCATTCCTGCATCCACCCTCTAATCTTTTAGAACTTTTGAAGATTTCTACGAGGTGTCTCCTGATCCTTCTGAATCCTAATGAAGGAGGTCTGGTCTCTCCCCATGTGTCAATCCTGTCATCACACAAGTTAGTCTGATATACCTTCTTTGCACTCCCTCGATAGCCAGAACATTCTTCCTCAGATAAGGAGACCAAACTGCGCACACTACTCCAGGTATGGTCTTAACAAAACATTCTTGCTCCTGTAGTTGAATCCTCTTGCCATGTAGATAAATGTAATTGTTGTCTTTGCCAGCTGCACTTGCATGATCACTTACAGTGCCATTTCTAAAAGACCCGGGAAAAAGAAATATGAGCTCAGTATTAAGAAAACAAGGAGCAGAATAACAACCTGTGATTGTAGATTTCAAAGACTTTAAAAACTAATAAGATATGCAATAATGGCCTGATTCTACATCTTAAGGTTTTATAATCATATAATTTCCTTCGCCAGCTTCTTTACAAAACAAGTGCCTTCTCTTCTCCAATTTCACTGCCATTCAGATGAAAATCTGCCTCTTTGTTTTTGCTATCAAAGTGGACAACTTCACATTGATACATATGATACTGCATCTGCCATATATTTACCCACTTACTAGTGTTATCCAAAGAACCAAACATTTTGACAGTTACTGTGAAAGGATAGGCATATGAGGTTGGAGTGCCAGCTAAGTGATAGATTGCTATGGGTATATCAAAAAATGTGTTGAGGGGACTACAGAATTTTGATGCCCGAGATGGTAAGTGACTGTCAGGTGTGTTTGGGGGTTCAGCTTAACATTGACGAGTAGTTGAACTAGGTTTTTATTCATCTAACTTTTCCTGGAGTAACCAACAGTAGAACTATATGAGTTTTCTGCCTCTGATAGATTCTTCTGGAGGGTCAGATGAATCATCAGAATCTTTAATTGTTTCCATGGAGTCTGGGATTCCATATGGTTCTCATTTGCACCTCTAATTTGTGCTGTTCCATCAGAATATCTGGGCCTTTTTTTTCTTATACCTGTAATTTTACATTTTACTGACTAATTAACTGAATGCAAAATTTCAGTAGTTCTGAAGTTTGTATACTATCCATGTTATTTTAACTTTTAGGATAGTTTTAGGACATATTTAGACTGGATTTTTGTATTTACAGGCTGCATAATGGGTCGTGTAATTAGAGGTCAGAGAAAGGGTGCAGGCTCTGTCTTCAAAGCTCATGTGAAACACAGGAAAGGTCCTGCAAAGTTGAGAGCTGTGGATTTTGCTGAACGTCATGGTTATATCAAGGGTATCGTGAAGGTAAGTTTTCATTTAAGAATGGAATTTTTTAAATATAGGAATTAAATAAATCACAGTAATACAGCACAGAAACAGACCCTTCAATCCAACTTGTCTACACTGATCAGATATCCTAAACGGAACTAGTCCCATTTCCCACCGTTTGACCCATATCTCTCTCAACTCCTCCTATTCGTGTACCCATCCTGGTGCCTTTTAAATGTTGTAGTTGTACCCACCTGTCCCCACTTCCTCTGGCACCTTCTTCCATACATGCATCGCCCTCCGTTTCCTTTTTAAATCTTTCCCTTCTCATGTTTAAGGATTAAACCATAAATTTTTCTCAAAAATCACAGCAGCTTAAATAGCTAAATTTATGACAGGACTGATTATAAAAGTAATTAGATTCCTGGTTTACTTTGCAGGATATAATTCATGACCCTGGTCGTGGTGCTCCTTTAGCAAAGGTGGTGTTCCGAGATCCTTACAGGTTCAAAAGGAGGACTGAGCTGTTCATTGCAGCAGAGGGTATTCACACCGGTCAGTTTATCTACTGTGGCAAGAAGGGTAAGATGTGTGAAATTATATAATTGGTTTTTTTGATATATATAAATATGAAATTTAGTGAATTTCTGTGGTCTTTTTAGGGATGGCAGCTGGTGCCTAGTGGGGTTCCACAGGGGTCAGTGTTGGGACCACAGCTATTCACGTTATACACTAGTGATCTGGGCAAAGGAATTGTTGCTCTGTTTGCAGATAACACAAGGTATGTGGAAGGACAGATAATGTTGCGAAGCAGGAAGGCTGCGGAAGGACTTGGGCATATAAGGCAAGTGGGCAAAGTGGTGCCAGATGGAATGCAGTTTGACAAAGTGAGGTTATAAATTTTAGCATGAAGAATAGAAGCAAAGACTATTTTCTAAATGGGGCAAGGCTTTTGGAAATCTAAGGTGCAAAGGGACCGAGCAGTCCTAGTTCAGGATTCTCGTCATGTTAACCTGCAGGTTCATTTGGCAGTAAGAAAGGCAAATGCAATGTTAGCATTCATTTCAAGATGGTTGGAATAGAGGCCAGATATATAGTCCCTCAGCAGTACAAGGCTCTGTGCAGACCGTGTTTGAAATATTGTGAGCAATTTTGGACCTCATCTAAGGAAAGATGTGTAGACGTTGGCAGGAGTCCAGTGTAGGTTTAGAATAATGATCTTGGGGATGAAGTACTTGTCATAGAAGGTTCATTCGAGGACTCTCTGGGTCTCTACTTGGAGTTTAGAAAGTTGAGGGGAGAATCTCAGAGGTGGACTGGGCAAGATGCTTCCACTCGGAGGAAGGACTCAGACCTGGGACGTAGACTCATGGTGAAAGGATGACCCTATAGAACTGAGATGGGGAGAAACTTCTTCAGCCAGGAAGTGATTTCTCTATGGAACTCGTTACTACAAGGGGCTTTGGAGGCGTAGACATTGAATGTATTTAAGACCGTTTCTTGATTACAAGGGGGATCAAGGGTTATGGGGAAGGGCAGGAGAATGGGGTTGAGAAGCAAATCAGCTATAATTGAATGGCAGAATAGACTTGCTTGGGTGAATCCTGATTTTGCTGTTATATTTTAAGGTCTTATTATGGTATTTGGTAAATAATTTAATCAAATAAACCAGTTAGGTTTTGTATTAACTCTGGTCTTATTTAGTTAGTTCCTGGAAAAGGTGACTATTGAAATAAAGTTATGACGGATCCAAGTTCCAAAACTGTGATAGAAGCTATTGTAAAACAGAGATTTTGGGATGATGATGTGATGGGGCAGCAACATACATTTCAGATCAGGAAGGCAAAGGAGGAATATGAGAGTTGTGGCAAATAAGGTAAACGATAATCCAAAACGATTCTACAAGTACGTTAAGAGCAAGAGAGCACCTACAGAGAGAATAGGGCTCCTTAAAAATCATAGGTCATGTTGAACCTCAGGAGATGGGAGAGACTAAATGAATATTTTCTCAGTTTTTAATGTGAGAAAGAAATGGAGGCTGGAGAACTCAGGGAAATATTCACAATTTGAAATTGGCTGACATTACATAAGAGGAACTGCTGGAGGTCTGAGAAAATTATAAAGTGGATAAATCTCCACGACCTGATCTTGTGTATGCCAAGATGTTGTGGAAAGTTAGGGGAGAAATTTTGGGGCCCCTTGCAGAAGTATTTGTACCATCTATAGCTATGGAAGAGGTGCCAGATGAGTGGAGAATGTCTGTCTGATGTTTTACCTTTGTTTAAAAAGGGACGTTTGGAGAAGTCTGAACCAAGCCTGTGAGTGTTACTTAAACAGTGGGTACATTGTTGGAGGTGACCCTGAAAGATAGCTGTCCGCATTGGGAAAGACCAGGAAAAGTTACGGATAGCATGGTTTTGTGAGGGGGGAAATTGTCTCTCACCAACTTGATTTTTTCGACAAAGTAACCAAGAAGATTCAGAGCAGTATAATAGACGTTGTTTATTGGGACTTAAGTAGAGCCTTTGACAAAGTTTTGATTGGTAGACCAATTAGTAAAAGATCACACTGGTTTCAGGCTGAGCTTGCCAGTTGGATACAAAATTGTCTTCACGGCAAGAGATAGAGAATGATGGTGGAAGATTATTTTTCAGACTGGACACCTGAGACTGGTGGTGTTCAACGGCTTAGTGTTGGATTCACTTTTGTTGATCATTTTATCTAAATGATCTTGATGAAACTGGCATAGTTAGTAAGTTTGTGGATGACACCAAAATTGGTGGTGTAGTGCCCACTGAAGAAGGTTATCCAAGATTATAAAGAAATCTTCATTCATTTGGGCTAAGGAGTGGTAGGTAGAGTTTCATTTGGATAAATATGAGATAATACATTTTAGGTAAAACAAGCAGGGACGGACTTAGTTGAAAGTGGAGCCTTGCTTAGTGATGTGGAACAGGGACTCTTGGGTTCAGGTACATAATTCTTTTGAAATTTGCAACATGTGTATATAGGATGGTTCAGGAGGTGTTTAGCATGCTTGCCTTCCTTGCTAGGACCTTTTTGGATTTAGGAGTTGGGATATTATGTTGAGGTTGTACCGGATGTTGCTGAGACCTGTTCTGGAGTAATGTGTCCAGTTCTGGTCACCCAGTTATAGGAAGGATGTTATGAAGTCAGAGAACATTCAAAAGACACTTGGCACGATGTTGCTGGGACTGGATGCTTTCATTTATAAGGAGAGGCTGGGACTTTTTTTTACATTGGAACTTAGAAGAGTTTGTGAGGTGACTTTTATAGGAGTTTATAAAATAATAGGGGGTATAGGTAAGATGAATGGCAGGTGTCTTTGCCTTAGGGTGGCAGATTTCAAAACAAGGGGACCTAGTTTTAAGGTGAGAGGAGGAAGATTTAAAGACATGAGCAGCTTTCTTTTTACAGGGTGTGGCTCGTGTGGAATGAACTTCCAGAGGAAGTGGTGGATGCGGGTATAGATACGATATTTAAAAGACATTTTAGATAAGTACATGAATAAGCACTGTTTGGAGGGATATGGGCCAAGCGCAGGCAGGAAGGATTAGTTTTGTTTCGGTTTACGGTCAGCATGGTTGGATTGTAGGGTCTGTTTCTGTGCTGTATGACTGTACGACTCTAAATCAGTCTTCAGGCATGATGCTTGAATTTTTTGTCATCCCTATCTTGAGTATAATTCCAACTGAAATAATGCCTCCGTCCTTTTACCATTCTTCAATCCGTTACTATTTCAAAAGTGATGCTGTAGTCCATTGGTGCTATCTAGACTGCCTCATGTAGTTCTGAAGGTGCTTTTAAAAAAGGCTGGAAAGTTTTTTGGACAGTTGGAAAGATGAATGAGATTTCTACAAATAAACACTTGGGTGCTCTCTTTCCTCTGTCTCTTTGGGGCCATGGAGTCTACTTTTCAGTTGCCATAAAAACCTGGTGTGCCTGTCCCAGTGTTGTTGAACAGATGCTCTCCTGTCTACTTCTATCCTTGTTGTCAATTTTTTTTCTTTATCTGTACTTGCACCCCGCTTCCCAGTCTCATCTCCTTCATACTTGTGGCTTTTTATATGAATGCATGTTTAATCTGGCTTCAGCAAGCCGGGAAGTGTGGGAACACCATTATATGCTTTTCCCTGATGCCCCTGCTTCTGTAACTGTTTCCTAATTAATGTAACTGAGCAACATACATTGGAAAAATATTTGACAATCATACCAAAACCGTTCACTCAAACTTGCAAACTTTTCCTTGCTTGCAGCTCAGTTGAACATTGGAAATGTCCTTCCTGTGGGTACTATGCCAGAAGGCACCATAGTGTGTTGCCTGGAAGAGAAGCCAGGTGACCGTGGCAAACTTGCCCGTGCCTCTGGTAATTACGCTACAGTCATTTCCCACAATCTTGAGACTAAGAAAAGTCGGGTCAAGTTGCCATCCGGTTCTAAGAAAGTTATTTCCTCTGCGAATAGAGCTATTGTTGGTAAGATTTACTTATTTTGACAATTTTTACAAAGTCTTCAAAAAAATTCAGTTGACTGTTATGCAAAAATAATTCAACTCCTTTGCAGTTTATTACTGTTAACTTGAACTACATACAAAACTAAGTAAAGGGAAGCACATAGTTTAGACCTAAAATGTATTGTGTAAATATTTACACAAGTAAGAGTTAGTTCAAAATTGTTTAAACAGTGCTTTATCATTTATTAAAGCTTGTGCATGTTATAGTTAGTTGTTTGTCTAATTTAATTAAAAAAGTAATACAATGTTTCAGTATCTTGGTATTTAGTTATGTAACAGTTGGCACAATAAAAGTAATTGAATTTGGCAATACAATATTGAAACAGTTGGATTTGTAACATAAGAATATTGGTTTACTGAAGCTGATTACAGTATAATTCTTTTGGTGCTAGTTAAATATTTACTTTGGTTGCAGGTGTTGTTGCTGGTGGTGGTCGTATTGATAAGCCCATACTGAAGGCGGGTCGGGCATATCACAAATACAAGGCTAAGAGAAACTGCTGGCCGCGTGTTCGTGGTGTGGCTATGAATGTAAGTGATAGTTCATCTCCTGCTCTCCTTGTGTCATTCTTGGTAAGCTGCAGACCACATAAATTCTGATGCTGGCACCGATGGAACCTGACACCGCCCCCTTGGATGCTGTTCTGTTTCCCATTCAATTGTTCCCACTCATCCTAAAAACACCCTCAACCTCAAAATTCTTGGAAATTCCTGCTACCAGTGTCTCCAGGCAATCTTTCTCTTAGGGGAAAGATCACAGATCACATCCATTTATCCTGGTGCTCAGGATTCAAATAACTCTATTCTGATGAAGAGTCATTGGACTCAAAATGTTAACTCAGCATTATTCCCACAGATACTGCTAGACCTGCTGAGTTCATCCATCAATTCTGTTTTTATTTCAGATTTCCAGGGTTGGCGGTTCTTTGTTTTACTTGAATATCTCTTAGGTTTCTTATCCTCTCAAATACGGTCTTAATCCACATCTCAAATCAGCATTTGCTATGACTGTATTGTTCCTTGTCCATTTGATTTTTCTAGTCTGATTTGGTCAGTAACATCATCTTCACTCCCTTGATCAAAATTACAATGTCATCACTTTGTTCCCTCCAGCACATCATCAGTGGTTCTCTTGCCACAGTGCGGCCTCTGAAGCTTACAACAAGCTGTTTGTGGTTGCCTGACATTGCTCATTTACATTCTGTTCCATTGTAACAGCATCAGACATTGTCAAGTTTGACAAGAATGCCCATTCTTTGACAATCTCACATTAAAAATGACTGTTAGCAGCACCACCCTGCCAAAACCTCTGCCATTTTCCAAATTTGAACTGTTGTACTTCCATACCCTTTGCTCTACTTATAGCAGCTGTGCCTTTTATGAGCTCTGCAGTCCCTTAAAACTTGCACTTCTCTATTCTTTTCAGCAAATTCAGAATTATCATTAAAAGCCTGCAATTTGTACCAAGATTTTAACCATTCTTTATCCTTTTTGACTTGATGTCAGATGTGGTTTGATCATGCTGCATTGAAGTGCCTTCAGACATTTTTCTATGTTTAGGGTCTATATGAATGCAAATTTGTGTTAGTAACATGCTGATCTAAGGTAGTTTTGGATGATAAATTCTAAAAAATTTTCCTTCATTTCACAATGTGTCCATTCACACACTAGCTGCTGCTCAAGACTTGACATGGTATGACATCTATTTCCACTTTCCCTAGTGCAGTCTAATTTTAAAAGTCCATGTATGCAAGCTTAAAGTAGTTTACCATTTATGACCACATCTGACTGGACTATGTAAATCATTGGCATAATTTGCTCTCATCAGCCAAAGTTGCTTACTATACCTGCATTTAGTTTGTAGCATTATGTTATCTTAAACCCATTCCCCTTTCATCATAAGTTCAAAAAAATTTATAAAATACCGTCTGTAAGATTGCCTCCCTTCTTCCCCTAGCTTGTCAAGTCAAACTTCCTCTAAGGTTCCAGCACAGCCCAAAGTAGTTTTTAATGTTTTTAAGCAACTGGTAAACTTGTTGCAGGTGCACTATTTAGAGTCTTCCAAATTCCCTTTGATTCAAGGTCAGAAATCACACAACACCAGATTATCGTCCAGAGACAGTAGGAACTGCCGATGCTGGAGAATCTGAGATAACACGGTGTGAAGCTGGATGAACGCAGCAGACCAAGCAGCATCAGAGGAGCAGGAAAGTTTGACGTTTCGGGTCAGGACCCTTCTTCAGAAAAGGCTGTTTGGCCTGCAGTGTTCATCCAGCTTCACACCATGTTAAACCAGATTATAGTCCAGCAGGTTTATTTAAAAAAAAGCTTTCAAATAAACCTGTTGGACTCTCACCTGGTGTATGATTTCTGATCTTGTCCACACATCGTGCCTTCGGTTCATGAAGTGTTTCTTTTCGCTTGCATAAAAAAAGTGAATCTCACTATTTAATAAACATGATAAAGGGAAATCAGAGAATCAACTGATAACATCTGAGGAAATGTAGGTCCTACAACTGACAATTTGCTTACTGAACAATTTCTAACTAATTGGAAAATGTTATATATATACAGACTTCCTGAAGATGTTTAGTGAAATATGTCCTAAGAGCCTTTAGCTAAAATTTACAGGATTGAGGGCTAATTATTGACCTGGATAGATACATTTTGACTGAGTGGCAGGAACCAAAGTAGGAATAATAGACAAACATTCTAATTGGCACGATGTGATCAGTGATGTCTTACAAGAGTTGGTGTTAGATCCTCAACCTTTCATTATTATTAATAACAAAGCTGATGATACCCTTTTCCAATTTTGATGACACAAAGAATGCCAGTATTGTAGGCAGTGTGGAAAAAGCATTAAATTAGCGACAGCATTGATGGATTGTGAATCTGTGGCACTTACCTTCAATGAACTGTAAGAGAGGTCTCTGATGTGGTGGCTAAAAAGAATAGAACAGGGTGTTTCTAAAGAATGAAAATAGGCACAATGAAACTGGAGGGGAGGGAAGTACAGAATATAAGGATGTAAAGCTGCCATACTTCCAGAGGATGATAGGGCTGCTCTTGCATTAGAGTCACAACTCGTATTACTTCAACCTGAGGATCACCACACCCATGGCAAGGGGAGGGTGAGTGTGTGTGTGAGAGAGAGACACCCCCCCTTCATGGTTAACGCAGCTGCTGTGAACCCAGTTCTAGACTCTTTCTCTCCTCTTCCCCCACCCCCCCCGCAAGGAACAGCCTGCGCCTATCCTATTTTGTCCGAAGGATCAGGACTGCTGGACATGGGGAATTCAAGCATCAAATGGGCCGATTTATTTCCATATTGATTTTTATATAATGGGCTTTACAGGAATTGTGGCATATGGAATTTGTTAAAACAAATATTTTCTTTCTCAGCCTGTAGAACATCCTTTTGGTGGTGGTAACCATCAGCACATCGGGAAGCCATCAACCATCAGAAGAGATGCTCCAGCTGGTCGCAAGGTTGGTCTCATTGCTGCTCGTCGTACCGGTAGACTGCGTGGTACCAAGACTGTCCAGGAAAAGGAGAGCTAGTTTCTTCTTGTATTTACATAAGTTTGGCACAATAAAAATTACTTTCTAAAAAAAAACTTAATTTGTGGCTGTTACTCTTAATCTCTGGTAAATGTTGGGCAGTTTGCAGCTTCCCAGCAAAGAACTAGACAGGTGGACGGTAAACTTAGAATAGGGTGTAGTGACTGGCAAAACTGGAACACTATTTTTGAGAGATTATTAAAAATAGCATGCTGATTCACTACTTTAAACCCTCAAGTTAAATTTGGTTATATGCAGTGGAGTAATTAGGGATTTGTACCACCATTTGCAAAGACACTATGTAATTTTACTCTCGAAAATAATTAGGATTATACTTCACCCTTCACAGCTGGTGAAAAGTGAGAAATAGTGTGGAAACCCTTGGTTAATTCTGCAGTGAACCATTTTATAGTATGATAATAGTAATTGACAGAAATGGATCTCAAATTTGTTGCGCATATGAGATAGTAAGTTACAGTAAACTCTTCAAGTACATCACTTTGTAAAAATTTGTCTTTGCAGTTGTATTTTATTCTCCATTTTTTCCTTTTCTGGTTGTGGCCTTATTCTCAGCCCAGACAGCAGACACAGTTGCAAGCCAAGGGCTCCCCCAAATAATTCCATCAAATCTATGGGAACCTGGCACATCAGTACAAATCATAAAGCTGAAATATTTGCAAGAATCTTCAACCAGAAATACTGAGTGAATGACCCATCTTGGCCTCCACTGGAGGCCCCCCCCAGGATCTCAGATGTCAGGCTTTAGCTGATTCAATTTAATTCACATCAAAAAATGATTGGAGGCACTGGATACTGCTAAGGCTGTGAAGCCTGACATCATCCTAGCATTAGGATTAAAGATGGATACTCCAGAACTTGCCACACCCCTAACTAAGCTGTTTCAGTGTAGTTGCACTTGCATCTACCTGACAATTTGGATAATAGCATAGGTACATCTTGTAGACAAGAAGCAGGAAAAATCCAATCCAATTAACACCTACTACTATTCTCGGTCATCAGTAATACTATCACTTAGCACCTGCACACTGACACAGTTTAGGTTTCACCAGGGCTGATCAACCTATGACCTTATTACAAAACACACATGGACAAAAATTCCAGAGGTGAGTGCCTTCAAATCACTGCTTCATTTTAAGTGTGCCATCAATAGCACCGCTGTTGTTTATGGGGATTCACAGCATATTTAACATGGGTGGATGGGAGTGTTCAGAAGACTGAAGGTAGAACGTTCCTCCAGTGGTAGGGATGGCTAATCCAGAGATTTGAAAGAATGCTCAAGTGAATGTTCAAATGCACTACACTAGCTGGGGAAAATAAATGTAGCTAACTGGCAGTGATTCAGGAAATAAAAAGCAAATCCTGGTAACAGCAATCACAAAAGTACCAAACTGTTGTAAAACCCACCTGGCTCACTAAGGAAATTGGTCATTCTTCCCAATCTGACCTGTATGCAAATCCAGACCATCAAAAAAATTGTCACAGATGAGTCAACATTTAAAAAAAAGGGACAGACCCCTTAGCATGAGGACAGGAAACAACAAAAAGATTAGTCAGGCCTGGAAAAACACAACATTGACAAAATGTAGTCAGCAATTGATAATTTCTGTATGACCAAATGACTTTTGTACTTGCGATTTGGCTGGTGCTGACAAGACTAACATTTATTATTCATCCCTTACAGCCTTTGAGAAGGTTGTGATGATGTATGGTATTTTGCAGTTGATGAGTGTGAGGGAGGGAGTGCCTATATTTTTGAAGCAATGAAAACATAGATCTAAATCAAGGTGGTGAATAACTTGGAAAACCTATTGTTGGTGGCAGCCCTATTCAACTTCTGCCTCAGTCCCAGCTGGCATAGTTTCCAGGTTTAGAAACTGCTGTCGAAAGGAGTCATGGTGAATTGCTGCAGTGTATTTTCATTCCTTCCATCAACAATTCACAGTGCATACTAGAGACAAGATTGGGAGTATGTGTTTTCAACCCTTGATCCAAATTCAGTTCCCTAATTACTGACTGACTACATCCCTCTCCTTAGAAGCAGTGAGATTAAAGTGGTGTGTTCACAATTTTGGTGTCACATTTGACGCAGATGAATTTTCAACCTCATTTCACATCACCACTGAAGACTATTTTTGTCATTTCCAGTATATTGCCAGACTTCATCCATGTGTCAGTGCAACTGTTACTGCAATCCTCATTCATGTGAAATTCCCTGACATGATTATTTCACTGCACCACATTCTACTCCTCGTAAACTTGAGGTCATCTAAAACACTGCAGTTCATGCTTTACTTTGCACTAGATACCATTCACTTATTGATCTTGTACTGACTGAGCAACAGTGGCACCCAGTCAAGTAGAATTTTGATTTTAAAGTTGCCATCCTTCAATTCCCTCTGTGGCCTTGCCCCATACATCTCTGTAATGGCCAGTACTGATAGTTGCTTAGTTTGAACAAATTTAATATTAAATTATCACAGACAACACTACCACTCTATTGTGTTTTCTTTAATACTCCCCCAACTTTTGACATCTCCTGTCATGGTTTTGTTATATTTTAATTTTTCATGCTGTTGTGAAACAACCTCATTCATTTTATGATGCTCAAGACATTGTATAAATGTAAGTTGATGTGATTCCCATTTTGCTACAATTTACAAGGTGGAACAATCGTCAGCACTGCTGCCTCACAGCGCTAGGGATTCGGTTTCAAGTGACTGTATAGTGCACAGTTTCCCAACATCTGCATGGATTTGCTCTCACAGAGCATAGATGTGAATGTTAGGTGGATCAGCAATAACTAAATTGCCCATACTGTCCATGGATGTACAGATCAGTTGGATTAGACATGGTAAATGCAGGATTAGTATACAGGAGGTACAGTTTAAGAGCTGGTGCAGACTTATGCAGAGTAGGGATTTATAAATTAATCCACCTGATATAGTTCATCTCCCTGAATCAGATCCAACAATGCTTCCATCCTTATTCAACTTGTGTTTATAAATTCCCCGGTTATGCATTCCTCTATATCTTTTTCACAGTGCTGTTTGGTGCAGTGTTAGTGTTCTCTGTCCGCGTCAGAAGTTCCAGATTCAAACTTTACTCCAACTTACAATTCCTTACAAGACATAGTAATATTACAGTCAGGAAAGATTTCTGCTTAGCCTCTATCATTTATATCCATAGCTCTAAAAGTGTATGTTGACCACAGTAACCACTTTTTTTTCCATTACCACAACAGTAGCGAATATTTAATTATACACAGTAAGACAACAGGACTTCACTTTCAAAGATGTCGAGCTGATCTTCCTCTCAGCATGGTTATAAATAGATGCATCTGCACTAGGTAGATTGTTGAGGGTCAGGTCAACTAAGTTGTACCCCCACTTACTGGTTCACACATCATCTACAGAAAGCCCCATTGACCAGCTATTTCCCCCAGGACTGACCACCAGTTCATGAGGCAGCAATAAAGGACTTTACCAAATCTAGATGTTGTCCAGGTCTTGCTGCACTTGGACACAGGCTGGTTTAGTGTGAGGAGTCATGAATGGTAAACATTGTGCAATCATCGCCATTTATGAACTTACAATGGATGTAAAATTATTGAAGCAGTTTAAACTGGTTGTGCACCCTGCAGCTAAGATACTTTGACCTCCAAAAACTATAGCAATTACAATTGAGAGCAGACTAATCTAGCATTGATTTGCTGGGTTGGATCCATCCTGTTTTTTTGAACAAGGAAAACATAGGTAACTTTTCACATTACTGGGTAACTGTAATGAAACAGCTTGGCTAGGGCTGCAGTTAGATCTGGAGCATATCTTCAAGACCATTACTGGAATATTGTCAGAGCTCGTAGCTTTTTAAAGTAATAAGTTTCTTGATATCACAGAATGTATTGAGTTGTTAAAGTATCTCATCTGTGGTGTTGGGGACCTCAGGAGGAGTCTGCTTCTGCTGTTTGGATTCATGTAGTCTGTGTTGTAGCTTCACAAGGTTGACACCTAATTTTTAGGTTCACCTGTTCACGCTTATGATACGCTCTCTGCAATCTTCTGCAGGGTTCATCTGCTGGCTTGATGATAAAATGGTAGATTTGGCTGATTGCCCACTTCACGAATACTCAGGTTTGAGTTGCTAGATGTGTATGGTTTGTTCCATTTAAAACAATGGTAGTTCCACACAACATGATGCTTCATAAGGATTGTGTGGTGGTCACATATGCCAATACATCTTTGACAGGTAAGTTTAAATTAGCCAAATAGGCCGTTCCATCTTGTTGGTTCCCTCACAAACTGTCAGAGAGCCAATCTAGTAGTAATGCCCTTTCAACCAGCTCAATTAATAGTGCTACTGCCATGCCACTAGATGGTAGACATTGACGTTCCAACTCAAAATACACACTGCTCTTGACATCCTCAATCCTTCCTTCAAATTTGTTCATCACAGGCCAGTACACATCAGCACCTCAGGGAGGGGTGGTAGTTGGTAGCCAGGATCTTAGCTGGCCTATATTTGATACGATGACAGGTGACTTTATAGGGTCACAAATCAAACTCCTTCTCAACTGTATAGTACAGCAGCAATCTGATGGAACTATCCTGCCAGTAGGAACAGACATACCCAGAGCTGGGAATCGTGGTATACAGAGCATTGTCTGTAAAGGATGATTCAGTGAGCATGACGATGTTGCAGTTACTATGCAGCAGTTCTGCCAATTTTTGGCACAAGCCCCAAATAGGGGTTAGGAAGGCTTTGCAGGCTTGACAGATCTGTTTCCTATTGTGATGTTTAACACAGTATCAAATTTTTAAACACAGCCTGATTCCTTTGTTTAGACTTCATAGGAGTATAATACAACTGAGTGGTTTACTATGGCATTTCAAAGGCCTCTTAAGAATCATTAGGCTTACTATGGGTTTGGAGGTACAGGTGAGTATAACAATGAGGATGGCAAGTGTCACTCCCTAAAAAGATGTAAAAACCTGTCTGGTTCATTAATAACAATCTACAATGCTTAATGGCATCCATTAAGCAATCTTTTAATTTCAGCACATATAGGATTTAAACCCATGTAAATTACTGGGCTGGTGACACTACCAACACCCCATTACATCATGCTCAGTTAACAACACTAAAGTGAGACAATATCC
Source organism: Stegostoma tigrinum (assembly GCF_030684315.1). NCBI lineage: Eukaryota > Metazoa > Chordata > Chondrichthyes > Orectolobiformes > Stegostomatidae > Stegostoma > Stegostoma tigrinum. Next base: position 43,944,706 of record NC_081365.1, read on the forward strand.
TGAATTCAGTAAGGATTTTTGCAAGATAAGATTGAACAAATTAACAATAGAATTACAGGTCAAGAATTCTTCATCTGAAGACTATGGGACAAGCTTTTCCAGTTGAAGGATATTTTTGGTTACATACACTTTCAGGTTAGTGAAGGTTCGGTGGGGGGGGGGGGAAATAAAAAATTGCCTGAATAGACCTGAACAGATCTGCAGACACACTAAGTTCAGGCCTTGGTGGGGTGGAGAGGAGAAGGAAAAAGAACTTTGCTTTTAGGAGATAGGAACTGCCGATGCTGGAGTCTGATGTAGCAAGGTGTAGAGCTGGATGAAAACAGCAGGCTAGGCAGCATCAGAGCAGCAGGAAAGCTGACGTTTAGGACCCATTTGGGCTAAGCAAACATTCCCTCCCACTCCCTTTAAAAGGGTCCAAACTCACATGTCTGCAAGTCCATTCGGTTCCACTTTCTTGCACGTGAAGAGATGACTGCAGGACAAAAAGGTTTGACAAAACATTTGCATATATGATTTGGAATTGAACATACAAGATATGGTAAGTTTGCAGAGGGCACCAAAATTGGAGGTGCAGTGGAGAGCAAAGGAAGTTACCTCAGAATACAACAGGATCTTGATCAGACAGGTCAATGGGCCAAGGAGTGGGAGATGGAGTTTAATTTAGATAAAGTGAGGTGCTGCATTTTGGAAAGGTATAACAGGGCAAAACCTATAGAGTTCACAGTAAGGTCCTGAAGAGCTGCTGAACAGAGACTTTGGGGTACAGGTTCATAGTTCCTTTAAGGTGGTGTCTCAGGTAGACAGGATAGTGAAGGTGGCATTTGGCATGCTTTCCTTTAATGGTCAGTATATTGGGTAGAGGTGTACGATGCTGCTGTACAGACCACTTTTAGAATACTGTGTCCAATTCTGATCTCCCCGCTATAGGATGTTGTGAAACTTCAAAGGGTTCAGAACAAATTTACAAGGATGTTGCCAGGGTTTGAGCTATAGGGAGATGCTAAATAGGCTGGGGCTACTTACCCTGGAACGTCAGAAGCTGAGGGGTGACATGATAGAAATTTATGAAATCATGGAGGGCCATGGATTGGGTAAATAGGGGAGGTCTTTTCCATACACTGGGGGAGTCCAAAACCATACAGCCTAAGCTCAAGGTGAGAGGGGAAAGATTTAAAAAGGGAACTAAGGGACAACTTATTCACAGACATTGGTGCATGTATGGAATGAGCTGCCAGAGGAAATGGTGGAGGCTGGTACAACTACATTTAAAAGGCATCTGGATGCATACATGAATAGGAAAGATTTAAGGAGGATATGGGCCAAATGCCGGCAAATGAGACTAGATTTATTTCGGAAATCTGGTCAGCGTGGAGAAGTTGGACCAAAGGGTCTGTTTCTGTGCTGTACATGTGATTCTAAACCATGTTTCTTACTTTTTAGTAGAACTGAAAAGAAGTGCCATCTAGGAAATGGAGTGAAGCTGTAAGAGATAAAGATAAAGAGATTAATTTGTAATTTGCCTATAAAGTATGCTGATGGAATGTCTAGGTGCCACAAGTACAAGCTGGTAAAATTTAAACTTGAGGGGTAGGCCTTGTAGACAGCAATCAACATCTTAAAGGACTTCCGGCAGAATGGGGGCAATAAAAATTAAAAGAAAATGAATGCAAACAACTACAGGAAGAGACAACCTAAATCTAAAATAACCCATATGATTGTACAATAAAAAGCTTTAGTAAATGAAAAAGTTACAAAAGGTTGGAAAAACAGGTAGTAGTGTACAAACAAGAAGAGTTCAAGACATAGCAAAGTTAGAACATTTACTATTACATTATGAAGGCTGATCAGAAGCAATGTGAGTTACTTGAAAATGGATGTTTATGAAAGTGAAAATGTCAGGTTGCATTGCTATTTACAGTCTAAGATGATGTCAAACGTCAGGCCAGAAGAGTATTAGCATAAAAGGGAGGCAACAGCCCAGTGTTATTACAACTAGACTACTAATCCAGAGATCCAGTAATGTCTGCATATCCTGTTTGAATCCCATCGTTGCAGTTGTTGGAATTTGAATTCAATAATAAAAAAAACTAATGCTGTCTAATGGTGACCATGAAGCTGTTCTCAATCGTCAGAAAAGCCTAACGGAGGTTGACTCTTATCTATCACGTGGATAGTGACCTAGCCAGCAACACCCATGTTCTGTGAACAAATTAGAATAAAATACTGAAGCTGTCCATGTCCAAATACAGAAACACCTGGAAAATATCCAGGTTTGGGATGACAAGTAACATTTGCATCAAACAATTGCCAGACAATAACTAATGACAGAATCTAACCATTACCTCATGTCATCCAATAGCATTACCATCACCAAAGATTTCACTACTCCAACAGCCTGGAGTCATCACTGGTGAGAAATTAAACAGGACTAGTGTTATAAATAGTACAGTGACAAGAGCAGCTCTGGGGCTAGAAATCTTAAAGCAAGTAACTCACCTACTGACTCCCTAAAAACTTACGCACAACCTACAAAGGCACAAGTCAGGACTGTGATCAAAAACTTCCCATTTGCCAACAACTCCAGAAGTTTGACACCAACCAGGACAAAGCAGGCCATTTGTTTGGCACCACCATCCACTGATGGTCAGTGGCAGCGGTGTGTACCATCTACAAAGTGCAATGCAGAAATTTACCGAGACTCCTCAGTACTTTCTAAATCCACAAAAAACATCTAGAAGAACAAGGATATCAGATATATCGGAGCACAACTACCTCCACCCCCCAAAGCCACTCCTCATGCTGATTTGGAAATAGATCAATTCTTCACTGCCATATTGAAATCGCCTCCCTAATGGCATGGTCCACACCAAACAGACTGTAGCATTTAAGGCAGCAATTCACCATCACTTTCTCAAATAGGGATGCATAAAAAATTGCTCCATTTTATCTATTCATATTTTATACATCCTTAAAAGGCCAGGTTTAAATATGATTTCACTGTTGTATGAGTTGTACAGTTCAGTTATAATGAAGCAAATGGAGTTGTGACTATCAACCAACTATATTAAAAATTGTTTGACCTCACTACCAGGCGATTCCTCATACTCTTCCCTGAAAGAGGGTGCCAACCTCCAATTTGCTGGTACATCCCATCTCAACTGATGGAACTGTTGGCCAAGTGAGATTCCAGAAAGAACTTAGCTTGGCATTTTAATTTGTTTGGTTAATCAATATAGTTACTCTATTAGCAGAGAAACAAAAAAGTCTGCTTCTGAGCTCTGAAATCAAAACAAAACAAACACTGAAATGCGTTCACCCGCAGACTCCAAAAGCCTCTTGTCCATTAACATTCCAGGGAATGGACCATGTCCATAGTTTGTCATCTGGTACATTTAGCTCATTGTTCAGAAATGACTGACCTCTTGAAACTAAACCTTCACTGAAGAAAACCACATCCTGTGTCTTTTTAAAGCAGTCCAAAGCCCCAAAGTAAGATTTTACAAATCTTTTGTCACACCCTCCTATCTAGGTAAGATTGGGAAATTATCGCAATAACGCAACTTAAAAATACCTGTAGGAATAAAGTCTGTTCTCTTCCCTACACTGTGCATGCCATATTAAAAAGCTGCACCACTCTCTATGAAGCCCTGTGCAATCATTCCAAACAGTTCCACTCTCTCAAAGTTTCTTTAGGCCACAGATGACAATCTTTTGTGCAATCATTTAAATTCAGTCTCTTTCACAGTATTGAGAGAAGAATATTTATGTTCCTTCATAACATTATTTGTTACTTTCAATTCTTTAAAAGTTTTCATTTTCTGCAAAACCAAACATTTCACATTTTCTGTCAATTATTGGCATTCTTAAAGATTATATGCCCTTGAACTGGATGAGAGTTTGCTCGCTGAGCTGGAAAGTTAGTTTTCAGACATTTCGATACCATTCTAGGTAACATCCTCAGTGAGCATCCAATGAAGCGCTGGTGTTATGTCCCGCTTTCTATTTCTCTGTTTAGGTTTCCTTGGGTTGGTGATGTCATTTCCTGTGGTGACGAAACATCTGAAAACTAACCTTCCAGCTCAGCGAGCAATCTCACATCCAGAACCTCAACCTGTGCTACAAATCTTCTCAAAACTTGCTATGCCCTTGAACCTCAAATTCAATTGTCCTTGGTTTTCACCTCTTGCATCCTACATTTCTATTCACCAATTCTGAACTCCCTGTAAGATTACAGCTCTTGAACAATGCCAAGTCAGATAATAACAACAACCTGTCAGTCTTTACACTGAAAGATTCTTTTAACATTTCATTAATACTAAAGAATATGGGGGGAGGAATTAAGTATCATCACAATGAATGTATTAGACAAAATAACAGGGTTAAAGCAGATAAGTCCTTTGGCCCCGATGGCTTGCATCCTAGGATCCGAAAAGAGACAGATACAACGATAGCAGATGCCGTCATTGTAAGTTTCCAAAAGTCCTTGAATTCTGGAGAAGTACTGGAGGATTGGAAAGCTGCGGAAGACACCCCTATTCAAACAGGGAGAGGCAAGAAGCAGGTTACCATAGGTCAATTAAGTTTAACATCTACTGTTGGAAAAGTATTGGAATCAATTATTAAGGAAATTACAACAGAATATTTGGAAAATTATAACCTAATCAAGCAGAGTGAGCATGGTTTCGTGAAAAGGGAAATTATGTCTGATTGATTTAGAGATTTGTGTGGAAGTCTCAAACAGAGTGGTGTGGGCGCGTGTGTGTGTAGTTGTGGTGGGGTGGGTGGGGAGACAGGGACTGGTTGATGCATTGTATTTGGACTTTCAGAAGACATTCAACAAAGTACCTTACAAAAGGTTAAGTCAACAGATTAAAGTTCATGACGTTGGAGGGAGTACATTGGCATTGACAGAAAATTGGCTCATGGGCAAGAAACGGCAAATGGGGTTAAGGGGTTATCATGTTGGCAACCCATGGCCAGTGGGGTTCCACAGGGACCAGAACTGGGACAGTAATTATTTACAATATATATTAATGACTTGGAAGAAGGAAGTGAATGTACTATCATCGAATTTGCAGATGACAAGAATAGATGGAAAAGCAGGCTGCAAGAGGGATACACTTTATAGAGAAATATTGATAAATTAGTGGGCAAAAGATTGACAAATGGAATATAGTGGGGAAAATGTTAAGTTGTTCATTTTGAAGGGGGGGAAACCAAAAATACAGAATATTGTTTAAGTGGAGAAAAACTGCAGAAAACTGCAACAAAAGGACTTGGGGTACTTGTGTACTGAAATGAGACAATATTCCTTCAGCCAGAGAGGCTTGTGGAATTCATTGCCACGGAGTGCAGTGGAGGCCGGGACGTTGGATGCCTTCAAGGCAGAGATTGACAAATTCTTGATCTCAGAAGGAATCAAGGGCTACAGGGAGAGTGCAGGGAAGTGGAGTGGAAATGCCCATCAGCCATGATTTAAATGGCGGAGTGGACTCGATGGGCCGAATGGCCTTACTTCCACTCCTATGTCTTCAAACATATCGTACACAGGTGCAACAGGTAATCAGGAAGGCTAACAGCCCTTATTTCAAGGGGTTAGAGTGTAAGAATGGAAAGATTTACTGCAAACTTTGCAAGATGCTGGTGAGATCACATTTTGAGTATGTGTGCACTTTGGGTCCCCTTATTTAGGGAAAGGTATCACCGAAGGCAATTCCGAGAAGATTCATTCACATGATCACTGCTATGAACTGACTGTCTCATGAGCAAAGGCTAAAGATGTTGGGACTCAAAAATTAAAGAAACAGCAAAATACTGTGAATACTAGAAATGTTGAATAAAAACAACGATGTTGGAAATGTTCAGCAGGTCAAACAGAATTTTTGGACAAAAACAAAATTAAAATGACCTTTTGTCAATAGGCAAAAACTCAAATATATGAATTGAGCAGAAGGAGGAGGGACCTGAAACAGCCAAAGATGTGTGACAGGGTAGAGGGCAGGCCAGAGTAAGATTTTATTTTGCAAAATTCAAACAAATGGTAATGGTATTGTAAAGGTACAAAGGTGGTGTCCAGATGAGATATGAATCAACATAATTAGCCTTTCTGTATGTTTTTCATGTGAAAGAACAGAAGAGGCCAGCAAAAAGGAATAGAGGCAGAGGCTATGGTCTAAAATTGGTTTACTCAACATTGAGTGCAGAGGGCTGACAGTGCCAAAGTGAAATATGTGATGCTATTCCTTGATCTTTAACTGAGCTTGTGCCCTTGTGTTCCAATTTTTTTCTCTCAACAGATGCTGCCCAGCCTGCTTAATTTCTCCAGCACGCTTCATATTCAGGAAAAACACTGCAATGTTTCTGGATTTTAAGACCAGCTCTAAAATATTTAGTTTTAATTTTAAACGAAGATCAGAACCACAGGCTCTCTAAATGAATGCACAGAAAATTATTGATGGCAAGATTTATATGTATTGTGGTTATCAATCAGCAAACTTCACCTGCCTTCCAAGAGAATTCTGTTCCATGGAACCAATTGTCCATCACACAGAAACATTATCATGTCCATGAGCAAATTTCTGTCAATGTCACTGGATGGCAATCAAGAAAAATATGGCTGTTTTGTCCCCTTGCCAAGCCAGCAGTGTTGAGGTAAACTGTATATTTTGTTATTACAACTATACAATTGGCTTGATAAATAAATTCACCTTAGAGTATGCTTTCAAGTCATAAAACTAAATTCTGTACTTTGCTGAGCTGAGTTAGGGAGGACATCAATAAGGCAATTACCCTAGGATCTGAATAAAGGGAACTGATGAAATCTGTGCGCTGTCTCAGATCTTCTTCTGGCAACCTATGTTGAAATGTAAGTTAATTTTTTTAAAATTCCTCACGGGATGTGAGCATTGCTGGCTTGACAGCTTTTATTGCCCATTCCTAGTGAATAATAGACAAAGACAATGGTTCAGATGCACTTCAAAGTAAAACAACCCACCAATAAAAGCATTCAGAGTCACAAAGAATAGTCACAGTGAACTAAGTGTCAAGAGTTGAACAACATAGAAAAATAGAAGGAGAAAAGAGTAATTCGTTCAATTCAAATTAAACCAAATTCTTGACATTCACACTGATCACCAATTGGAGACATAAATAGAGGTTACAATCTTCAAATTATTTATCCTGCCACCATACAGCTAATCTTAGACCATCTAAAGAATCCTACAAAGGATGTATTTGTTGATTTCCAATACTACAATTTTGTGGGCACATGCTTACAAATAGTAGGAATTAGTTAAATAATTTACAACACTACATAAATACCTACATGTTGGGATTGTTGCCCTTAGGAAATCCCACAGTTCATTACAAATTATTTCTTCAGGCTTACTGACCCTTCATGAATTCAACACATTAACCAATGAAATGACAGACAAAATGTTCACTGTGTCAATATTTCAATTTCTTTATTGTTGCTAGGGGAAGTTTAGTTGTAAGTATACCTCTGTGCACAAAAAAATACCAGGTGAAAGGTCACAGTGTGACTGTAGTTTCAGAATTCAACGCCATGTTATGAGCAAAACAAAAGCCAGCAAACTTGGCATGGAACTCTGCACAGTCATTTTTTTAAATTTTTTTTTAAATAAGAACACAGGATAAAATGATCCTTTTAATTCATGTTCTTTTTGAATTCAGCAAAATAATTTCTATAAAATAAAACTGCAAAATATTTAAATATAATAGGGTGGGTTGAGTCTGTTTTGCAGGGGTATTTGGTTTGAGACAAATTCCAAAAAAATACACATTCAAGTTACCAATTTTTTTCCTTTTTAAATACAGTATTTACTGATTATTTCCTCAAAATCCATAAACAAAAGTCTAGTTTTGGAATTGAGAATCCTGCAAGAATCATGACTAACCAGCAGTTTTTCTTAAAATTACAACCCTGCTTATGTCTGAATTAGTCTGACAGGATGGACAAGGAGCTAAGACAATTTCTTGCTTTCAAGTAGAATTGTGAATGCAACACACTAGCAAATCTGCACTTCCCAGTGGCAGTCATGTACATCTCGACTTCTACTTCACTGAGCTGCAGTAGGAGGGAAGTTTAGAAGTTAATCTAAGTAAGCTCTACCAAGGAAATAAAACAAGCACACCAAGTACTGTCTATTATGCTCCAGGCATCCTGGCATAGCAACTGTTGCATATATTTTTCTTCCTTTAAATTCCTATAAATCCAAAACTAATAATCCTTTATCCCACCCATAGACTGCCAAATATTAGATCTGAATATATGTGCAATTGAAAGCCACTTATACTCACATTTTTCTCCAATTGAACCATCAAGGTGTAACAAAAAAAACTGAGCAGAGCATTTGCTGCTCAGGGATTTAAAAACTGCTGTCATTAGAATCATCTTTTCTCATTGGCTACACTAATTTGATGTGAAGCCATGCTAAATGTTACAGCATAACTAGAGCTTCAAAATGATTCAACTAATATCAGAATGAAAAAAGGCAATGAAAAAAAAAGTTCCAGATCAACATTACATCACCATTGTCCCACATCAACCAAATGCTAAAAAGTCACCATCAAATAACTCAAAGTAAAAGCAACTCTGGTGGCATGAGTTAACCTTTTTTGTCTGGTTGAAATGGCCATGTATTTTGAAAATAATCTGATTTGCACCGCCGTTAGGCAGATAACTCTCAATGCTGAGCACAGCTGATAAAGCAAAGATTAGATTTTCTGTGTTTTTGTAGGTCTGCAACACTCCTCAAGCAAATCAACATTGTTGAGGATTTAACAGTCAAACATTAATATACTATATACACCTTGCCATTTATACATTAGCATTGGGCCATTTATTACAAAACACTATACACTTTTTCCACTGCAGGCAAGTTATATGTTAACAGCATTGCTCTGCAGGGCAGACAGTGAATAGACTCTCTCCATTCCAGATTGGACAGTTTTTTTTTCTTAAAGAGGTGTTTCTTGCACTGGTGTAGACAGACCCAGAGGAGGTTGAACTGTAAGGCCTGGGCACGTGCTCGAGCCAGTGTCTTTATCAGGTACATTGGAGAATTATCTGCCAGTTAATCTTTTGCCTGTGACGCAGGAATGTCTTCGCTGCTTTCCCAATTTTCTTGAGCTCGCTGACCTGAACGCTGAGGATTGTTCATATGGTGTGCCACAGGGCCAGTGTATGGCTGACCATGCAAATGGTTATTCTGTGAATTAAAAGATATTTTAGGAGCAAAATTAAATCAAGAAAGCTGTACATTTTATATGCAAACTCCAGAAAAGTAAAACTCACAATATGTTCAAATAAATCAAAGAAATGTAAAGTTTGTATAATGAGCACTGTGAAAGCTCCCAATCACAGCTGGGATGTAGAAAATGTCACACAACACGGCTGTTCACTTTGTTGAAGCTGAAAGGAATAGTTAAGAAGGTGAAATAGAAACTAAAAATAATAAAAGTGACCCACTGAACATTCTATAAAAAAGATAATACATTCAGTCCAAAGTACGTTGCCATTCTTTTCTTTTGGAAATCATCTTTCAGGTAAATCAAATAACAGAATAATTAATATGATGGTCCACTTGGAATATGTCTTCACACTAAAACCTAAGACTTGAACACAACCTGGGCTGATATGTCAACACAGAACTGCGTGCACTGCATCGTTGAGGGGTCATCTTTTAGATGAAATGTTAAACCAAAGTCAAAGATCCTATGGCACTTTTACAGACGACCAGAGAGTTCAAGCACTTGGGAACATCCAGGTGTTTTGAAAGCCACATTTCTTTCTTCTTACCTTGAAGAGTTGTCTTCACACTTCGAGTGATATGAATTTTCCACAATCTTATTGTGTGAAAGTAGTAGAATTTAGAATTAAAATATTAAAAATTCTCCTGGTTTCAAAAGTAGGTGCATTCTATTTAGTTCTCAATGCTATTTCTAATATTGGCTTTTTATTAGAAAACTGGAATACAGGAGATTAGAAGTAATGCCTCCGCTATTTAAAAAGTCTTAGTTGTACTACACCTGAAGTACTGAGTACAATTCTGGACACCAAACTTAGGAACTGGCTTTGGAAGGAGTTTAGCATACACTTACCAAAACAAGAGTTGAACTCTGAAGCTAAAAATCACAGAAATAACTTAAATGAGAAAAGTCTTCCTGAAATTTGAAAGGTTGTGGACAATTGGATCCAAATTTTCAAAATATTTCTGATTAGGGAGCCAGGACTATATAGCACAAGTTACTTCTTTCAGAAGTGAAATTAGGAGAGACGCTTCTTTAGACAATGATATTTGAAATTTGAAAGGGTCTTCTCTCCAAATGACAGTTGATGCTAGATCCACTGTTAGATTTAAATCTAACACTGGCCAAATTTTGTTAAAGATCCAAATACAGGGGAAAGGCCACCATGTGGGGCTAGGTCACAGATCAGTCAAGTTTTATTTAATGAAGCAGAAGGCTCAAGGAGCCAAACAGCCTACACATGCTTAATATGTTCTAGGCAGTGGATGTTCAAGGCACCCAATTCCATAGTTAAAATTTACCTAGGAACTGCAAAGTATCTCATTTCTTGAAATCTAGGAAACTTGCAATGAAACACCCACTGACACAAGTGTGACTACAAACTTAGTACAATCGTAAGCTTGAATGTCAGGATAAACGGGAGAGGACTATATCCTTTATAAAAGTAACTGCCATCCAAGGGATTGAAAAGATTTAAGATTTCAACAAAGAACCAAGAATTAGGTAAAGATAAGAGAGTTAACAAAATAAGTGAGAAGACTTTAAGCATTTCTATAGGTACATAAATAGAATATTAGTGAAAGTAAACGTGGGTTCCATTAAAGGCAGTGGTGAATAAAATTATAATTGGAAAGAAGGATATGGCAGAAACATGTTTTGCATCCATCTTCAGGTAGAAGACAATCAAGTCCAAAAATAATGGAGAATCATATCTTAGCAGAATAAAGAACTTAAAGAAATTTGGTTAGTAAATAATACTGCAGATATTAACAGGATTAAGTGGTAACAAATCCTCTGAGCCTAATAACCTGCACCCTAGATTTGAAAAAAAGAGGTAGCTGTAGGGGTGATGGATCTATTAGCTTTGAACTTCCAGTACTCCTTTGAGTCTAGGGCAGCTCCCAAAGATTGGAAGGTACCTCTAAGATTTTAAAGAAGAGAGAAAATGGAGATCTTTAGGACAGTTGGCCTACCAGGAGCAGGAAAAATGCAGCAATTATTATTAAGAACATTTAACAAAAAGAGTCAGCATGGATTTGTGAAAGGGCAACTCTGACAAATATGCTGGCTTTTTGTGGGAATGTATGTAATAATATGTATGCTATGCTATACAAAACTAGGAGTCATGGGATCTGGAATAATGTTTTAGGATGTACTTAGGCTTGGTCGATGAACATAATACAGAATAGGAATGAATGTGACATTTTCAGGGTGGAAGGCTGTAACTAGCATGACAGTGCAAATATCAGTTCTTAGGCTTTCTTTTTGAACAAACGAAATAAATTACTTCTGAGAACACACAATTAAGAGTTTAACTCATTGTTTACTCTGTTGTGTCACAAATGTCAATGAGGATGCAAAATGCCTGCAGAGGGGAAGAGGCGGGGCAAGTCGATGAGTGGGCAAAACATGGCAGACAGAATATGATGTGATAAAATGCAAAGCAGTTGAACTTGGCGAAAATAAAAAAAGAAAACTGAATGCTGAGGCTGAGAAACATTTGTGACCAGATGGACCTGGATGCCCTTTCATAAAGAGTCACAAGAAGTTAACATGCAGATACACCAAGTAATTAGGAAGGCAAAGAGTATGTTAGCTTTTGCTACAAAGGGAGTGGTGTATAAGAATACACAAGATTTATTACAATTATACAGGGCATTGATGAGGTCATACCTGGAATACTGTGTGCAGTTTTGGTCTCCGCACCCAAGGAAGGACATACTTGCCCTAGAGGGAGTGTAACAAATGTTCACTAGACTTGTTCCTGGAATAATGGAATTATCCTATGAGTAGAACAGGCCTATCATCTGGAGTTTAGAAGAAATCTATTCATCAAATTGAAACATAAAACTTGTAAGGGATTAGACAAGTTATATATTGAGAATGTGATTCCTTGCACTGGAGAATCTAGAATTTGGGGTCCCAGTATCAGAATCAGGTGCCAGACATTTAGACCTCAGGTGTGCAGAAATTTCTGCAACAAGTCTCGCATTTCTTTCCAAGTCCAAACAGTTGTGAATATTTATTTGTTCAGGAGAAAAACTAGATTTTTGAAGTACTAGTCAATTAAGGTATACTGTTGGAAGGTAGAGTTGAGGTAAATCAGCTGTAGTTGCATTCAAGAATAGGGTAGCTTGAATGGCCAACCCCACCTCTTTTTAAAAGTTTTGTCTTATAAATTTGAAAGTAGTTCACAATCATACACTATTTATCTCACCCTCAGGATGTTCCAAAGCATTTCAGAAACAATGGGATTTCTTTGGAAGCAATCACATATTTTTGTAGTTAAACGCAGCTGTCAACGAATTTATGGCCTCAACTGGCAAAATTAAACAACACAATTCACTTTGATTGAGGGAAGCATTGGTTCAAACAGCAAGAGAGATTCTTAGTTATTTGAATAGTCCCAACTATCTCAGAAGACTTACTAATTTTGAATCCCCACTGTGGAATCAGGTCATTCAGCCCATTGAGTCTGCACCAACCATCCAAAGAGCATTCCACCTCAACCCACAACCCCTACTCTATAATTCCATGACTATTCCATCTAGACACAATGGGCAATTTAGCACAGTCAATCCACCTAATGTGCACACCTTCAGATTGTGGGAGGGAGCTGGAGCACCTTGAGGAAATCCATATAGACAGAGGAGAATGTGCAAGCTGCACACAGTTGTCCATGGCTGAAATTGAATCCTGACCCCTGGCACTGAGAGGGAGCAGTGCTAACCTCTGAGCCATTGCTTGTTCTCATATCCATTTTAGAACAGTAGTTTGGTTTAACGTCTCATTTGCTTCCGACTGCACAAAATTGCTCAGAATTGAGATATTGGTGAAGACGTGTCCTCAAGTATGTAGTGGGTTTAAAAATACAATACTTCGGTGATTTAAAAGGCGAATTGTGCTACTGACCAAGGCAAGTAAACAGTGATGGCACCTGTGTATATGCAGCCCCTTGAATGGATGATGTTAAAAGAATTCTCAAGAACAAACAAAGGTTCCAAAATTGAACATAGAAAGCATTATTCAAGCGTGTTATACAGATCTGTATATGGTAAGGGTGCTACCCACCCTTTTATTGCTATCTGCCTTATTTCAAACAAGGGGTTGAGATTGTGCATTCTGAGTCAAATGAGAAGTAGAATGGCTAGATTACAACTGAAGGTGGACTGGGATTCTGGAGAATAGTTGGAACAGGAAGCCACAGCAGTGCTTAAGGGTTAAATGTTATATTAAAACTTTAGATAAAGACTTTAAATAAGAAAGGTAACTCCAAAAAGCACCACAAGAAGGTTAGCATACAGGCTATACCCAAGTTGTCCCTTGAAACTGCAACATACAGGCAGTTGCACAGAAATAAAACTTCAAGGATTTGCAGACTTAAATTGCCATGCAGTACACAAGAAAGACAATGTCAGTTAGAGGCAAAGGGGGAAATGAAAGCTACGCAAGATTTGAAGTTGGTGACAAGGAATAATGGAAAAAAATAGGCGTGGTAACAAATTTACTGTTCTGGGTTGAGCAGAAAGTAGAAAGGAAAGAGGAACGAACGTGCGAGGAACGAACGTGCGAGGAACGGGTTACACCAACAGAAGCACCGTGAACACTAGCAGAGACACCAATAATGGTGGCTATTATCTCTATGATGCTTCATATTTATTATTTTTTCAGGAATTAGAGTTTGAAGGATTATAGGGAAAATGGACTTCAAGTTGGTGGAAATTTCAGTAATTTTTTGATTAGATCATTAAAAGGTCACTATGGACATTTGAGATTTTGTTTTAAATACAAAGGCATCTTACTCATAAAATGCTTGCTTTACTATAGACTTCTGCTGGGGCTATTTTGAGCAATGACTAGCTTGGACAGCGTGCTTTGGAGTCTGGAATCAGTTGGGGACATGAACCTGATAGGTTGGGATACCCGACTGATCTTTTATATTTGTTAAAGAACCATTTTGTTCAGTCCAGGGTAAAACTTACTTGTTCTTCTCAATGATTGTTTGGAGGAATTTCTCTAATATTTTGTTTCCTGAGCTAGTAGTATCAGGCAGAAAGTAGAGGCAAATGTGGTGATTCGTGATGACCACACATGCTAGAACAGAGGGACTGACTACAGAAAGCTGTATGCTTTAACCTTCTTTCTTCTAATGGCCAAAATTTCATTTCCAGAGATCCCCAATCTCTGCAGAAAAATTCACTTTTTTTCTCTTTTCCTGAAGGGTAAAAGCGCATGTGTTTGTGTGATTGATTTGGGGATATTTAGAGGGATAAGCATTTCTTCATCTACATTACTGACTGTGTATGTTAAGTGCGATCACATCTTAACGGAACAACCTTTCTTTTGACAATAACCTACAATTGTTTTTAAGAAAAAAGCTTGCGATACATTTTTACTTAAAATCTGATATAGTTATTGAATCAACATTCTAGGTAACTGGACAAAGTATTTACAGATCATGACCTGTGCAACACTAAGATGAAAACAACAGCACACTCCTCCAGCCTTGCTGTAAAGCTTGCGAGTTGTCAGGGCGGGCAGTGGGGGTTTGGAAGAGTCAAGGCGGGGGGCACGAAAGCAAGTAAAAGTTAAGAAGCAAAGTAAACAACCAAGGTTGGGAAGAGAGAAAATGATTAAGCAAAGAGGGGGTAGACAGGGGAAATGAAAAGAATGTCTAAGGGGGAAAACAAGGAGCACAGTAAAGACAGATTTTTAACACAACATGGCTCATCGTATTTTGCTGCTTGTGGGCTGATTCATAAGTGACAAATTCAGGTATCAATACCTGAACTTGTGTACCTTTGCAAAAGCAGTAGGAACAGCAACTAACAACCAACAAAGCTTTGATCAGAAAGGGGTGGACCAACCACAGGTGAAAAAGAGGCTTAAAACGTACAATATGCTCAGCCCAGCAGAGTAGCTAACCAATAAAGAAATGTGACTTCATGACTTAGTATGTTGACAGATCACTGAAGGATCTGTTAGAGCTGGATATATTTCACCAACTTAAAGTTTAAGATAACTGCCCCAACAGCACCCAAGAATATGCTTGCCAAACTGATTAAACAGCTTAAGGTGTTGAAGATGCTTGACAAGATGAAAGTGGTGAGTAATATAACAGATCATACTTAATTGAGGAACAATTTACAGTAATGAGACAATAAAACTCAGTAATGAACATAATCATTTACATTCAACAAAAATTGGAGTTTTGAAGTTATAAATGTAATGTTTAAATTTGTTTCACCTTACCAAAAATAAATAAAGTTGGCATCTGAAAGAGTAAAGTCAAATATGCTGCATAACACCAACCTGTGGTCAAATTGTGCAATTACAACTTACAGCAACATTTTCTGCACACAGTGATAATGGGAACTGCAGATGCTGGAGAATCCAAGGTAACAAAGTGTGAAGCTGGACGAACACAGCAGGCCAAGCAGCATCTCAGGAGCACAAAAGCTGACGTTTCGGGCCTAGACCCTTCATCAGAGAGCACCTCTCTGATGAAGGGTCTAGGCCCGAAACGTCAGCTTTTGTGCTCCTGAGATGCTGCTTGGCCTGCTGTGTTCATCCAGCTTCACATTTTGTTATCTCGTTATTCTGCACACAGTGTTGTTTTTACCACCAATGTGGTTCAAATATAGGCTTAAGACGAAATGGAATGAGAGAGAATTGGACAAAAGGTATGAGGATGTCAATCATTCTCTTTTGAAGCTACATATTGGCATTTTTCTTTTAAAAACAACAGAGACTTTAAAAAAAAATGACAGTAGAACTGAGAGAAATTTGGAACATAAATTGTTTGGAGTTGAGTAATGCAGAACTGAGGTGTTGTAATAACACGAGTGCTACATACTAAATTAAGACAGGAGCTTTAAGAAATAAGATGTTGAAGCCATGATGTAGCCATCTTTATTGGCAATTACATCTCTACATAAATTTCCTGATTAGAATAAAGAATCATTACAGTGTGGAAGCAAATGGAGTCCACACCAACCCTCCAAACACCCTATCTCTGTAACCCTGCCTTGCCCAAGGCTAAATCCATCCAACCTACACATCCCTGGACATTACAAGTAATTTAGACGGCCAATCCAGCTAACCTGCACATCTTTGGACTGTGGGAGAAACTGGAGCATCCAGGGGAAAACCATGTGGACACAGGGAGAGCGTACAAACTGCACAGCGTGGCTGGGGGCTGGAATCGAACCCAGTACACTGGATCTGTGAGGCAACAAATCTAACCACTGAGCCACCATGCCCTGTCACATCACTTTTGTTTAAAACTTTGTTTAGGGATGAGGGCTCCATAAGTTGAACCAGTATTGTCCATCCTTAATTATTACTGAGGTGGTTGTGGTGCCTTTTTAAACTGCTGCAATTCACATCCATAAATTTCAAACAACAGTTCAACATCTCTTGTAGCCTTCGTATTTGTATGACTAGTTAAGTTTCTGGTCAATGAACTGTGGGGGTTCAGCAATGGGATTGCCATTGAAGGTGAAGGGGCAATGGTTACATTGTCACTTCAGTCATGCGAGTATTGTTTGCCAGTACTGTTCCCTCAATGCTGCACAGCAGTACCAAGGGGTGGCACACATCAGGTTTGAAAGTCATGCATGAACCTCCCAGGTCGATACAGAAGAAAAAAAAATTACAGGGAATTTAGCTTGCTCCCGTCAGCCCAGGCCTGAATATTGAGAGACATAAAACAGCAGCGGAGTTGGCCATTCTGAATTTGAAACTTGCTCTGTCATTCAACAAGGTCATGACTGATCATCCAAACTAGTACCCTGTTCATGACTTCTCTCTATACTCTAAGTCTTTTAGCCCTAAAACCTATTTCTAATGCTTCCTTGAGATCATTTAATATTTTGGCCTCAACACTTTCTGTAGCAGAGAATTCTGCAGACACACCACAGTGAATTAAAAACTCTCCTCACCTCAGTTCTAAATAGCCTACCCACAACCCTGGTTCTGGGGTCTCCAGTCATTGAGTACATTCTTGAGGGTACACGGTCAGTCCTGTTAGAATTTTAATGAATTTCTACGTTATCCCTCCTCATTTTTCTAAACTCCACAGGTGATTCCTGCCATGCCAGGAATCAGTTTTATTATGCTCCCTTCTTAACCAGAACACCCACCCTGAGATAAGGAGACTAAAACTCCACACAATACCTCCAGATGTGGTCTCATCAAGGCCCTAAGTGCAGCAAGGTATCCCTGATCCTGATCCAAACCCTCTTGCTATGAAGGCCAACTTACCAATTGCCTTCATTACTTGCTGTAACTGTATGTTTACGTGTAACAGCACAATGCATGGACACCTAAGTCTTGCTGCAACTCCCTTTTCCCCCAATTTATTGCCATTCAGATAAAAATCTGCCTTCCTGCTTTTGTAACTAAAGTGGATTATCTCACATTTGTCCACATATTATTTCATTTGGCATGCATTTGCACGCTCAACTTGTCCAAATCACAATGAAGCATCTTCATATCATCTTCACAGTTCTCCCTTCCATCCAGATTTATGCTATCTGCAAACCTGGAGATATTGTCTTGGTCTTGCTGAATTTGGCCTTGGCCTGCTTTGGAGTCATGAATGGTGCTGAATGCTGCTCACTGAAGACGACACATCCACACTTCTGATCTCACGATGGACAGAAGGTCAGAGATCAAATGGCCGAAGATGGTTGGGCCTAGGACACTAGCCTGAGGAACTCCAGCAATAATGTCTGACCTCTTAACATGGTAATCATTTTCCTTTGTATTCATATGACTTTCAGATTTTTCCCAGACTACCACTGATTCTAGTTTTGCCAGGGCTGTTTGATGCCATACTCCATCAAATGCTATCTTGATGTCAAGGACAGTCACTCTCACTAGGAGAGTCAGCTCTTTTGTCCACGTTTAAACCAAAAGCTGAAACTTTTCACAATGTAATTTTATATTTACAAATGTAAGTCAGATTTCCCAAGCTTTCTATGCCAGCTGGCTGTCATCTCTACTTTCCCCTGATTAACTTTTACATTGAACTGGTACACTATAATGATTCTGAAATCTAAATTGAAGCTTTTCTAGTGTTGCAACCATTTCCCCTTTGTTAGCAAATAGGTCATAACCCTTCACAATCTCATCTTATCCTTTTTGCTACCCATTTTCTTGACCTATTTTCTAACCTCAGTGCCATTTCGAAATAAATTTTCTACTTGGCTAGACTTGTGCTCATTTCCTTACCTCCACTTCAGTTCTTCAACCTGATCCAAATACAAACTTACAAATTAGCTTATGCTGGTTATTTCTACATTACAAAGTATAAGTCATCTCAATGCAAAATGTTCCACAGTGGTGATGAGCTAGCATATTGGTTCACAATCTGTGTTCAACAAAGTTGAGCCATCTATTCCGAATCCTCTCCACCTGAAAACATCACCGACTTCCACTTGTATAGCATTATTCATCATTACCCAAGGTCAGACCATTTGTTGTTGAAACCATCATCTATTCTTTTGGTCTCCAGGTTCAACTAGTCCAGTGCTGCCCTGATCATTCACCCACCTTCTAAGGGCTAAAGTTCAGGGCCAGTAACCTCTTCAAATCAAAAGTATAAGGTTCAAGGGATTTACTATGACAATGAAGTCACAAGATGTCATGGGGTGCACAAGCAACAATAAAAACTTTACAACATTGAAATAATAACATAATTGGCAACACATACAAATTGTAATTTAACATCCAAAATTAACACACGGTTCACAAGTCATAGACTGTAATCATACACCTCACAGCATAAGGTGCTAGTGCAATTAAGACATCTCATATTTCAACTGCCCAAGATGTAGATGACATTATGGGTCAACAAATCTCATGAAACTTTGTACGTTTTCAATTGTTTATTTTTGCTGACCTCTCAAGAGTCACGTCATTAATGAGTTCTTCAACATGGTTCCTGTTCGGTCATTCGTGTTCTTTTGTGTTCTTTTCCTGGGTCTACATTTCCCTGGACTCAATACAGACCTTTGGTAGCTCCTCACATGCACCACTCTAGTTTTTCAGCATCAACTAGCAGAACCACCCCATAGTTTCCCTCCACTGAGCTCTAATCTTGCTCAGTCGCAATAAGCAAATGCTGCTTGTGTTTTCCAAGCCTTGCTCTCAGCAGCACTCACTGACTCCTGACTTAACTGCTTGCTAACTTCAAAACTTCTGCCCCAGTTCCCACAGCAGAGGGATAGCCAACTGCTTTGGACTTTGCATTAAACTCATAAACATAGAACCGATATAGTTGGGTTGCCTTCCAACAATACAACTAAAATCAGCACTGCATAACATGGTTTCTCACCGTCTTATCCTCATACATACTTACTGATTTTCCCCAGTGACCATAAAACATGGAATTTTTCAGTGGCCCAGAAACTGTCCTGTATGACCGACTGAAACTGTTGGATAAGCCCAGTCCCTCTTACTAGGGAGAACGGAGTTTCGCTCTGGGAACATGCGTTCTGAAATATTACAAATCAGATTGCTAGCTTCCCCAGAACAATTGTCACAACAGGAAATTGATTTTAATCACAGATTCCCATTTCCTAACCTATAAACATGTTTCAATAACCCCAATATTTAATAACCAGCATTGGTTTCTGATATACAAACACATATTTAAACCTTCCAAATTCAAAATTTCTCAAATTGAACCATCCTATCACATCTCTGATCGTCACCCTTCTGCAAACCTCCGCTAATCCTAGCATATTGTAGCCACACTTACGTCAACCCAAGCCAGTAATTTCCAGGTGAAACTTATCTTATGACTCCTCTAAAAGTGCGACCTCTCTTAAAACAACCTAATAGTCACTCATCCCAATACAATATCCCCTTCTTTGGTTTAGTGTCAATTTTTGTCAAGGGTACCATATTATCCTTTTCCTGTTAATGGTATTACACAAATGCCAGTAGACACTGTTAGAGCTAAGTTTTAAAATATACTCAATGTCCATTTCCTCTCAGCCTTTTCTGTTATAAATCCCAATGCCCACGTTTGGGTCAGAAATGGCAGACACACATTTCATGTAGGTAATTGCACCCTCTTTCAAAAGGAAGTGCTACATTAGCGCAATTGGCAGAGTGCATAATCAGCGTGAAGTTTCAGAAGCAAGCTGTATGAAAATTACTGACTGCAAAACCTCAAATGAAAATACCAAAAGAATAAATAATATCAAATTGCAGATTGTGTAGTGATGGCATATGCCATTGATCTTGAAGCAAGCCGCTCAGACATGTCTGGCAGCTTCAGTTGTGTGAATTTTCCAATATTAAGTTCCAACTAGCACAAAGTCAAGGGGACCTTCAGGCATTCAGCAGCGGTGATATAATTATCTACTGTGGAAATCTACACACATTAAAAAAAATGTGATGGTAAACCAGGAAGTAAAATGCAGTTTTGATGACATCATCGACTCAAAATGATAACTACTTTTCTCTCCTGACGAATGCTAGAGTATTTTGCTGCATCTCGACTTTTGTTTTAGTAAAGAACACTGATTAGCCTTTTAAAAAAAGATACAGTGGAACAAAGATTGTTGACTTCTGTTGGACACCAAAATATCATGCAGACTAAAGAAAACGATACTAAAAAATCTACAAATTTTAATGGAAAATTTTGATTTTACACACATGTAAATGAACTTTTTCAGGGCTGGTGGATTTCTTGTCTACTAACAAAACAGAATTTCTTTTTGTGGAGGTGGTGGTTGAGGGACGGGGTTTAACAGTGGAAATAAGATTGAAGTTGAAGTTCTTTTCAATTCAGTAATCACTGCCACTAAGAGAATCAAAACAGAATCACTGACGGCAACTCGGGGATTCCTATATTCAACTGTGCATGTGGGAGCCCAGGAGGCTGATGAGCTTTAGAGGAGTAATAATGGCAAAGAATTAGCTTTTATGACTTGATTTTTATTCATGGATTGTGGACGTTGCTAACTGGGTCAGTATTTATTGCTTATTCCTATGTCTTTGAGGTGGTGGTGAACTGCCTCCTTGAATCTTTGGCAGGCCATTTGATGTAGGTGGACCACAACTCCATTAGGAAGAGAATTCCAGAATTATGACCCAGTGACACTGGAGGAACAGCAATGTATTCCCAAGTCAGGCATGGAAGGGAAATTGTAGGTGGTGGTGTTCCCATGTATCTATTGCACTTACCCTTCTAGCTGTTAGTGGTTTGATGTATGGAAGGGGCTGAGGAGCCTTGATTAATTTCTGCAGTGCATCTTGTAGACAATACACACTGCTGCAACTGAACATTGGTAGTAGAGACAGTGGACGTTAGTACGTGCATTGCCTGTCAAACAGGCTTTGTCCTGAGATAATGGGAACTGCAGATGCTGGAGAATCCAAGATAACAAAGTGTGAAGCTGGATGAACACAGCAGGCCGAGCAGCATCTCAGGAGCACAAAAACTGACATTTCGGGCCTAGACCCTTCATCAGAGAGGGGGATGGGGAGAGGGTTCTGGAATAAATAGGGAGAGAGGGAGAGGCGGACCGAAGATGGAGAGAAAAGAGGATAGGTGGAAAGGAGAGTATTAGGTGGGGAGGTGGGGAGGGGATAGGTCAGTCCAGGGAAGATGGACAGGTCAAGGAGGTGGGATGAGGTTAGTAGGTAGGAAATGGAGGTGCAGCTTGAGGTGGGAGGAAGGGGTGGGTGAGAGGAAGAACAGGTTAGGGAGGCAGACACAGGCTGGGCTGGTTTTGGGATGCAGTGGGGGAGGGGACGAACTGGGCTGGTTTTGGGATGCGGTGGGGGAAGGGGAGATTTTGAAGCTGGTGAAGTCCACATTGAACTTGGACATCTGGGATGTGCAGGAGTGGAATGCCTCATCCTGGGAGCAGATGCAGCATTCCACTCCCGCACATCCCAGATGTCCAAGTTCTTCAAGGACCGCAACTTTCCCCAAGCAGTGGTCGAGAACACCCATGACTGCGTCTCCCGCAACACATCCCTCACACCCCGCCCCCGCCACAACCACCCTCAGAGGATCCCCCTCGTTCTCACACACCACCCTACCAACCTCCGGATACAACGCATCATCCTCCGACAGTTCCGCCATCTACAATCCGACCCTACCACCCAAGACATTTTTCCATCCCCACCCTTGTCTGCCTTCCGGAGAGACCACTCTCTCCGTTACTCTCTTGTTCGCTCCACACTGCCCTCCAACCCCACCACACCCGGCACCTTCCCCTGCAACCGCAGGAAGTGCTACACTTGCCCCCACACCACCTCCCTGAGCCCCATCCCAGGCCCCAAGATGACTTTCCACATTAAGCAGAGGTTCACCTGCACATCGGCCAATGTGGTATACTGTATCCATTGTACCCAGTGTGGCTTCCTCTACATTGGGGAAACCAAGCAGAGACTTGGGGACCGCTTTGCAGAACAGCTCCGCTCGGTTTGCAATAAACAACTGCACCTCCCAGTCACGAACCATTTTAACGTCCCCTCCCATTCTTCAGACGACATGTCCATCATGGGCCTCCTGCAGAGCCACAAGGATGCCACCCGAAGGTTGCAGTAACAGCAACTCATATTCCGCTTGGGAACCCTGCAGCCCAAAGGTATCAATGTGGACTTCACCAGCTTCAAAATCTCCCCTTCCCCCACCGCATCCCAAAACCAGCCC
This sequence comes from Stegostoma tigrinum, assembly GCF_030684315.1. Classification (NCBI taxonomy): domain Eukaryota; kingdom Metazoa; phylum Chordata; class Chondrichthyes; order Orectolobiformes; family Stegostomatidae; genus Stegostoma; species Stegostoma tigrinum. The sequence goes on from NC_081365.1 coordinate 43,967,663, forward strand.
AGTTCGTCCCCTCCCCCCACTGCATCACACAACCAGCCCAGCTCATCCCCTCCCCCCACTGCATCCCAAAACCAGCCCAGCCTCTCTCTGCCTCCCTAACCTGTTCTTCCTCTCACCCATCCCTTCCTCCCACCTCAAGCCGCACCTCCATTTCCTACCTACTAACCTCATCCCACCTCCTTAACCTGTCAGTCTTCCATGGACTGAACTATCCCCTCCCTACCTCCCCACCTAATACTCTCCTCTCCACCTATCCTCTTTTTCTCTCCATCTTCGGTCCGCCTCCCCCTCTCTCCCTATTTATTCCAGAACCCTCTCCCCATCCCCCTCTCTGATAAAGGGTCTAGGCCCGAAATGTCAGTTTTTGTGCTCCTGAGATGCTGCTTGGCCTGCTGTGTTCATCCAGCTCCACACTTTGTTATCTAGGCTGCTTTGTCCTGGAGTGTGTCAAGTTTCAAGCATCCAGGCAAGTGGAGAGTACTCCATCGCATTCCAGACTTGTAATACCATTGACTGTCAAGGGAGAATTGCTGGATTTTCTCTGGTCAGAGATGCTAATTGCCACACAAGTGCTAAGCATTGATATTACTTGTTAGCCCAAATGCTCAGAGTGGTCTATGTCCTACTCCATTTGGACATAGACTGCATCAGTATCTGAGGAGTCTCAATGATAACAAAAGTTGTGCAGTTATCAGTGAACAACCCCACTTGTGATGCTTAATGATGATTAAATAACGAAATGACACCTGCCGTACTCGCTGGAAAAGGAAAGTGCATGTCTTGAAGTCAAAATTGCCTTGACAATCCTGTCAGCCAAGAAACAGCTAATAGTATTGTATCCACAAGATACATATCAACTTATTAATATTGGATTTTATATTTCATATTAATTTTAGACAATGAGAAATTTCTCTAAAAGCTCACTGTTATATTGTTAACAGCAGTGCAGTAATGTGTCACTCGAAATAAGTACTTCCTTGGCTTTTCCTATTGTGTTTACCGAAACTGTCAAAAGAAAGTACCATTTTAAGGTCTAATTCTGCAGTCACTTTCTCTTTTAGCTCAAAAAGCATGATTCAAACAAAGCTCTCCAATTTTTCTCCACATCTAAGCGTTACAGATATTTTCTTTGGAAATACAAGTTGGAAAACAGAATTCTGGATTATTTTTGTTTTTAATAACTTGGAGAGTAGAATTATCTGTTGTCCTTTTGCTGGAACTGGATTTGACACTTGAGACTTGCCAACATCAGGAATCTTGAGGAAAAATAATTAATTGACAGCAACAGGATTTGGATTGGTTCAAGTAAAGTTTATCACAGATTTGAGGAATTGATGATGCAGGCCATCAAAAAAGCCATAAACAAGCTAAATCCTCATTTCTCCCATTTCTTAATTGGAAAAGAAATACCAAAGATGTTGTAGAAAGAAAAAGAAAAAAACTTTCAATTCAAGGTAAGACACAAATCCAAAACCATCTACTTAATTGAGGATCACCACAGTGCACAGCAACAAAACACCATCATAAAAACCAAGAAAGAACTGGAAAAAGTCAACTCACAACATCTCTATAGGGTTGAACTTTGATTCACCGAGTTTGTCTTTTCAGTTGATATTTTATACCCATGATATTGTTTAAAAAAACCTGCTTATCTGTTCCAAATGTGAACAAATGTCTGTATTTAGATTTTAAGGTTAAATGGATCATAATTCATACTTGTGACAACTTGTGGAACAGGAGGGTTTGAGCTAAGTACATTATTTCCAACAGAGTCATGACACTTGTGGCGAGTACACAAGGTTGAACAGTATCAACTGACTGTCAGCAGTGAATGTTCAATTCCCAATCCAAATGTACCCTGCAATGAAGTGGTAAATATAAGTCAAGTGCTCTCTTCAAAAATGGGATAAAATCACATTGTCACAACTACTGAATTCCTAATATTAAATAGTGACAGGTTAGTGCTCGCATCAAGAATGTTAAAGCAAGAGTGAAGAAGAAATGGGGATTAACTGAAAATAAGCTGGTGAATACAATTTGCAGACACAACCACTTTGCTCAGCTCTTCATTGGCTGAATTCTGCTCAGTGAAAACACAGGGGGTTTAGTTCTTAGAAAGCAACACAAACTGTTCCAAAAGCTGAATTAGTTGTAAAGATTGGAGTCTCTGACTCGGAGTAACTTGAACTTCAGTTGCACCACCAGAAAAGTAACTGATGGATAACTTCAGGAGGCAACGAATTCATGTTTAAGTGAATATCTATACTCTCAGATTAATGAAACATGGTGAATAGATGATTTTAATATGCATTAGAAAGGGTGAGGAAGTTTGCTTAGAAAATCACAGAAATATGATTTGGTATTTGAATATTATTAGCCACTATATGCCCTAATCTTAATGCCCTGAATTAAAACTTGCAATGCTCCTAAAATGGGTTTACAAAACAGTATTTCCAGAAGTTCAAAACTCCAAAAATCTGATATAGGTACATGCTGAAGATAAGGTGTTCCCCAGATAAACACTGTTCTACATGGAATTTCAAAAACTGGACTGTGCCTATTTATCATTTATAATAGAAGAATTTTCTCACAGATACAATGTAAAATTAAATGACTTTTTTTATACAAACAAGCACAAAGAAATTAGGGCAGTGAAAGATGGAAGACTCACCTGTTGATATTGAGAGCTTGGTGAATGGGGATACAAAGGAGCATCCTCTGGTGGGGAAGAATCATGATCATCTGGTGCATCTTGATCATCCGGCTCCTAAAATGTTAACATATTGATTAAGCAAGGAAGAATGTGCACAGGGAAACGCCATATTTTACACAGCAGGTTCGATGATAAACAAGGAGGAATGTATTTTGAGAGAAGTGGGGTAAAGCAGAGCTGTGAGGTGGAAGTCAGAACAGGCGAGGTGGAAGTCAGAACAGGCAAGGTGAAACTGCACTTTTAACATATAGAACAGCACACTGCTATGGACAAGTTCAAATGTTCAAAGCAGAAATTTCTCAATTCCTTACCTCTTCTGGACATAGCTCACATGCTTTTGCAAGTGTCATCCTGGCACTGTGTGACCTCTCCAAGAAGTAACCATTTGATGTTTCATTGCTCTGTACAGGGGGTGACCAGTTGTTATAGGTATACTGTGGATTTCCAGGATACGGCCTACGTTCCAGCTCTTCTCCAAGCCACTCAACTGCCCAGGTCCATTTCCTTTTCAGATCCCCATTACTCTGCATGATCGTTAAAATAAAATTTACAATTAAAAATTTCTTTGATTTCCTACAAGTGACTCTCGGTTAAAACATGCTCCATTGGTCGTGAACCAAGCTCGTGCAAGCACCTTTTAGTACAAGCCCTTTCGATTAGATTTGGTAAAGAAATACAAGTGAGCTCTCTGTGAACAAAGCAGTACATCTCGAGCCAGTTAGTCAAAGAAAAGTTTAGTCCCTTGTCTACACAAGTTGCAGTTATTTCTTGAACAAGTGGTGTAACTGGTTACAGCTTGGGAGGGAAAAGTATGTCAGAGTTTCTAGACAACACAGCATATACATTCACCACTTAATGTTATACATAAGCATATCAATCAAGAATAGGAGTCACCTTTGGGCCATCAAGCTTGCTCTGCCATTTGCTCAGATCATGACTAATCAAATCATGCTGTCAACTCTTTTATCCTGCCTATTCCCTATTCATAAACTGATATTTTCCCTGCCACCATCAGTTCTGAGGAAGGGTCACTGGACCTGAAATGTTAACTCTGCTTTCTCCTTCACAGATGCTACCAGACCAGCTGAGCTTTTCCAGCAACTTTGTTTTTGTTCCCTATTTACAGCATCCGCAGTTCTTTGGGTTTTCAGAAAATATTTACCTTTATCTCAGTTTTAAATGAGAAGTTCTTCCTTGTTAAACCTATTCCCTTTTCTACACCCCGCACAAGATAAAATATATTTTCAGCATCCACCTCGGCAAATATTCTCAGGGCTCGTACGTTTCAACACGATCACCTACCATTCATCTAAACTTCAAGTGAATATGAACTCAACTATTCCTCTCCATTTTCATGATTCCCCCTCATCCCAGGAATTAGTCCAGTAAACCTAGTCTGAACAGTTTCTAATGCAGTTATGTCATTGCTTAAATAAAAGAGATCAAAACTACATACAGTACTGCAGACTAAAATGAGAAAGGAACTGCGGATACGGGAAATTAGAAACAAAAACAAAAAAGGCAGGAGAAACACAGGTAGTTTGGCAGCATCTGTACAGTGAAAACAGTTAATGTTTTTGGATCCTGTGATCCTGCTTCAGACCATCCTTGATGATCAGGACTTGGGGAGTAGTCTGTCTCTGCTTCTTAACTGAGATGACCAAAATAAAATACATCTGCTTCACGGTACTGTCTATTTTTAATTACTCATCTCCAATTTAATGCTTAAAATCATGGTAAATCTCTTGCTTAAATTCATCTTTACTGTTGTGCCAAACCTTATCCTCCTCAAAGCTGCTCAACAACCCCCGACTGAAAGAAAGCTTGAAATCTGGCTCTCCCACAAGAATAGGTTGGACAAGCCTGTCTCACTGTCAACTTTTTGCCTTCTGACTTAGCCTACCCATACTTCTTTGCACACTTGTGCCCTTTTCACAATTTACTCTTCTATCTTTTGCCTCAATAAATTCAAGCAACGTACACCAGGTCCCTTGATCTAACTCACCTATATAGGCAGTAAATAATTGAGGTAACAACACTGAACCCAGTGTGTCTCTACTCAGCGCACCTGCAAATCCAAAATTAACCCATTTACATGTACTGTTTCCTACTATTCATCAATTCTCTATATTAGCACACTGTACGTTATGACACGTATTCTTGGTTTGTGCAGCAACCAATACTATGGCACCTTATCAAATGCCTTTTTTAAATCCAAGTACATCATATGTATTGATTTTCCTTCATCCATATTGTTACTTCTGCAAACAACTCCAATAAATTAAATGAGCTTTACTTTCCTTTCTGAAAACATGTTGATTTTGCCAGATTACAGTGAGAATTTGAGTGCCCTGCTGCAACTTCCTCAATGACCGATTTCAGCATTTTATGGCAACTGCTAGGCTAACTGACCCCTGTAGTTTTACGCTTTGTCTCCCTCATTTCTTGAATAGAAATCACTCAAAATTTCCCGAACTGATGTGAATCTAAGACATTTTGGAAAATTAAAACATATACACTGACCTTCTCCTTTTCAAGACCCTAGGATGACACCCAGCAGGGAAAAGGTACTTGTCAGCCTTTGGTTCTATCAATTTTCTCAGTACCTTTTCCCTGGACCGTAGTTGTTTTAAGTACCTCACTGTAATCCACCTTTCACTTCTTGATATGTCATTTTGTGGGTGTGTCATTGTGTCATTTACAGTGAACACTGACAATGAAACTTTTCTAACACACTTAAAAGCAGTCTAGGCTTTAGTGCAGCAGCCATTCATGTCAAAGATTAACTATCCTCCAATATCAGAAAGGCCTGTAAATATTAAATATGGGATAGGATGAGGCTTTGTTACAATCTACTTGAGAATGAATGAGGTTGGAACTACTTACATGCAAATAATGGACACTGGTAAAGAACCACCGCATTTCCAGAAATCTTAGAAACTGATGTCTTTTAAATTTATCCACAGGATGAAGGTCACTAGCTTGGCTAGCATTTACTACCTCACCCAGAGGGCAGTTAAGAATCAACCACATTGCTGTGGTTCTGGAGTCACATGGAGGCCTAACAGGTAATGATGGCAATTTTCTTTGCTTAAGGACATCAGAGGGAATGAGATTTTCTGACAAGCAGCAATAGAGTCATGATCATCATTAAACCCTTAATTTCAGACTGTTACTGAATCTAAATTCCAACATCTGCTGTGGCGAGATTCAAACCTAAGACCCAAAAACATGGCCTAGGGATTAACAGATAATATCACGAGGTTATGAACTCCCCGCCAAATTTCTACAGGAGTTTTAGAATGTATAAATGGGACACAAGGTGCACACTGGAAAAGGTTCTTGACGATAAGTTTTAAAACAATTCATTGTTGCAATTTAAAATATGTCTTGTTCTAATGCTATGAAGGAAAGTTCTTTGCAAAAAAAAGTCTTCAGCAATGTGATTGCAACTTAAAGTGAAGGGAAAGAAGTGAGCATCTTGTGAAATCAGTTTCTTAATGTTGTGCTTATTTTGTGAGAGAATGATAATCTCATTTTAAATGTCTTCTTCCAAAGTATTTTTCTAGACAGTCACTCTGGTGGCATAAACTATGTTTGCAGCATTCATTCTGTGATAATTTAGCTGAAATCAGACATGTGCATAACTAGAAATATTTTCTGTAATTGATGTATACTCAAAAATCAGTTTCAGTGCAGCTCTTATGTTAGTTAGATGCAAGGGCTCCCTGTTACTTTTAATGCAACTGCTCAGAGATGTTCTCCACAAAGTCACAGCAGTGATCCAAGTTGTTGTTCGGCTTTGCACTCAAAGACAACTGAGACCTCAAGAAAAAAAATTATGGTGACATCCATTTCATTTTTTCAAAGTATCCTCAGGCACCTACTATCCTCTGGTAGTGTAATACACTCAAACTAATCTAGGTAATCTTCTCCATTTAGAACCTCAGGCTTAATAAACATCAACGTCCAAAACTTAAGTGTCCAAGAGGAGACTGATTCAGAGCCCAGAAATTCGGAATCTGACAATTTCAGATTAAGTCCCTTTGGAAAATCCAATGAGTTTGCACAGTCATGAGGAACCAACACCTCATCTTATTAACCTTTTAACAAATAGGATTTTCACTTTCACAAACAATTCTGCAATTCACACATGGGGCTCAAAGAGCTGCAGGAGGCAACATGACAAAGCAAGGCAAAATTGAACTAGAAAATCTGAGTAAACCTCTCCAGAAAGTTTCTGTGGTTACTCCTTGCTTCATATTTAATAAAAAAAAATTACCTGAAGAATCTGGTAGGCTACAGGACATGAGCTGAAGAGGGCAACCATGCATTTAATACACTGGTATGCTCTCTTCTGGTAGTGGTTTTTAGAACGTTGGATGGTGTCAAACAGTCCATCTCTGTCATCAGGAATCCCTTTTAGTGCATTATGAATCCTACAGGAAAAGATACATTTGCAAATATGTTAGAGGCACCCAAAACATAGTTTTTGATGCTTTACCAATTTATTTCAGTTCCTTTTCTTTAGCTAAACAGATAGGGACATAATTTGTTCCAAGGCTTGCAGCAACCACACTATATTAATGCTAAGAGATGCAGTGGAGCACTGAAGTTCATTTCTTGTGTGCATCTACTCCCCCCACCAAGGAGGGGGGCTTCTATAAAATCCATGCCTCCAGAGACAGCCCAAGATCCAAACTGTACTTCATGACTAATTATAATGCAAATGTTGAATCAACTACCTTATGGCACGATACAAGTACTGAACTAAATTGCTACACACAATTCAACAACTGACAACAGGAATGACTGTAGTTGAATGTACAAAAAAATGAATGTACAACTTGATAGGTGGTGTTTCCCAATACCTCAGAGCCTATTCACATGTTTTATATTTATGGTCTCTTGTTCTTGGCTTACGTATCACATCTACATTATCCATGCCTCCCAGAGAGAAGATCGCTTTCAGTCTTCTCTCTAATTTACAATCTTGGATCCCTATCACTTCCTTCCAAACCACGTACAACAGCCAGTATGGTGCCTAAACTGAACACATTTCAAGTTTAGCTTCAGCAACAAACCCCACAACATTCAAACTTAGTTCAATTTGTTAAGAGCCCTTGAGTTTGATTCAAGACAATGGGCCTTATGAATTGGTGTGTTGACTTTTTTAGAAATGCATCATAATATGGATAACCACTGCATAGATAATTGTGTTTTTTTTTGGAAAACCAAATCCCCAAAGGATTGAAGTAAACTTGAAACTGACTTTTTTTTAGGTAAACAAAAATTTAAATCAAACTGTTATACCTCTTACTGTTAAAGCAATATCTGCAGCAAATGCTATCTATAGCTGCCAATTCAACGTGAACAATCTACTTATAAGTAGTAAATTGATAACAAAAGGGTTAGTACAGGGGTTTCAGCAGTATAATGGTCAGTAAAAATAATTGCTTCCTAAATAAACACTGGACATAATCATTTGAAGTTCATAGCACTTTGAGAATCTGAATGAGTGAGGTGCATCTTAGTCTTCTGCTTAAGTACAAATCAATTCATAGTGCTCTCCAAAGATTCACTTAATAATGGTAGTCTACACAAGGTACTGAACTAAAAGATCCCTATTCTGTGAAGAATTAGCTGAGCCTGTTTCGCATTAGACATTCTAATAATCACTATCCCTGGGTTAGGAAGGAGAAAACTAAAATGAAGTAGAATTCAAACACCTGATCATTCTTCAAACGATCTGCATGGTCCAAGTACATGCGCTTTATACAATGTCAAGATTAGAATTTGGCAAAGGCTGTTCAGTTCCATGGTCAAAAAGCTCAATAAAGGTTTGCACATGAAGAGCATATTTGTGTGTTTGAACGACCGGGACTGACTACTTCCACAACTATGCCCTCATCATTACCTAATGCCTTTGTCAGTGGTGGGTTGCAAAGTTGGGAGCAAAAGAGAAAGAAATAAGTTAAAAAGCTTTTAGAAAGCTATTGCATACTCAACTGCAACTGTTACTTTCCCAGTCCACAAAATCTAAATGTACTTCATAACAATTTCACACAACGTGACTGAAGAATATTTCAGTGTCATTTACACTCAATGGGACACTCACCTGTGGGTTTGCCAAGAGTCTTCTATAAGCAAGATTTGTAGAAGAAGATCTAAGTAGGGCCTAAGCTCATAGGTATAAGAATATGCCACCTAGGAACAAAAATGTTACGTGTGAAATGTGGAATGTTTGTTGCAACAAATGCAGCACATAAACCTCAACATTAAAGATAACTCTTTTAAAATATCCTTTCAACTTATATGTTTAAAACTTGTGAAATTCTGTGTAAAATACAAAATTAGTGACCATCATACTCAGTTTCACAAAAGCAGGGGCTACATGTAAATATTAGTTCTACTTCTGTTCAGTACACAAACTTTATAACTTAAAACTCTGAAATACAGTCAGAATACTCTATGGGCATATATACACAAAGAATCACAAAACTTTATACAGAAAGAATATGAATTAATTTCAAGAGGAACAGAAATGTTAAGTCAAACTTGTGTGTAACTTGGGCAAAGCTGTATCCGAAACTGGACATCAAGGAATAGGATGAAGTATGAAAAAAAACTTTGTAAAAATGATAACAGGACCCAAGAAAGTTTGAACTGGCGAGGGCTCTTCTGTTGTCAAAAAGCAATGGTTGAAAGAACATTGACACAGGTTTTTAACATTACGAAGGATAACTACTGTTCAATGTAATACACATTGAGCAAAACCATGAACTTCCACAAAGTTTAAAAAAGGAAAAAATGCTTTGAATGTTTCCACAGAATATTCATGTTCAAGTTGAATCACTTTTATCTTATGGCCAATCATGTAGAAGCATAATCAGGTGGTTAAGTGATTTTAATGAAAACATTACGTGCTTTATCTCTCGAAGGTTCAGTTTGCAAATTTAATATTCAACGAAGTATTACAAACTTTAAATCTCCCTCAGGCATTCTGCTTAGAAGGTGCAATGACTAAAACAGTATAGATCTTCAATTCAGAGGCATACTTACTATATTAACTCCACAATTATTCAACAGGAATGTAGAAACATGCCTTGAGATTTGAACTATATATTGCAACTTTTGCACATGGCCTCAAGAATAGTTTATCAAACTTTCTGGAGATGGACTGAAGACTGATATATGAATGCAGAATGAAGGCCGAAACACATTTGTCTTTTAATACTTATTCTACTTCACTTCTAAAAATCGAAGAAACATTAACTCATGCATGTTTCCTGCACATGGAGGCAGATGTCTCGCTTTCAGCAATATCTTTGCTGTTAACCACTGCCCTATGTGAAAATATATCACCTGCACATAGCCTTTAGTTCCAGGTTTCTCTCCTTGGCATCCCAATCCACTTCTCAGTCACCCTTAACGCCCTACTCCCTTTCCTAAGGTACCTTTCCACACAAATAGAGGAAATGATTTATCTTGTCTTTATCCCTTTTCCATCAAGGACCCAAAAACACCTCTTAGTTGAAACAGCAATTAAGGATGATTCTTTTAAATTAGAATGCTATTTTGCATTGTTCACAATGCCCTTTTACACTAGGGAGGCCAGAGTTAGTGAATGCTTTGTATTTCGTTGACAAGACCTTGTACATTGATTTTATTATCCTCTGCAACTTTGCAGTATTCTAATGAAGTGCAACACAAACTTCCTGCCCCCATTTTGTTACATTCAACTTGGCTGGCTGGTTTCTTGCCATTCATAATTCTCTTGATACATCATCTACTTCTTTAATTTCTCCATGACCACTCCCTTTTGCCTTGCAACGTGACATACTGACACTTGCCCTACAACCTATCACAGACTTTGCCATTTTAGGATTTTTTTGTTTCCAGTTTCAATCCAAGGTCACAAACACAAAAAATTAAATCTGTTTCTCTTTTCCACAAAGATGACCAGGCCTGAGGATTTCCAACATTTTGTTTCTCATTAACAATTTGGGACTAGGTCAGATTTGGATGTCTGGTCAATGTGGATGAGTTGTCCCAAAGGGTCTGTTTCTGTGCTGTATGACTCTATAACTGGATTTACACAAAAAAATTGGCAAAGAAGTCAGAAGCAACAAGTAATTTTTGCATATTTTGAAAAATTTCAGTGAATGCAAAACATACTTTTCATCCATGCATAAACCCTATTCTTGTATTTCCAAACATGAACATTGCCATTCCCGATTCTAATTCAAGGCTGTGGATCCAAAATATAAACACCTTTCATCCACGGTCTGATCTGTTGAATCTCTAGTATATTCTCATTTCACATTTTCACTAAGTGCAAAATTGCACAATTCCTTTCTTCGCAGAACTTGCTAATCAAGGTCCTCTTTCTCCCCACCAATCTGCAATACCCAAAAAATTTCCACACCTGCCAGAGGAGTTCACTAAGCACAGTGGAAGAGAACTGTGGATTTTCCCAGCAACAGAAGCGAAGCAATTTGATGGTTTCTTCAGAATTGCTGCAGTCTTCAATAATCTTTTTCACATAACTAGTTCGTACAAACAGGATGTCTGCAACACTCTGCTGGATAGTCATTATAGGTTGGGACAAGTTAGGATCACCATAGGGATTTGATAAAGGTGGATTTCCTAAGAAAGAAAGAAAGAAGATTGTTCTATTACTTGGCTATCTTTAAATATTTAAAACAACTGAAAAGAATAATTAACTGGTTAGCTTCAAATGTGACCAATATTGGCTGGGGCAATTTATCGCTTATTTTCCAAGTATGCCGAGCTTTCGAGAACGTAACTAGAACAGATGAGAAAGAACCTGCTCGGTGTGGATGGATTTTCACAAAACTTTTGATAAAATCCCACATAAGATGTTAATGTGGAAAATCAAAGCATGTGGGACTCCAAGTAATACACTGGCATGGATTCAGAATTGGTGAGTAGATAGGAAACCGAATAGGAAAAAAAAAAGAGTAGCAGGTTGTGACTGGTGGGAAATCAAATGGATCAGTGCATGGACCCAATTCACAATATAGCAATTAACAATTTGGATGAGGAAATGAAATACACAGTATTTCCAAGTTATCTGACAACATACAACTAAGCGGGATTGAGAATGCTGAGGAGAATGATAAGATCCTTCAAGGGTGTCCTTGTATAACAGACATTGTAAGCAAGCACGCAGTCTGGGGGAGGAAATGGTGAGGAAGGCAAATGGTATGTTGGTCTTCATTGCTGAATGGTTTGAACACAGGAGCAAGCAAGTTTTAGGAGCTGCACAGGGCTTTGGTAAGACCAAACTTAAGAGTATTGTGCGCCATTTTGGTCTCCTCACCCAAGGAAATGAATTCCTAACGTAGACAGAGTGCAGCAGGTTTATAGTTGGAGGAGGATTGGGTTATTTGGGTCTCTATTCCCTCAAGTTGACAAGAATGAGGGGAGATCTCAAAACAAGGATTTTGCAGGGCTAGACATACTGAATGCAGAGATGATGTTTCCCCTGGCTGAAGGTCCAAAATAATGGGTCACAGGCTCAGGAAATGAGGATAGGTCATTTTGATGGAGACAAAGAAATTTCTTCACTCAGTAGTGGTGAACCTGTGAAAATCTCTACTACAAAAAAAACCACGAAGGGCAAACCACAGAATATATTTAAGAAATAAACAGATTTCTATAGGCTAAATGTGTTAATAGGCTTCGGGAGAAAGTGTCAGTATGGCAATGAGGTAGGAAGTCAACAATGGCCATGCTAAATGGCAGAGTGAGCTCAATGGGTCAAATGACCTACTTGTGCTCCTGTTTTCCACATTTTCCAATTTCCTTCAAAACAAAGGTCTGGATGAATGGTGGGTGCAGAGTACGTGATATTACTAGTTTTCCACGCCCAGCTAAAAAATAGATTTTTCCAATAGCAATTTATGTTCATTGCAACACAGTTGGGATTTCGCACATCAAGTAGTATTTATGATTAAAATCAACAAAAACCACTAACAACAATCTCCATTTAGCAAGTTATCAAGTTTTGTGAACTGATTAATAGTCCATAGATGTTCATCTGTATTACAAGTCAAACCAAAATATTTTAAACTTACATTAACTTGCTCTTAAAAGTACATAATCAGAATACGATCAAAATATTATTTAAGTAGGCATGGTGGGTTGCTAAATTACTTAACAAACAAGACTTCAAATTCCACTTATTCTGTCACTGTTAATGTTCCTAGGCCAGAACAAATTTAATGTTATGATCTGGCTGGGAACCAGTATCTTTTTTAAAGGAAGCAAAGCAAGAGATCCAGAGTCTTGGTAAGAGAAAAAAAAATCCACAGTATTTCAAATTTCTAAACAGACATTACCCTTGGCTATAAAATGTTAATACAGTAATATAATATTTAATACATGCCCATCTGGTATTTTAACACCCAGAATTGAAATGGTAAATATAGTTAACAGGTGTGATCAAGGATCCTACAGTGCACATCAAATAGCAAATATCAAGGCACATTACTAGATTTTTCAGCAATTCCTCACAGACATTAATAACATGACGGGTTAAAAAATCTCACTGAACAAAGAATCACAATCCATCTTCACTTTTGTTGATCTGGCCTTGAAACTCCTTCTCAATAACTTCTCAGTCATAGACATCCTCAAGGGTTGCTATTGTTCTGGTTAGTCACTCTCCTTTCCTGTGTAAATGCTCTACTGGACTTGAGGAACTTTGCTCTTCAACTCACTCACTGGCACAACTCCAACTTGACACTCTGCTGGCTTTGCCCACCATTTTTCTTTTCTGAACTTCAACCTAGCTCAGTTGCATCCAGCAAATGCTGTTTGTGGCATTTTCAACACATATTCTTAGCTGTACTGAACTATTAATGGCTTTCTCCAGAGACTTGTCTCCAATATATAACTGACTCCTCACTCCTAGAGCCCTGATTTAACTTGCAATTGTTCAGACACATCCAACTCCTCCAGCGGCTTCTTGTCATCCCAAAGGAGAATGCATGTTCCTTGAACTTCACATGGATTGCACCTTCTCTTGAAGCACATCTTTATTGGATGTGGACATAATTGCCCAGACAGCAGTTAAAAGCCAACTCCACACAAAGACTAGAAGGGAAAGGATGGCATATTTCCAACCTTGAAAGGGCATTAGTGAACCAGAAGGGATTTTGACGACTAATGTCATTGGTTACAGAGTCATATAATTAGGCAAGATGTTTTGAAAACTTAATTCACATTTCACAATATGCACAGTGGGATTCAAACCAATGCCCCAGAACATTAGGTGGACCTCTACATTACTCAACTAGTGAAATCACCAGTATGCCACTGCCTCCATATCCCTTACACTCACTGGCCTTTGTAACTGCCTGTAAACTTTAAAGTACTCTCCAGTGACCCTTAGATCATCATGTAAATACTGAAAACCTATAGATAGCCACCATTCTGATTTCTAAGAAAAACTGCATGCAACCCTTAGGCCTGAAAGTGCCTTGAATGAGATTCACACGAGAATGTTTGCTTTTGCCGCACAAACAGGTGTTTACAAAAAAGCAAGATTCAGTCACACAGAACCCCAATGTGACGCACATCTCTCACATTTGATTAATTAATATAGCAGGTGACAAATACAATTCTTGAACAATTTTAACACACAAAATGCAGACCAAATATGCACCTCACAACTGGTATATTCCTTTTCTTTCTACAAAGATCAAAGTTAACATTCACTCCCCTTCACTCATGAAGCTTTGCGTTCTAAAAATCTAACTTGCTTACCATTAATTGAAGACTGCATGCGTGATGATACATCACAGCAACGAACCAACTGTGACACCACAGCATAAAGTTTGCCCAGTTCTGCATATTGGTACTTAATAGGTGGTCCAGGGCCTTCATCCAAAGCTACAAGCATAAAAGTTGCAGGCACATTCAGTTTTAATAACTGTGTCTTCTCAGCCACACCTAGGAAAGAGAAGTTGAGGAAAAAATTACAACTCAAAAACATTAAATCTGTATCATAAAACAATTTGTGACTATATCTGTGCTAGAAACCAAAATAACAACTTTTGCCAATTATACCTGAATGGGTGTAATTACCAACAAGATTTCATTTATTGTGGCTTTTACTTAAACACAAACCAGAACCAATGTAAACTGCTCATCTTTCTTTAATGGGGGAATTTTTTTTTAAGAATGTGTCCCTAGTTCTAGTCTGTCAAACAAAAGTTAACATCTTTTCACGGAACATAGAAAATAGAAACAGGAGGAAGTAATTCGTCCATTCAGCCTGCTCCACCTTTCCATCAGGCCAAAGCTGATCATCTACCTCAACATCATCCACACTAGCCCATATCTCTCAACAGTTAAAATGTGAGGCTCCATTCACCCTGTCTAGTGCCCTCAGGATCATCTGTGTTTTGATAATATCTTGTTCTACTAAAAATCTAACATACACAGACCCAACCCATTCACGCAATCCTCTTCAGAGCCCCTTTGACAAGAATCAAGTAAACATCTGGACTTCTCATGCAATGATTTCTCCTGTTAAATAAGGCAATCAAAAAACTGTACATAGTATTCCAGATACTGCAGCAAAACATCCCTACTTGTCATTCCCCTTGCAAGAAATAATATTCTAGTTGCTTCTCTCATACCTTGCTTAAACATCATGCTAACTTGTTTGAATTCACTTGACACTGAGATCCCCTATATTGCAATTCAGCTTGAAATATTATGTTGCTTTTCTATTCTTACTTGATGTGCCAACTTTTTGCCCATTCAAAACGTAATCTCTTTATTATATGCCCTTCACTACCTATTTTTCAAACAATCTTTAGGTCATACAAAAATGCATCAACCATTTGTTTCCTACATCTAATTTACTGATATACATTGTCATTCAAGTAATAGATAAATGACCCAGCAAGAGTCTATTTGTATAAGATTCCTAATCACTCATTCAGCTTAAAATTGGGCAAGAATACAACTGGTGAAAATGGCAGAGATAAACGGTGGGTACAGATAGTAGTTCAGTCAAAAATATTTTACATCTGAAAAGGCTCTCAACTCAAATGTTTGAGAGTTAACACATTGGAAAGTGCGGCATCTAGAGCTGACCACACTATTTTAAAGAAGATTGGTAGAGCACCTGGAATATTTGTCACTGCCTTATTTTTAATATCTTTTGCATATTTTATTCCACCTGCTGTCTAGTTTTTAATGATGCAAGTACAAAAATCACTAAATCTGTAATTCATTTATACCTATCTTTACCAGAAGCATAGTATTTTACATATGGTGAAATTATACTTGTCTTTGTTCCACTTAATCTTGAGCCATGCCATTTATAATTTTCTGTTACAAAGTCAGAGAGAGTCAAAGCATGGAAGGCATAGAATCCAGAGTGTGTGGAAGCAGGCCATTCAGCCCATTGAGTGCACACCACCCCTCCAAAGGGCATCCCTCCCAGACCCAATAGGCAATTTAGCATGGCCAATCCATCTAACCCTCACATCACTGGATTGTGGGAAAAAACCAGAGCACCTGGAGGAAACACACAGACATGGGGAGAACTTGCAAACTCCACAGAGTCAGTTGTCCGAGGCTGGCAGACAGTTCAGTCCGGTTCTTCCAAACCGACCAGGTTTCCCAAACTAAACTCGTCCCAATTGCCTGTGTTTGGCCCACATCCCTCTAAATCTTCTCTATTCATGCACCTTTCCAAATGTCTTTTAAATGCATAACTGAAACTGCATCTACCATTCCTCTGGCAATTCATTCCACATAGAAACCACTGCGAAACAAAAAGTTGCCCGTCATCTCTTTTTCAAATCTTTCTCCCCTCTCGCCCTAAAAACTACGCCCCCTAGAGAAAAGATCTTTGCTATTCTTCTTCCTATGTCTCTCATGATTCCATAAACTTGCGCAAGGTCACCCGCTCCAGTAAAAAATGTCCCAGCCTACTTAGCCTCTCCTTATAGCTCAAACTCTCCAGTCCAGGTAACAACCCTTTAAAATATTTTCGGCACTCTTTCCAATTTATATATCCTTCGTATCGCAGGAATTTGAAATGTTCTTGAAATTTTAATGCTTATCTTCTTATTGTGATCTAAAATATTTTAGACCAACAGATTATCATGACGACCATGGTCTTGGGTACACAGATTATAATTTGGAAGATTGCAAGTACCACAAAAATTTAAAAATGCAACAAATAGGAAGGTACAAGCAGATAAGTGATTCAGTGAGGTATACAACACTAGAGGGGATTGACAACGTAAATGTCAAAAAATGTTCTAAATTGTCTCACATGAAGAAACAAGAGTTCATAGTTTTAGGATGACAGATTTAAAACAGATGAGGAGAAATTACTTCTGAAAGGGCTAAAAATTTGTGGTATTCACTATCCCAGAGTGCAGTGGATACTGGGGCATTGAGTAAATTTGAGGAGGAGATAGACAGGTTTTTAGTTAGTAACTTTATTTAGAATGGTTATGGAGTGTGGGCAACAAAGTGGAGCAGAGGTCAAGAATGAGACCAGTCATGATTGTATCAAAGAGTGGAGCAGGCCTAAGGAGCTGAATTGCTCTTGGCTCATGTTTTTAAGAATTCAAACGGCAGTCAAAATTTAACAGAAAGGAGGATGGAGTGAGTTTGGGAGGAAGAATGAGGTGAGGTAAAATAAACAAGTGGCATAATTTTAAAAAGGGTGGTGGAAGAGAGATATGAAGGCATGTATGCTCAGACTTGGAAGATGCAAGAAGGCAGGACAAGTTGAGGAGGCTGTTTTTAAAAAAGAAAATGGAATCCTGGGCTTTATTAACAGGTGTAGAATGTAAACGCAAGGAAGCTGTGCAAAACCTTTATTAAGTGCTAGTCAAGTCCCTAAAGTTGTGAGGCCAACTTTGAACGGCACTCTTCTGGGACTAGTAGTGAAGGAATTCAATTACCAGGAAGAATGATGGGGATGAGACACTGGAGAAACTGCGGTGATATTTTCAAAATAGTGTCTTCAGATTGATCCTCAAGCATAGGCAGTTGAAATCTCTGGTTTGACATACCAAGAACAAGTGCTAGAGAAGTGTGGGAATTTCATATAAATTCCATCAATTTTAAAAACATTCCCACATCCAGCATTTGTTGCAGGACACTTGGACAAACCACTGAGATATTAGCATTTGAAAATACATTGATTTTAACGATTTGAAGTGCCAACATCAACACTGCGTGCACCCAGGTCAGAATTTTACCATTTCTCACACCAGTTAAGTAATCCCTCACAGCCATCAAATTAGAACACCGGTCTGAAATTTGGTTTTGCACTGATGTCCAGCAGAGAATGAGCAGCCTAAATATATTCCTCACAGGACTGTTACAGTCATTGCGTCAAATAAACTATTAATGTACAAGCTTATTGTAGCAGTCATCCACTTTCAATTTTGTATAATCACTGCAACTTTAATTAAGCACTAGAAGCAAGTGAAAAGATTTGAAGAAAAACACTGTGTCTACCCTGGGTCTCAGTTCCACAACACCCACCCGTTCCCTCAGTCCCAAACCCCAACACTTGCTCTCATAGCTCCACAATCTACCAAGAAAGGAATTCAACTGCAAACTCAGTTCAGTCCATTGCATCTTTAGTGCCAGCATCATAGCTCTGTTGCTTCGTGTCATCACTCTTGTACCAACATCCATGGTAAATAACTCAAATTTGTATTTCTTCATATAAAAATTCCCAATTACATTTGCATGAATTGCTGATAGGGAGAAAAAGAAATAGGGCAAAGAGAAAGAATTGTCACAAGTACTAACAAGATAACATTTTCAAAATACCAACAGGGCAGAGGACATTTTCTCAGAATTAAGCAGAGCCAATTTAAGACAGAGAAGGAATTTCTTCTCTCAGACAGCTGTCTCTCTTTGGAACTCCTTGCCAAGAGCATTGTGGGAGTAGAGTCTTTGTGCATATTTGTGGACGAAAGAGAGATTTTTGATCAGTAGGGGAAATCAAGGGTTATGGGGAAAACTCAGGAAAGTGGACCTGAGTCATGTTGGATGAACCATGACCCTACTGAATGGCGTAGGAGGCTGGAGGAGGCAAATAAACTACCTAGCTCCCATCACAGTCTTATTTGTAAGTTATACCTTCACAAGCTTGCCAACTTTGAATGGAAGATAACAGTGTGGGGCTGGATGAACACAGCAGGCCAAACAGCATCTTAGGAGCACAAAAGCTGACATTTCGGGCCTAGACCCTTTCTGATGAAGGGTCAAGACGTGAAATGTCAGCTTTTGTGCTCCTAAGATGCTGTTTGGCCTGCTGTGTTCATCCAGCCCCACACTTTGTTATCTTGGATTCTCCAGCATCTGCAGTGCCCATTATCTCTGATCACAACTTTGAATGGATCCATTCCTGAAGATCCAAAGCTCCTAACTGCTACCTAAAATGCGTATCCTCTTGAACAAACTCTTCAAATTGCTGCATCAGACTACTCATTGAAAAGACAATGCAGTCAAGTCATAATTTTTAGGCACGCACAAGTCTACACCAATTATGCATCACTGCGAACATTCAGCAAGCTGCTAGGTCTTTCACAGACACACTCCAACCAAAATTTGGAAAGGGCGGTGTCAGACACAATGAAAAATAAAAACACATCAGTTCATCATGAATATCAACCTGACCCAAAGGCAACAGATGATCCATAATGACAGAAGTTGCTTTATATCATAAATTCCGGAATAGTGGTATTTAAAATAAAAAACACTATCCCATGGTCACCACTTCTCAGATTGTTTTCATGATTCTCTTTATTATTGTCTGGGTTTGTGCTGATATTCTGACAAAGATGGTTGTGAATAGAAATTCAGTCATAACTTCAAAAAAGCTCAAAAGGGAGTTTACAAATGTTTTCTTCATTTCGTTTAAACTGAAAGTTACTGTTGGAATAGAAGAGCAGGGAGACTTTGTGTAACAAAAATGATTGCAGTTTACAGCAAACTTTCAAAAGATAGTACACAACTCTGCACATCGGAATAAAGATTCAATGCTTTGTATTCAAATGGAAGATGTTTTCATGGTTACACTGCAAAAACAAATTACAAAGTGCAGCCTTCAATGATGTCCTTACCCAAATTGGCATACATAACAAACAGGTTGAAGTACTGTGTCAAGTGCCGTCCGTGTTCAGAAACTTCTCGTCGGAGTAGGTTCAGAACAGCTCTGAGAAGATGATCGCTGAGACTTAAATTATCGAAAGCCTGTTCAGCACAAATTGTTTTGAAACAACAAATCAGTCAAAATCACAACAACTCAAAAATTTTGCACTGATTAAACACTTTTTAAAAAAGATGTTTCTTGTTTCTTCTCCAAGCAGCAACTTTTTGCTGCAACATGATTCACCTTACCCAAACGGTCATTGTTAATCTGAGAGTTTCAACAATCTATTTGGACAAATTATGCACCAGGCACACCAGTCTTATACTTTCAAACTGAACATCTTGCATGACAAAGTCTGATCAGTAGTAAATTGATTAAAGTTCCTCTAAGAACATTCATTATGATACTGTTCCTTAAAAAAAAAGTACTTCAGATACACAGTTCTGTCAACTGAAGAGAAGAAGAAACTGATTAATGGAAAACTGATTTGTATATAGAGGACTTGTATAACCTAGATGAATGTGCAGTCACATGGTAGATGAAATTTACTGTAGGTCAATCTCAGAAGGCTCAAATTATCCTGCCAAAAACATCTGACCTTTTACATGCAGACTATGAATGAAAACCACAGGTGTTATGAAGAAGGTTTATGCTTTACTCCACAGTCTTCAGTTTTGAAGGAGTGCAGAAAATGCACTTATTTTAAGTTTTGCGCAAACATTTGTGAAGGAGTGGTTTTCTTAGAAGTCACTGAAAGTTTGCTGTGGGCAATGGAGTTTTGTTTTTGGAAACAAGGACACGGATTCTAAGCCACCATGCAAGATAAGACTGGAATTAAAATCTGGCCTGAAGGCAACCAGGTAGTCAATTGCTGCAAAAACGCCTCTGGTACACCGCTGTCCTTCAGGGCAAGAAATGTACCATCCTTACCTGGTGACCCCGTGTGACTGACTGACAATAAATGCTGGCTTAATTAGATATGCCCAAATCCAATGCATGATTTTCAGAGTAGAATCATAGAATCCCAACAGCGTGTAAACAGGCCCTCCAGCTGAAGAGCATCCCACCCTGACCCATCCTCCAAAAACCCACCTAATCTACACATCCCTGAACGCTATGGCAATTTAGCATACCCAATCCACCTAGCCTACACATCTTTGGACAGTGGGAGGAAACTCATGCAGACACAAGGAGAATGTGCAAACCCCACACAGACAGTTGCTCAAGCGTGGAACTGAACACTGGTTCCTGGCGCTGCGAGGTAGCAATGCTAACCATGGAGTCATGTTAACTGGTGATAACTGTGTGCTTTTCTGTTAGACTCCTGCTAGAATAATTATGAACACTGAACAGCTCGGGCAGGCACTTGTTTTACATGATTTAGTTGGAAGTAAGTTGGATAAAATCAAACTCAGGTAAAAGCAAAGCTATTAAGTACAAGTTGAGATGGAGAAAAGCTTTTGAAGCACAAGTGTAAAGCTTGGTAATAACAAGCTTCCCAGCTGGTGTCTCATTTCTGAAAATAAGGTCCTTTTATTGAATTCAGTGTGGAACCCATTTGACGTTTTGATAAACAGGGACTGAAGAAGCATCAAGCTTGCACTTCCTCAGCAAGCTGCGTCTCTGACACTTGTTTTATTAGACTCTTTCTTCCCGCCCAAGAATAATTCATCAGTTGAAGTGCTTTTCTCCCCCATAAAAAGGCAATGCCAGAAATCTGTTCTTTCCCTTTGTCTGAAGAATGTGGGTATTTGCAGGTTCAGAATATTTAAAGGAAGAAACTTTAATAATTTTTATATTACTGACTGCATGTATTAACCAATTATTGCATCATTAAGATTTTGGACAATATATCAACAACTGCCCATGAAAAAAATCTGGTTGATAGGTCTTGATTTATACAGCACCTTGGAAAAAGTTGCTTTTGAGCAGTGACCATTGATATAACTGTCCTCAAACAACATAGCACTCTTTGTTTGTAAAGGAAAAATGGGGCCTCACAATGGGATGCCTGATGAGGACATTGTTTGAATAAAAGTGGGGCATAAATAAATGGAAAAAGGATAAAATGAAATACACCAAGTTTCTTGTGCATTGCTGTATTAATGTGGCTCTGACAACATTACTTATATTTTTCCAGAGAAGAAAGCAAACCAAATGGTTTGTGAAGTATAGCCAATGGGCTAAGACAAGAAGGGAAGAAGCTGCTTGAACAGGAAGAAATGGAAATTTAAAAAGCTGAATGAGAAGAACTCCAGACAGAAGAAAAAGCACAGAAGGAACATTTCAAGCATGAGAAAACAAAAGATAAAGGGAATACACACTTGGAATGGAGAAAACAGGGGTGAATGATTAATACCAAAGGAGCTCATTTGACTGATATCCTGCCAGAAGGAAATGCATTCAGATAACTAATCTAATAATCCTGCAGTTTTCTTTAAAACATTTGCTCTCTCTCCCAACAGTGCAACTTGATTGCAGGGTGCAACACGTACAAGATGTACTCCAATGTTCGCCATGGCTTTGTGACAGCATCCCTCATGAACACAAGAACTACTCCACAGACCATACGACATAGGAGTGGAAGTAAGGCCATTTGGTCCATTAAGTCCAATCTGCCATTTAAATCATGGCTGATGGACATTTCAACTCCACTTCCCTGCACTCTCCCCATAGCCCTCGATTCATTGTGAGATCAAGAATTTGTCGATCTCTGCCTTGAAGGCATCCAACGTCCCGGCCTCCACTGCACTCCGTGGCAATGAATTCCACAAGCCCATGACTCTCTGGCTGAAGAAATGTCGTCTCATTTCAGTTTTAAATTTACCCCCTCTAATTTAAAGGCTGTGCCCATGGGTCCTAGTCTCCCCGCCTAATGGAAACAACTTCCTAGCGTCCACCCCTTCTGAGCTATACATTATCTTCTAAGTTTCTATTAGATCTCCCCTCAACCTTCTAAACTCTAATGAGTACAATCCCAGGATCCTTAGCTGTTCATCATACGTTAAACCTACCATTCCAGGGATCATCCGTGTGAATCTCTGCTGGACACGCTCCAGGGCTAGTATGTCCTTCCTGAGGTGTGGGGCCCAAAATTGGACACAGTATTCTAAACGGGGCCTAACTAGAGCTTTAAAGCACATCACTGCTTTTATATTCCAACCCTCTTGAGATAAACGACAACATTACATTCACTTTCTTAATCAAGGACTCTACCTGCAAGTTAACCTTTAGAGAATCCTGGACCAACACTCCCAGATACTTCTGCTTTACGAATTTTCTCACCATTTAGAAAATAGTCCATGCCTGTATTTTTTTTCCAAAGTGCAAAACCTCACATTTACTCACACTGAATTTCATCAGCCATTTCCTGGACCACACTCAAACTGTCTAAATCTTTCTGCAGCTTCGCCACTGCCTCAGTACTACCTGCCTATCCACCAATGGAAGTTCACAATTGAAAGTTTTTTCTTGTAAAACAATTCTACAAAACAAACTAGTTGTTATTTACCCAGCTTACAAGCATTCTTACCTGAGTGGAAGGTCCTGGAGATGCAAATGGGGAAGGGCATGGTCCATCTTGCAAGGAGAAATGTGCAATAAATACAATGAGCTTAGCAAAAGCACTCCTCACTTCTGTGCTGGGGCATTCCAGAAGGTATTCAGAGAAGCGATTTGGATAGGCAAAAAGAACATTATGTGCAAACCAACAGCGTACATTCTTGCTGTGACGGAGCAGGATACACAATGCGTCATACCTGTTGCAAAGAGAGACCTTTTCTCAAAAAAATTATATAATATAGGATATTGCCTAAACTGCAAAAACAGAATGGCAAGGTTATTTCTCCAATGGGTAACAGCTTTTTTTTTGCCTTACAAACACTGGATTCATTAATCAATGAGGATCAACTCAGTAAAGGATCAGCTAAGCTATATTCCATAGTAAATGAGTCAAGCAATCTGTCTAGGTTCATGCTTGCATAACTATTTGGAGCGATTAGTCAGAAAGATAATACAGTTCAGTAGATTCATAAGAAAAGGGGGAAAAGAAAGCTAATTTTACCAAGTAAACACCTCAAATTGCTTTCCTTTCTCAATTGTGGAACAAGTTTTCTGGAATTTGGTTGCACAGGCAATAGCCAGTAGATTTCTTTTTATGTCAATACACATAAGGCAGCTCTTCTAACCAGGGATAGTTTCTTGCAAAGACCAGTAGGCAAGAATCATGTCAGCACTATTTATGAAGCCCTAGAAGTAAAAGATGGGGATGCAGAAAATATCTCCTCTTTACAATACATCATAGAAAATGCAAATTCACCCAATGCTACCTGTTCCGAAACCAATGTCCTCTCCAGTGAGATTCACCGTACAAACCATTGAAAGTGACGCCTTTCACAATTTACGCTACACCATAAAACACAAGCACTTACAGGTTGTTTAAAATTGGCATTGTTTCAATGTTGGTGAAAGTGAACTACCGATTTACAGTGTCAAAGTTGCATGAATTATCTCAGTTATACCTTTACATACAAATTAGGAACAGAAATAAGTCACTTTGCCCACTGAGCTTGTTTCAGCTTTCATTAAGATCCTGGTTTTAACCTCAATTGCATGTTTCTCATCCCTGCTCAGTCTCTAAGGTCCCAGGCACATCCTCCAGTCAAGACAAGAATTTACCTGCACTTGAAATTAATCTAGTCTCGTACACCTGTTGCTCAGAACACAGTCTCCTCTACAATGGAGAGACTAACAACAGGCTGGGTGACTGCTTTGTGGAACAACTATGTTCTGTCCATAAAAATGACAGAGCTTCCAGGCACCTGCTGCTTCAACGCACTGCCAGGTTCCCAAGCTAACATTCCTGTCTCGGGTCTACTGTAATATTGCAGCAACATGCAATGCAATCTTCTAATTTGGGATCCTGCAGCCTACAGGATTCAACATCAAGTCTATCAATTTTAAACCTAGAACGCCCAACCACCACCCCAGGTTTTTTTCTTTAAATGGGTTACTTTGAGCACAACCAACCCAGTTTCAACGACCGAGTCTCCATTATTACATATTGTGTAGCCCTAATTCCTTGGCTTACTATCAACAACGCAATGTCTCTGGGCACCATCTTCACCTAATCCACTCACTTCTCCACCTCACATCTCTCCAACACCCACAACCATCCGCCCTACCCAGCTTCCTGTATTCAGTCTAAATACCATCCTTCCCTTTTTTGAAGAACCAATTCATTTTATCACTACCTAAAATGTTAACAGCCTGTTTTCAATAAATACAAAAATGAAGTGTTTTCACTTCTTAGCTTATATTCCACAATTCAAAAGGATATCTGCTCCCAGTTTGATGAAATTAAATTTTGATTACATGATAGACTCACCATTCACTTGCTGGGCCACGAACTATTTTCTTCGTGTGAAATCCAGTATTAAACAAAAATCTCGCAGCAAGTTGAATACTGATCATAGCCAGTTCTTCAGCTTCTGGCAACAGATGATCTTGTCCTGCATGAAGACAAAGTATGCTAACAAGCTTCCTCATTTGAATTTTTAAGACATCATCTCAACAGAATATTGCAATGATTAATCTAAAATATTTCTAGCTCACACAACTGACCATATCAAGTTCTAACAATAAACATCGCTGAACCAAACCTCAACGCTTTAATTGGATAGTTGGCTGATAGAAATTTAGTACATCACTTCTCAAGTTGATGGTAATTATCCAGAAACACACATTTAAAATAGACAGTTTGTGGATAGACATCCAGTTCACAATCTACATTCTGACAGAATGATTGCAAGATTGTTGATTAATCAGACTAACCAACCTTCTACCAATTTGTGAATAACAAACTGAGACATGACACAAGGAATACAGTGGAGGAAAATATTAGGTGGCATCGCTTTTAACTCCTTGCTCCTTTCCAACATGCCATACTGCAGCACAAATTACTGAAGTTTTCATACCATAACACAAGTTCATAAAAATTTCTAGACAAAAAAACCCCGTGATGGAATAAATAAACACAATGCTTCGACATCAACCTAATAGATTTTCTACAACAGATGCCAAAAATAGTGCTCTTTCAGAAGCAGTGATTTCATAAAATCAAACAGCAAAGGAGGCAGGTTAGTTCACTGAATCATGCTGGTTCTTCTGAGCTGTCCAATTATGTATCTTGCTACCATACAAGCATTTATAAAGCTGGTAACCACAAGTGGGAAAGAAATAGAACAATACATTATGAAATAACAAAGTGTAGAGCTGGATAAACACAGCAGGCCAAGCAGCAGAGGAGCAGGAAAGCTGATGTTTCGGGCCTAGACCGTTCTTCAGAAATGGGGGAGGGGAAGGGGGTTCTGAAATAAATAGGGAGGGGGGGGGAGGCTTATAGAGGAGAAGATAGGTGGAGAGGAGAGGAGACAGACAGGTCAAAGAGGCGGGGATGGAGCCAGTAAAGGAGAATGTAGGTGGGGAGTTAGATGGGAGGGGATAGGTCAGTCCAGGGAGGACAGACAGGTCAAGGGGCCGGGATGAGGCTAGCAGGTAGGAGATGGAGGTGGGGGTTGAGGTGGGAGAAGGGGATAGGTGGGACAAAGGACAGGTTAGGGAGGCGGGGACAAGCTGGGCTGGTTTTTGGATGCGGTAGGGGAAGGGGAGAGGAGATTTTGAAGCTTGTGAAGTCCACATTGTTATCATTGGGCTGCAGGGTTCCCAAGCGGAATATATGAGATGCTGTGGCGGCAACTGTCGGGTGGTGGCACTGCAGGAGGCCCAGGATGGACGTCATCTGAGGCATGGAAGCAGATGCATCAGAGATGAAGGAATTGGAAATAGCATTTTTGCAGGAAGGTCTACCCACCTTCCTGCAAAAATGCCATTCCCTGTTCTCAATTCCTTCGTCTCCGACGCATCTGCTCCCAGGAAGAGGCATTCCACTCCTGAACATCTCAGACATCCTCGTTTTTCAAGGACCGCAACCTCCCCCCAACTTGGTGGTCGAGAACGCCCTTGACTAGGTCCCCCTCATTTCCCGCAACTCATCCCTCACACACCCTCCCTGCAACAACCACCAAACCAGAATCCCCCTCGTCCTCACGTACCACCCCACCAACCTCCGGATTCAACGCATCATACTCTTGACACTTCCGCCATCTGAAATCCGACCCCACTACCAAAGACATTTTTCCCTCCCCACCCTTGTCTGCTTTCTGGAGGGACCTCCCCACCCTTATCTGCTTTCTGGAGGTGACACACTTCCCTACAGCCCCACCACACACCCTGCACTTTTCCATGCAACCACAGGAAGTGCTACACCTCCCCCGTCACCCCCATCCCAGGCCCCAAGAAGACTTTCCACATCAAGCAGATGTTCACCTGCACCTCTGCTCATGTGCTATGCTGTATCTACTGTTCCCGTTGTGGCCTCCTCTAAATTGGCAAAGCCAAGCAGAGGCTTGGGGACTGCTCTGTGCACACCGAACAACTGTGCCTCCCAGTCGCAAACCATTTTGACTCCCCCTCCCATTCCTCAGATGACATGTCCATCCTGGGCCTCCTGCAGTGCCACAATTCAAAGGTTGCAGGAACAACACCTCATATTCCGCTTGGGAACCCTGCAGCCCAATGGTATCAATGAGGGCTTCAAGCTTCATTATCTCCGCTTCCCCTAACGCATCCCAAAACCAGCCCAGCTTGTCCCCGCCTCCCTAACCTGTCCTTCCTCCCAACTCAGACCCCATCCCGCCCCCTTGGCCTGTCAGTTCTCCCTGGACTGACCTATCCCCTCCCTAACTTCTCACCTACATTCTCCTTTGACTCCTATCATCTTCAAAGACTGGGCTCAGATGTAGATCTCTGTTTCTACTATCTACATTGGCTTTCAGTTACCTTCTAAAACAGGATCACAGAAATAGGAGTTTAAGTAATTTTGAACTTCACGTCTGCTCTACCATTCAAGAAAATCAAAGCTGATGTCTTTGCATTTGAAATACCATATTCCTGTCTATCCCTGAAATCCTTCAGATTCTTGTTAGCTGAGGGAATCACTCTACCATCTCATCCTCCAATTCATGTCAATTCCTCTCATTATGAAAGGCAGCATCCCAATAGTCTCAAATGCTGCACTTACATTAACTTTTTGTAACTTGTGGATTAAAATACCTGAATCCCATCAGCCTGTCACTCCATCTGTTTGCTTAGTACCCCTTCCCTCGTGATTGTCATTTCGTTAAGTTCCTGTCTCCCCTTCACCTCCTGATTTACAGCTAACACCGAAATATTTTTGTATTGTTTTAGCAAAGACAGAAGACAAATCTGCTCATTTCATCTACCATTTCCTTACTATCAACAGAAAAACAGTAGATTTCACGAATTTAATTCTCTGGATGATCAACATACTTTCTAAAAAAAACTGTAGCAACTCTCACTACTTATTTTTACCTTCCTACCTAGCTTCCTCTTGTAATAATTTCTTCAACTTGATTAAGCTTTTAATCGTTTTCTGGTATTCACTGCATTCTGACCAACCATCTGGCCTACCACTGGTTCTGCGGACTTGTCTGCCTTTTCAATTTTGAGACTTTCCTTAACTTCTTTAGTCAGATGTCAAGGCCTCCCTTTTGAATGTACTGAGTAAACTGAATATTACCTTCAACTGTGCCTCTATCGATCACTGTCCAGACAAATGCATGTCAACTCACTTTAGTTACATCAGCTTTCACACTAACATAGTATTTACATTTAAAGATTAGTCACAGACCCAATCTTCTTCCTTTTAAACTAGGAGGTAAAATTCAAACACACCATGGTCATTGTAATCTTGGAGGTCCCTTCACTCCAAGGTCATTAATAATTGTCACATTACATAATTCCAAGTGTAGTATAACCTGTTCTCTGACAGACTCCAAAATGTGCTGCTCTAAAAACGCTTGGAAGTATTCTGTGATTGACTTACCCAGACTAATCTGCCGATCTAATTTTTCGACTTGGTATCCAAACTGAAGCTAGCCACAATTATTGCAGTCCTTTTAATTAATTTTAACCACATTGTGGTTCATATTAGGGACTTAGAGATGATTTCCACAAAATACTACTTTGCCCACATTTTATACCTCCAGCCAAATCAATTCGACATCCTGCTTGCTGACCCATGGTCAACTCTAAATATTGGCACAAATGCCATCTTGATTAACGGTGCTATCTTTCCACCTTAATCAGCTTCAAGTATCACGTACCCCTTAATATTCAGGGCTTAATTCTGGTCATTTGGCAGATACATCTCCATATTGACTGTCAGTGCATATTTACGTACTTCAACAAAACCAAAGTTGCTGGAAAAGCTCATCAGGTCTGGCAGCATCAGTGAAGGAAAAAACAGAGTTAATGTTTCGGGTCCAGTGACCCTTCCTCAGTTGGGATGCTGCCAGACCTGCTCAGCTTTTCCAGCAACTTTGTTGCTGTTCCTGATTGACAGCATCCGCAGTTCTTTTGGTTTTTATAATGTTGAAATGCTGTTTGAGTGTACCATGGATGCAGGGTTTGCTTAAGGCTGGCAGAGTGTGACTGCATCTTGTGTAGTTTTCAACTTTGCAACCTAATGCACTGCTTGCTGGGTAGGTTAAAAATCTCATGTTAAAATAAACTGTACATTGTTTGCACAGATATGTACAGTTTCTGACCGTAAACATTTCACAGACAACATAAACTTCCATAAACTTTTACAAGTGAACACTGATCTTGAAGTTGGTACAATTAAAATTTTAACTATGAAACAAATCGATTTTGTATTTCTTAAGATGAAAAGATATTAGCTAAGACAAAGTACACTCACCAGGTGGAGGATTCAGGTAGACACTGTTACAGGTCAGTAGTTTCTTAATAAATTGGAAATACTCCAGGCTATACTGCATTCTATTATGCATGAACTGCACATTCTGTTTCCGGACACTTCGTTCAATGACACTTGGCATTTTTATCTGGTGTGGTTTTATACTAATCTCCAGCTCAGAAATGTACTTAATTAATTCATTATCTTTAGCTATTGTGTCCATACGTTCATAAAAAAGTATGTATGCATTCCACCATCGTTTTTGCCGTCTGTATGACATTCGTTTCATCATATGGTCAAAAACTTCGCCCATGTACTCGCCCCCAAAGCACTGGTTTTTCATCTCTTCATCATCATCCATTTTGCACTCAGTTACATCACCATCATCAAACTTATACCATTTGTTTTTCTCACCATCGCCACCGTTACGTTGAATGATGTATGAATAATAATGTCCTCCACTTGCCTGACCGCTATGCACTAACACACCAACTAGTCTATATTTAGTGCTACCAGGCTGTTCATTATCTGGCTGGTCATTCTGAATCAACTGATTTTCTGGGTTAATGTCATCCCCTTCCAACTTGGCAACCCCTGCCACAGTGTAAGGTTCCATGTCCAGCTCTCGTGGAAATTCAAAATAATCATTGAATTTAATTGCACATTCCCTTTCCCAGTCATAGTCAAATCGCTTCAGTTGAATTGCTAAAACTGGTGGCAGCTTCTTTATTAGTAATCGCTTCACTGTGTCAACCTGCAAAACAGAAAACACGTTAGGTATAATTAAATTTAGGAAGTGATTATGCAAATAGGTATCAAAGAAACTGCAGCCTTTACCAGAATACACATCTTTTTAGTACATTTTCTTGTGTATTGTCTATCTCTATATCACCAAGCAGAAAGTAATACTGAGTACAGCTGCAGTCAGCACAAGCTATCCTGTAGCTCACCCATTCATCTCGTGTAATGCGGACATTCAACTGAGATGCAAAACAGCCAGACAGATTAAGGCATAATTTAATCTTTCAGTTTGCAGCAACACTTGTTACATTCAAAATTATCTCAGTCTGATGTAATATCAACAGTCAAGACATGGGTATTGACTTCAAACAAACTTACGAGTTCAGATAACGAACTAAACATTGATCTCAAGAAAACTGCAACAACTCCAATTCCTTTCAACCCCCACTCCCTATTTATAACCAACGTAGCTTAAAATTCGTTACAAATATCAGGCAAAAAGTGATCAGAAAACATAAGTGAGATTACAAAGTATTTTATGTAAAGTAAATATAGTAAATGTTTCAAACTCTTTTTTAAAAACAGTATTTCATGCCAGATTTTGTTAGTTTTAAATTTACTTGATAGGCTTTTGTTTATTTCCTTTACCACCTTTTTAAGACAAAAGTAGGTGTATGGATTAGGTCATAGATCACATTAATTGTATTTAACAGTTAAATAGCAAATTCCTTCTAATGTGCTAACCAATTTTCAAATGTGATCTTACTTTCCATCACGCACCTCAGAGAAACAGTTCTCCACCTAACCTAGTCAATATCTTGATCAAATATCAAAAAAAAAGTCATTGTTTCACAGCAGGTTCTTTGGGTCTCAGAATCATAGAATCCCTCCAGTAAGGAGCCAGCAATTAGATGCAAGACATTAAACTCTACTTTTGTTGTAATTTGTTCAGGGTGTGTGGGAGTTACAGATGAGAACAACATTTATTGACTGTCCCTAACTGCCCTGGAGGTGGTGGTGATGACATGTTTTCTTAAACTGAAGTCCATGGGCACAAGGGCAACGGGAGTTCGGGGGTTGTAGGGAAGTTGACCCAAAAAAGAAGCAACAGCGCTATGATTCCAAATCTGGATGGTGGATTATTTAGGAGAACTTGCAGGTGGCAGCATTTACATGCATCTGCACCTTCGGCCTTTTCGAGGAGTAGACTGCAGATTTGGAAGGGGATAGCATAAGGGCCTGAATGGTTACTGCAATTCATCATGGAAATGGTGCACACATCTACTGTACACTGATGGTGTAGGGACAGAAAGTTGAAGGTGATAGATGGGATGCCAATCAAATAGGCTGCTTTGTCCTGCATGATGTTAAGTTTCTTAAGTGCTGTTCAAGTTGCGTCCATTGAGGCAAGTTCGGTGCATTTCATCACGCTCACGATCCGTAGGTGTTGGACAGGCACTGGGGGAACTGATAGCATTTGGGAGTTGCTATTCGAGGAGTACCTTATTCAAAGATCTTAGAATTTAAATATAATGAGAGAATACAGCTCATGAATGCTTAAAAATGGCACTTGAGCCAAATAAATTTAAGTTTGAAGGAATAGATCCAACGTTAATTTGGGATTCATTAACATTTCAAGGAGCAGCAACGAGTGCAACAAAAGAAAGATGACTTGCAAATTTGTAGAGAGTTTAATCAGACTAAAATGCTTCAAGATGACCACTGAAGTCAATTTCACCGTCAAACAGTGTCACTGCTGTATTGTCAGGAAAGTCAGCCATTATGTGCTAGATAAGCTCCCACAAAAAGCAATTTGATAATTGCCAGATGATTCAGTTTTTGGTGACGCAGACTGAGGAAAGTAAGTAGTGGTTATGTATAGGTTCCAACACGTCACCGTATTAAGATCCTGATTTAAAGAAATCCACAAAGTGAGGAGCACACACTGAATTAGTATGCAAGATTCAGGTATAAATTTTGTCTTCTGCATTACACAACTAACTGCCACTAACTCAGTTCATATGATACAATATCTTAAGAATGGATGTTTTAAAAGGTAATAGAGCATGACAATTACATCTAAGTGGGCTGGAAAAACAGAATTTATTTCATCTCTCATCTCTGACGAGCAACTGTTATAAAATGCTAACAGTGAAATTCTCAATCCAGTTATTTCAACATATCCACTTTGCGTGTTAGATCTGCTATGACATTCTCAATGGATGGGCTTCAACTTCATAGCCTTAATGTGTGTGGCAAACTCCACACAAGTTCTTACATAGAAGATATGAAGGACTCTATCTTAATATTAGGTACTGAGGTTTTGAGGCAGCCGTGCATTTGTATAGGGGAAATAACATGAAACTCTCCCAAAATGCTGGGAGATAACACGACAATTAGCAAGGCAATGAAGGCTCTGGGCAAAGAGATTAGCCCAGTGAACAGATAAACCTGGAGGAAAGAGGTTTGTAGCTCAACACATGGAGCAGCTGTAGGCTCAGTGGCAGCACAAGGCAGAGAAAGCCTGTATGAAGCTGTTAACATCTCAAGATATCTGAATGAGTTGTCAGCTGTTCTGCAGCTGGACTGGTGAACAACAGTCAAGACTGGGAGCAGTGGGTGTCTGGAGAAGTGGGAACACATCGGCTATTAAATTCGGGTTGCAGTCTTATACACCCAGTGGATGTAGTCTCAGGAGGAGACTGAACAGCTCAAAAGGGGAGTACAGGTTGGTACATTCTGAGCTTAAGTCTATTTGTCAGACAACGCATTACAGACATGTAGAGCCAAAGGACGTTGCAGTCACATTGGAGTTGCTGTTGAAGGGAAATCAGAGATTAAATCTTTGAAGATGATGAACTAAAATCCAGGGAAACGAAGTCTGAATGATTATCTGTTACACAAACACTGATGTCTGCTTTTGCTCCTGAGAAAATTCAGGGGATCTGACTTGGGTTTTGTTGGCCATTGAGTGTCATTTACGCACATATTTAACAAAAAAAAAAAAAAAAAAAAAAAAAAAATCGCTGCTTATTGCAAGCTTAACAACCAGAACTAACAAGTACAGGACAGAGAATATTCACAGTTTGCTTTGTTCACATTTGCAGAGTGCAAACTTGGTTTTCATCGCTCTCAAATCAGATGACTAATTTTGTTAGTGGTGTGCTGCAGTTGAATCAAAAATGGCATCCTGGCTTTGCTGGTGTATTGAACAAGTAGTTGGTGTGGTCAATGCACTGATACTGGACAAATTGAAAACAGTTCCTAAGCCAAAGGTGCACGTTTGTCAGAATTTTAACCAAGGATCCCCAGGCCACTCTATCCTCTCCTTTCTCTGAAGAAGCAGCTGTTTAAACCTTGTGACATTTGTGTCACATTATCTAATGCAACCACAGGCTGCTTACGCATTAGAGAGAAATGACTAGTAGAGGTTTATCCTGAGGGTTCACCACATTTCGGGCAAGCAGTGCGGTTGGAAAGGGAGGATCTTCATGTTAACTCTAACCAGTATGTGGTGATTTTGAAGCTGCCCCATCCTTAAAGGACTTCAAATAACAGCAGGTTAAGCTGTCAATGATCAAACCTTTTACTAAATTACCAGAGGATAAATGGCAGTAGCCAGGCAGAATTAAACATCCTCCTTTTCAACAACTAAACCAGGAAGGCAACAAAACATCCAACAGGGTATGAAGGCCTATAATGTCTTCCAACACCCTCTGGGAATCTACATTTATCATTAGAATATTCACAAACAGAGGAATAAAAAAAAAGCACATGCATCACTCTGGTGGTTGGTAAGTGGTTAGGGATAATTCTGAGAGGTACGATTTACATGCATTTGGAGGGGCAAGGAACAATGAGGGATAGTCAGTATAGTTTTGTGCAAGGGAAATCATGTCTCAATTTTGAGAGAGTTTTTTGAGGAAATCAAAAAGATGATCAGGGTAGAGCAGTAGATGCTGTTTACTTGGACTTCAGTAAAGCCTTTGATAAGGATCCACATAGCAGACTAATTAATAAAGTTCAATCACATGGGAATTCAGAGTTGCTGATTGGATATAAAAATAGCTTTACGGTAGGAGATGGAGGGTGGTGGTGAGGGCTGTTTCCACGGGAGGCTTGTGATCAGTGGTGTTCCACAAGACGAACTGAATCAGAATATAAGAGGCTGTGGTTAGTAAGTTTGTGCATGATACCAAAATTGATAGTATAGTGGACAGTGAAGGTGGTTATCGAAGTTTACAAAGAGATCCTGATCAATTGGGTCAATGGGCAGTAGAGTGACAGACAGAGTTTAATTTGGACAAATGCAAGGTACTGCATTTGGTAAAATAAACAAGGTGCAGGACAAACACAATAATGATAAGGCTCTGGCTCGTGTTGTAGAACAGAGACCGAGGATGCTCTGGTACATAATTCTTTGAAATTTGCATCACAGGTAGACAGGTTGGTTAAAGATGCATTTAGCACACCTGCCTTCATTGCTCGGACCTTTGAACGTAGGAGTTGGAATATCATGTTGAGGTCGTACACTATGTTGGTGAGGCCCCTTCTGGAGTACTGTGTGCAGTTTTGGTTGCCACGTTATAGGAAGCATACTATTAAACTGAAGACAAGTCAGAAATGTTTCACCAGAATGTTGCCAGGAATGAAGAGTTTGAGTTAGAAAACATCGGCTGGATAGGGTAGGACTTTTTCCATTAGGGTATAGCAGGTTGAGGGTGCGACCTAATTGAGGTTGATAAATTAAAACAGTCGTTGGATAAGCACATGAATGGTGATGGGATAGTGTAGGGGGATGGGCTTAGATTAGTTCACTTGTTGGTGCAACATCGAGGGCCGAAGGGTCTGCTCTGCGCTGTACTGTTCTATGTTCTATGATCGGCACAGATCAGGTGAATAATGACGGCCTTTTCCCAAAGGTGGGGGAATTCAAAACTAGGGGTCATACTTTTTAGGTGAGAGGAGAAAGATTTAACAAGGACATGAGGGGCATTTTCTTTACTTGCACAGTGTGGCTCATTTGTGGAAAGAACTGCCAGAGAAAGTGGGAGACACGGGCGCATTTGCACTGCTTAAGAGACATTTGATTAATTACATGAAAAGGAAAGCTTTGTAAAGGTATGGCCAAATGCTGGCAGATAGAACTAGTTCAGTTTAGGAACGTTGGCAGCATAGGCAAGTTGGACGGAAGGGTCAGTTTCCATGCTATATGACTTTACACTTTATATTTCTTGGTAGTATTGTTTGGAACACATTATGCTACACTTGAAATAAAGGTTCTGACAGGTTTTGCCTGTCTGTCTTCACATTTGAAGGCGCAGAAAATTTCTGAAAGACAACTGAATAACCAAGTGACATTAGGGCGGAATGAACTTAAAGCAATCACCACTTGCAAAACAGAAGTGCTAGCAAGATCACTGGGCCTAAGAGGGCTGACAAGTCCCAAGTACTGGTCTGCGTTTTAAAGTCTTAGAAAGTGGCAGCACAGATAGAAGCATTAGTTTTTATATTCCAAAGTTCCTTATATTTGGCAAGGAAATTTGTTTCAAAAAAATGACATCTTTATTCAAGAAATGAGGGAGACAAAAAACAGAAAAGAGTAGGTTAGCTGGCAGAGGGAAAGTGTTAGATTCCATCTTGAGGTGGTTATTGCCTCACATGAAGAAAATTCTTTGATTAGAAAAAGCCAATGCAATTTTGTTTGATAAGGTACAACGTTAAAGGTTGGTGCAGAAGATAAGACCACGTGGCATTAAGGCAACATATGATCATGGATAAGGGAATGGTTCAATACCAAAAGACACTAGAATTGAATAGATCGGTACACTGTAAGCAGCAGAGTGCCAGATTGATCAGTGCTAGGTTCTCAACGATTTACAATCTACAATGATACAGAACAGGAATGTATCAAGCTCATAC
Organism: Stegostoma tigrinum; assembly: GCF_030684315.1. Classification (NCBI taxonomy): domain Eukaryota; kingdom Metazoa; phylum Chordata; class Chondrichthyes; order Orectolobiformes; family Stegostomatidae; genus Stegostoma; species Stegostoma tigrinum. Next base: position 44,004,056 of record NC_081365.1, read on the forward strand.
TTTTTCTGGTGATTGTAATTTCACGTGATCTCTCCCACCTCCTGATTTACAGCAGTTACTATAATATTTTTGTATCCTCTGCAGTGATGACTAATGCAAAATAACTGCTCACTTTATCTATCAACTATAATCACGCGCTACTCAAGGCGCAACAATTTATTTCTTCATTTTCTGTTTCTATTTTCCTACACATTGTGAGCTTCTTTTACTTGAATTGCCCCCTCCTGAAAAACTATTCTTTTACATCACTCTTTATATTCTGGCCAGTCACCTTACTATGTAGGTGAGATACATTTCAAGAATAAGAGATCTCCTTTTTAACCTAAAGGATGAGGAGAAAGTTTCTATCTTAGGATCAATAGAATGTGCAATTCCCTTCCCCAGGGAAGAATGGAGACTGGTCTTTAAAATTTACTCAAAGCAAGTTAGATAGATTTTGATGGTCAAGAGAGTCGAGGCAAACATGAATTTGGAGCTGATAGCACACAATCACAAACATGATCTGACTGAATTTGAGGGGGTTTTGGGGGGGGGGGGGGGGGAGAAGAGGACGCAGGTTTGAAGAATCAAGTGGCATTGCTCTTCAATCCTATCTTCCTCATGGGATCAATATTGTGGTAGCACTACATTGAAATAAATCATTAAAAATTTTATTTCAAAACCAACTTTGAAATCTAACTTTATTGCAAATGTTAGTTGAAAGTCAATACGTGAAACAGAAATATCCTACCCAACAGAAGTCAGAGCCTGAGCAAGTCAGTTGTTGCTGCAACTGGAAGCACTTAGATTTCTTGAACGTGACAATGCAGATCGACAGAGTGGTGAAGGCTGAGTTTGGCACACTTGCCCTCAGCATTCAGTGCACTGAGAACAGGAGTTGGGATGTCATGTTGAGGCTGTACAGTACATTGTTGAGTGATAATGGGAACTGCAGATGCTGGAAAATCCAAGATAATAAAGTGTGAAGCTGAATGAACACAGCAGGCCAAGCAGCATCTCAGGAGCACAAAAGCTGACGTTTCGGGACTAGACCCTTCATCAGAGAGGGGAATGGGGTGAGGGTTCTGGAATAAATAGGGAGAGGGGGGAGGCGGACCGAAGATGGAGAGAAAAGAAGATAGGTGGAGAGGAGAGTATAGGTGGGGAGGTAGGAATGGGATAGGTCAGTCCAGGGAAGACGGACAGGTCAAGGAGGTGGGATCAGGTTAGTAGGTAGGAAATGGAGGTGCGGCTTGGGGTGGGAGGAAGGGATGGGTGAGAGGAAGAACAGATTAGGGAGGCAGAGACAGGCTGGGCTGGTTTTGGGATGCGGTGGGGTAAGGGGAGATTTTGAAGCTGGTGAAATCCACATTGATACCATTGAGCTGCAGGGTTCTCAAGCGGAATATGAGTTGCTTTTCCTGCAACCTTCGGGTGGCATTGTTGTGGCACTGCAGGAGGCCCATGATGGACATGTCATCTAAAGAATGGGAGGGGGAGTGGAAAAGGTTCGCGACTGGGAGGTGCAGTTGTTTATTGCGAACCGAGCGGAGGTGTTCTGCAAAGCGGTCCCCAAGCCTCTGCTTGGTTTCCCCAATGTAGAGGAAGCCACACTGGGTACAATGGATACAGTATACCACATTGGCAGATGTGCAGGTGAACCTCTGTTTAATATGGAAAGTCATCTTGGGGCCTGGGATAGGGGTGAGGGAGGTGGCGTGTGGGCAAGTGTAGCATTTCCTGCGGTTGCAGGGGAAGGTGCCAGGTGTGGTGGGGTTGGAGGGCAGTGTGGAGTGAACAAGGGAGTGACGGAGAGTGGTCTCTCCGGAAAGCAGACAAGGGTGGGGATGGAAAAAATGTCTTGGGTGGTAGGGTCAGATGGTAGATGGCGGAAGTGTCGGAGGATGATCCCACTTCCTACAGACAAAGGGGGTGGCCATGGGCCCCAGCTATGCCTGCCTCTTTGTAGGTTACGTGGAACAGTCCCTCTTCCGCACCTACACAGGCCCCAAGCCCCACCTCTTCCTCCGTTACATTGATGACTGTATCGGCGCCGCCTCTTGCTCACCAGAGGAGCTTGAACAGTTCATCCACTTCACCAACACCTTCCACCCCAACCTTCAGTTCACCTGGGCCATCTCCAGCACATCTCTCACCTTCCTGGACCTCTGTCTCCATCTCAGGTAACCAGCTTGTAACCATTTCAAGCCCACCGACTCCCAAGCTACCTAGAATACACCTCCTCCTACCCAGCCTCCTGCAAGAATTCCATCCCCTATTGCCAATTCCTCCGCCTCCGCCGCATCTGCTCCCAGGATGAGGAATGCCAGTCCCGCACATCCCAGATGTTCAAGTTCTTCAAGGACTGCAACTTTCCCCAAGCAGTGGTCGATAACGCCCTTGACCGTGTCTCCCACATTTCCCGCAACACATCCCTCACACCCCGCCCCCGCGACAACCACACTCAGACGATTCCCCTCGTTCTCACACACCACCCCACCAACCTCCGGATACAACGCATCATTGTCCGAAACGTACGCCATCTACAATCCGACCCTACCACCCAGGACATTTTTCCATCCCCACCCTTGTCTGCTTTCCGGAGAGACCACTCTCTCAGTCACTCCCTTGTTCGCTCCACACTGCCCTCCAACCCCACCACACCCGGCACCTTCCCCTGCAAATGAAGGAAGTGCTACACTTGCCCCCACACCCCAAGATAACTTTCCATATTAAGCAGAGGTTCACCTGCACATCTGCCAATGTGGTATACTGTATCCATTGTACCTAGTGTGGCTTCCTCTACATTGGGGAAACCAAGCGGAGGCTTGCGGACTGCTTTGCAGAACACCTCCGCTCGGTTCGCAGTAAACAACTGCACCTCCCAGTCGCGAACCATTTCAACTCCCCCTCCCATTCTTTAGAATGACATGTCCATCATGGGCCTCCTGCAGTGCCACAACGAAGCCACCCGAAGGTTGCAGGAAAAGCAACTCATATTCCGCTTGGGAACCCTGCAGCCCAATGGTATCAATGTGGATTTCACCAGCTTCAAAATCTCCCCTTCCCCCACCGCATACCAAAACCAGCCCAGTTCGTCCCCTCCCCCCACTGCATCCCAAAACCAGCCCAGCCTGTCTCTGCCTCCCTAACCTGTTATTCCTCTCACCCATCCCTTCCTCCCACCCCAAGCTGCACCTCCATTTCCGACCTACTAACCTCATCCCACCACCTTGACCTGTCTGTCTTCCCTGGACTGACCTATCCCGTCCCTACCTCCCTATCTGTACTCTCCTCTCCACCTATCATCTTTTCTCTCCATCTTCGGTCCACCTCCCCCTCTCTCCCTATTTATTCCAGAACCCTCACCCCATCCCCCAGTACATTGTTGAAGCCACTTTTAGAAAAATGTGTAGCATTCAGGTCATCTTTCTAATAGGAATGATGTAGTTAAACTCAGGAGTGCAGCCAAGATTTACAGGCATGTTGCTGGGACTGGAGGATTTGAGTTATAGGAAGAGGCTGAAAAGGCTGGGGCTTTCTCCCTGGAGCAGAGGTTGAGGGGTGGACTTTAAACTTTTCAGAGGGTGGTATGGGTATGGAACAAGCCACCGGAAGAACTGATGGAAGCTGGTACAATTACAACATTGAAAAGACATCTGGATGGGTGTATGAATAGGAAGGGTTGAGGGATATGGGTCAAATTCGGGCCAACGGGACTAGGTCAGATTGGGATGTCTGGTCAGCAAGGACAAAATTGGACCAAAGGCTCTGTTTCCGTGCTGTGTGACTATGACTCCATATTGAATGGAATTCTCCTATTTGGAGGTTTAGCAATTCACTTTCTCACCAAACCAATTCACTGACATATGTATCCCAGTTAATTCTGCATCACTGCCCTAACCCTGTAATTTTTAGAGATTCCTTCATTGTGAATGGAATTTCAGCAGTACATTACAGTGTTGCAACTTAATCACCTCGAACAAACTGTTGCCAAAAGCAAAGACATTACAAATCAAATTTACAGTATGGAAGATAGCCTTTCAGCCACTGCATCACTGCTAGCTGGCAAAGAGAGATTTATTCATATTTTCTAGCATGGGCTACTCGATGGTTGCTAGATGGCCCACAAGACTGTAGTACCAAGAATAAAGAAGCTTGAATCAATCATGGTTCAAACTTGCCAACAGAATTTTCAGAAATATTTCTGCAGGTCCGTTTGTTAAAATCCCAACAGGACTGCTCATGTCTTAGGTCTCACTGGAGAGCCATACAACTGCACCACCCAAGACATTTTTCCATCCCCACCCCTGTCTGCTTTCCGGAGAGACCACTCTCTCCGAGACTCCCTCGTTCGCTCCACACTGCTCTCCAACCCCCACCACACCCGGCACCTTCCCCTGCAACCGCAGGAAATGCTACACTTGCCCCCACACCTCCCCCCTTACCCCTATCCCAGGCCCCAAGATGACATTCCACATTAAGCAGAGGTTCACCTGCACATCTGCCAATGTGGTATACTGCATCCACTGTACCCGGTGTGGCTTCCTCTACATTGGGGAACCCAAGCGGAGGCTTGGAGACCGCTTTGCAGAACACCTCCGCTCAGTTCGCAACAAACTACTGCACCTCCCAGTCGCAAACCATTTCCACTCCCCCTCCCATTCTCTAGATGACATGTCCATCATGGGCCTCCTGCACTGCCACAATGATGTCACCCGAAGGTTGCAGGAACAGCAACTCATATTCCGCCTGGGAACCCTGCAGCCTAATGGTATCAATGTGGACTTCACCAGTTTCAAAATCTCCCCTTCCCCAACTGCATCCCTAAACCAGCCCAGTTCGTCCCCTCCCCCCACTGCACCACACAACCAGCCCAGCTCCTCCACTCCACCCACTGCATCCCAAAACCAGTCCAACCTGTCTCCGCCTCCCTAACCTGTTCTTCCTCTCACCCATCCCTTCCTCCCACCCCAAGCCGCACCCCCATCTACCTACTAACCTCATCCCACCTCCTTGACCTGTCCGTCTTCCCTGGACTGACCTATCCCCTCCCTACCTCCCCACCTATACTCTCTCCACCTATCATCTTATCTCTCCATCTTCGGTCTGCCTCCCCCTCTCTCCCTATTTATTCCACAACCCTCACCCCATCCCCCTCTCTGATTGAGGGTCTAGGCCCAAAACGTCAGCTTTTATGCTCCTGAGATGCTGCTTGGCCTGCTGTGTTCATCCAGCCTCACATTTTGTTGTCTTGGATTCTCCAACATCTGCAGTTCCCATTATCTCAGAGATTTTTGGAGTTATGTTAGCACACAAAGGACCTTTCCCCTCCTTGTGATCTGCTCCACTGTCCTTTTGCCACTGTCCCCATAATGAATCTCTCAAAATGTGTTATATTATCCGCACAAGAAACACTACAGAAGATGAACTTGCATTAGAAAGTATTCAAGTGTTTCCAAATGAACAGAGGGTTACAGCCAAAACAGCAAAAATGACTCCAAGTAGAAAACAAAGAATAAACCTAATTTTGAATAAACAAGCATTTCGTAATAACCAGTGAATGATCATGTGTTGTTACTGACAACACAGCAACCTATATTTGATTTATCAATGCATCAATTAAAATTGCCTTGATTAATGAACGAGAACAACATGCCGAAGATATTCAGAGTCTGGTGCGTCCTGGTGAACAGGAAGTTGTAATCCAAATTTGTATAGATACTGAATGGAACAAGGCATATGAACTTTCAAATTTTCAAACACAAATAATACCACAAAATACTTAGATTGTGATGGATCAGGACAACACATGTGGAATGGCCAAGATGAAAAACAGCCCAGCTTGATGAACCAGCGATGTCAAGCGTACATCCAATATTGCAGTGACATTGACAACAGAATTTAGACAGAATTTTTCTAACTGAAAAAATTTACAAGAAAATTGGTTACCTTTTTGTTGCATTTCTCACAATGGTACGCATTGGCGCCCTCCAGTAGGTCTCCTTTAACATACTGTTCAAGTGAATCAAGCAGATTTTGATGATTTCTAATGTCGACATTCAGTGTTGTGAAGGATTCCTCACATTCATATCTAACACAAGTAAAAATACATTGTCATCATGACACCACAAGCATATCACGATATAAAGACTGGAAATATTATAAATTGTGATGAAAATAGTGATAGAATGCAAGAGAACATGGACAGGCTACTGGATGAGGCATGTGGCGGATAAATTTCAAGGAGGAAAGAGCGAACACATTTTAGTGCAAAGGACAAATTACACAAAATGAAGTGTACAAGTTTAAAATAGTGCAGAAGCACAATAAACAGCAGATTGTTGTCAATCTGCCTTGCCAGCTTCAAAATAGATCAAGTAGTATACAGGGTCCTGGACTGCTGGAAAGAGGTTTATGATTGAAGAGTGAAAAGTTTGAGTAAATTTTATTAACTAGTGTTGCCACTTGAACTACAGCACTGAATCCACTTCAGGATGAAGATCACGACATTAGGAAGGATGCAAAGACTTCTGAGAACAGTTCCATGCTGAATGACTTCAGCTACATCGACATATTGGAGAAACTGGGGCTGTTCTTCCAAGAGAAAATTGAGGTTTTTGTTTGAGGGCGGCGGGGAGGAATTTGATAGAAGTGTTCAAAACATTGTGACTTGAGTAGGTAGGGACAAATTGTTCACATACCCCACTATGATGTGCACAGTCAGGAAGGAGAAATCACATCTACCAGTGAGTATGTAGTTTGAGAGATTTGCAGGCAGTATAGCAATTTAGTGCAGAGGGAAAAGGGTGCCTTTTAAGATATGAGCTTGTAAGGTCTTTTAACTGGATCAACTGAAGCCCAGGATCAGGGGCCCCAACCGTGTGGCTTCACAGGAAAACCACAAGATCACTGGTTGGTAGAATGGCTATTATTGTTTACCATGAGACTGACCGTGAATAGGGGAAAGATTTACAGGTTACAACCTAAAAGATCAGCTGGAAGTTTCCAATTTGATTTTTAAGAATTAAGGAAATAAAACAGAGACCAGCCTGGTGATGTGCTGTGCCTGCACGACTCGGAAGCTGGTGGACCCCTCTATAGTTTGTAGTGATCACAGATGGAGCAAGTATTAGTTGTTTAAGGAACTCTGGCTCAGAGTTGACAAGCTGGAGTCCGAGCTTCAAACATGGCAACACATCAAGTTTTTTTTGCGGGCGGGGGGGGGGGGGTACCAGACACTTTCAGGAGGCCGTCATACCTCTTATGTTAACTATTGCAAATTGAGTCAGTGGTCAGAGACAGGAGGTTAAGACTACAAGCGAGGCAGGTAGAGGATTCCAGCACAAGTACTGCTGAGGGAGCTTCAGTCCTTGAGTTTGTTGAGCAGGGTCTGTCAGAAGAATGAACAAACTGTCCACACCACCGTGGCAGAAGGCTACACGCAAAACTGCAAGAAAACGGAATTGTAGTTGCAATTGGAGACAGTATAGTCAGACAGGGGATTGGGCACTGTTCTGGGACTAGGATTGCGAATTCTGAAGCGTGTGTTGCCTACCGGGCGCTCAGGTTCAGGATCTCTCATCTGAACTGCACACAAATTTGGAGTGGGAAGGGAAGATTCAGTTTCTGTGGTCCAGATCAGTACCTGTGATATAGGTAGAAACAGGAAAGAGGTTCTGCCTAGATGTGCAGCTAGGGGCTCAACTGAACAAAATCTAAGTAGTAAAAATCTCTGGATTATTAGCTCAGTCATGATCTACTTGGCACAGGATTAAAGATGTGATTAACATGTGATTCAAAAGACTGTGTGGGAAGAAATGGGTTTGAATTCATGGGATACTGACGCCCAGTACAGGGAAGGAGTTGTTCTAGTGGGATGGGCTGCTCCTGAATCATTCTGCAGAGTCCTGGAAAATTGCATGACTAGGGCTGTGACAGCACTTGAAATTAATTGAAGGAAGTGGTAACAAAAGAAGGCTCAGCCTAAGTTATTAACGCTTCCAGGGCAAATGTCTTACCAACTTGATAGAATTCTTTGAGGAAGAGACCAAGTTGAAGGATGAGCAAAGGGCTGTAGATTTCATATACTTGGACTTCAGTGAGGGGTTTGATGAGGTTACCTACGATGGGTTGATGGAGAAAGTGAAGTCGCTTGGGGTCCAGGGTGTACTAGCTAGATGGATAGAGAACTGGCTGGGCAACAGGAGACAGTAGTAGTGGAAGGGAGTTCTCAAAATGGAGAACAGTGAACCAGTGGTGTTCCACAGGGATCTGTGTTGGGACCACTGTTGTTTGCGATATACATAATGATCTGGAGGAAGGTATAGATGGTCTGATTAGCAAGCTTGCAGATGACACTAAGATTAATAGAGTAGCAGATACTGAAGGGGACTAACGGAGAATACAGCAGAACATAGATAGATTGGAGAGTTGGGCGGAGAAATGGCAGATGGAGTTCAATCCAGGCAAATGTGAGGTGATGCATTTTGGAAGATCCAATTCGAGAATGAACTATATGGTAAATGGAAAAGCCCTGGGGAAAACTGATGCACAGAGAGATCTGGGTGTTCAGGTCCATTGTGCCCTGAAGGTGGCAATGCAGGTTGATAGAACGGTCAAGGAGGCATATGGGCATGCTTTCATTCATCAGACGGGGTACTGAGTACAAGAGTTGGCAGGTCATGTCACAGTTGTATAGGACTTTGGTTTGACCACATTTGGAATACTGTGGACAGTTCTGGTCACCACATTACCAAAAGGATGTGGATGCTTTGGAGAGGGTGCAGAGGAGGTTCACTACGATGTTGCCTGGTATGGAGCAGTGCTAACTATGAGAAGAGGTTGAGTAGATTAGGACTGTTTACATTAGAAAGACGGAGGTTGAGGAGGGACCTGATTGAGGTCTATAAAATCATGAGAGGTATAGACAGGGTGGATAGCAAGTAGCTTCTTCCCCCTCCAGAGTAGGGGACTCAATTACTGGGGGTCACGATTTCACAGTGAGGGGGGAAAAGTTTAAGGGAAATTGCATGGCAATTTCTTTACGCAGAGGGTGGTGGGTGTCTGGAACACATTGCCAGTGGAGGTGGTAGAGACAGGCATGATAGTGTCATTTAAGATGTATCTAGACAAGATACATGAATGGGCAGGGAGCAGAGGGATACAGATCCTTGGAAAATAGGCAACAAGTTTAGATAGAGGATCTGGATCAGCGTAGGCTTGGAGGGCTTAAGGGCCTGTTCCTGTGCTATAACTTTCTTTGTTCTAAATAGTAGAAGTACAGACAAGTTCAGGAATCTAGCTTTATGCACAGCAATTAAGGGGATAACTATGACAAGGAAGGCAGTCACCACATTACTGAGTGTGTTGTGCTGAAACGTGCAGAGTAAATGAGCTTGAAGCACGAACTGAACTTGGTGGGCATGTTGCGAGTACCATAGAGATACAACTGCAAAAGAATCAAAATGTGCCCTAACAAAAAATGCAGGCAGATTGCCAGATTTACCTTGAGAGAGAGAAATTAAATAAACAGCAAGTGACAGAGAGTCATAAGGCATAGATCTGTGTGGTTAGAATTAAGAACTGCAAAGGAATAGAGATCATGATGGGAGTTCTGTCAAGGCCTCTGAGCATGTCAGGACATGGAACAGAAATTAGGTCAGGAGATAGAAAAGGCAAGAAAGCTCCTGAGATGCTACTTGGCCTGCTGTGTTCATCCAGCTCCACACTTTGTTATCTTGATTCTCCAGCATCTGCAGTTCCCATTATCAAAAAAAGGAAACATCAGAATAATCACAGGGGACTTCAGTATGCAGGTGGACAGGGAAAATCAGATTGGTAGAGGATCCCTAGAAAAGGCATTTGTGGAATGTTAACAAAATGGTTATTTTTGAAGCAGCTTAGGGTACAACTGACTAGGGAACAGGCAATTCTGGATTTGGTGATGTGCAATGAGGTAGACTTGATTAGGGAGGTTAAGGTGAAGGAAACCTGAGGGGGCAGCAACCATAACAAGATAGAATTCACCCTATAGTTTGAGGGGGAGAAGCTGGAATCAAATGTCATGGTATTACAATTGAGTAAAGATAACTATAAATACATGATGGAAGACTGGCTAGAGCTGACTGGAAGAGGAGCCTAGCAGGGAAGACAGCGGAGGTTAGTGGGAAGTTGAACGATTGGGAGGCCTTTAAAAACCAAAGGACAAATAAACAAGGGGAGAGATGATATACTATTAGGGCAAGCGAGTTGGCAGTAATTAAGATACAAGGTCTTTGAAAGATATCAGCCATAATTGAATAGTGGAGCAGACTCAAATGGCCTAATCCTGCTCCGAAATATGCGGTTTGATGGTCAACGAATACTTGTCAAAATAAATAACGGTGACAATAGGAAACAATCTTTATGCAGCAAGTGGGCAGTATCTAAAATACTCTTCTTGTGAGGCAGAGGTGAATTAAATCATTGCTTTCAAGGCAGTTATGAATAATTATCTCAAACAAAACAGAAGCCTTTGGACAAACTCTGACAGCATCTGTGGAGGAAAAATAGAGTTGCGTTGAGCACAGTGACCAGAGTTTTGAAGGGCCACTGGACCCAAAATGTTAATTCTGCAAACTCTTCACAGATGCTGCCAGACCTACTGGGTTTCTTCAGCAATTTCTGTTTTTGTTTTAGATTTCCAGCATTCACAATTTTTTATTTCATTTCAATTATCTAGAGGAAGGATTTTTTGCACTTTGAGGAAAAGACAGGTTATGGGACATGCTCAGTTATTCTTATACCTCTATGTTGTAACCACAATTATAATAAATAGCATGTTTAGTGCAGTTCTACATTCCAAACGGAGGTCAAGAATCTCAATAAATATTGTATGTTTTAATGACCCCACTGAATCCAAATCAATTCTGCAACAGCAAAATATGGCGTGAATCGTATCTCATCTCATTTATGTCATCTCCACCATAGCCACTAACAACAGCCTCAAATTTGATGGGAAAGTAACAGGAATTACAGATGCATGCACTACTAGCATGTAAAAATAGTTAGTTTTGCAAAACAGAGCTCACTATTAACCTATTAAGTTCCAATAAGCTGTAAATTTGTGCTGTTAAGAGATTGAAGTTGCAAATAAAATTAGAGTTTACATTTAGCAATAAAAGATACTTTGTCAAGATTTACAGTTCTGCCAGGCCACTCAACCTCAACAGTCAATGAAAGGAAACAAAATCACACTGTGGCAACTTGACCCCAAAGGTGTTAACTCGTGCCAAAAGAATTTAAATGTCTTATTTTTCATTGTGTCTTTCTGTAAAACAAAAAAGCTTGCTTCCCTCCCCCATTTGCATTATCTACAATTCATCAGGACTCTTCCCCCTCCTCATATAAACATAAACAAGTTATGATAGAGGATGCCCCACCATTCAATCATGGGTAAGCGAACACGTCAATGTCCTTTACTCATTCAATCCCTATCACTATGGCAAAAAAAACTGAATAGAATGGCAAGTTTTGTTTTAAGGGACAAGGTAAAGTCAAACAAGTTAAACAAATGAAATGCTGTGTTTCAGAAAGTTGTGGGCTATACATTCAATTTGCACTTTCCTAACAACCCACTTTCTTAAATATTTCAAAATAGTTCAACTGATGCATTCCCAAATAATGCTCATTCGCCAGCAGTGTTGAGCAAAACTGTAACTGGTCAGCTCTTTGCAAGGCTCGAACATAATGGCTAATCAAGCTTAACAATGAGATTTAAAACTTTGGAAAGTAAAAACAATACTAGACATTCATCTAACAACAAATCAACCAGTGGTATTATTTTGCCAAGATGCATTCTTATTACACAGCCTTTCAAACTCCCATCTGACAAATCCAAAAGTTATAGTGCAAAAATATGTTAATATTTGCTGCCTCTTCTCTCTTATGCATGGTCTTTTTCAACATTATACAATTAGGATCAACATTTCTACTAAATTATAACTTTTGTCACAAAATCCAATCTGAACTTTGCTTTCAAGTAATAAACGCAATTATTCAGAAATAAAAGTCACATGGCTACCTGAACAGGCAATTGTTCTGAAACAAAATATAAAATTATTTATGTTAATCACAATATTTATCGCTCTTTTGTAGCGGAGAGAAAAAATAACGTAATTAGACATCTGGTGCATTCACCTGTGTGGACAGCCTTGACAAATCTTCTGATCAGCAAAGGAACCTCCAAGAACTTTGCTGAGCATAGTTGCATGTCCAAGAGCTTTCAAAGCTTCATCCAGACTATCCACTAACGAGTTGAAGAATTCCAAAGCATCGTGTTGTTCTCGAAGGTTGACTGGTTCACCCCAAAGCCTGGGGATAGAACGTGATGTTTTGCATTCTATCACACGGCCTCAACTTGTGCTTTAAATTCATGATTTATTAAATTCACACTCTCCAATTCGACACACACATGCACACAAAATCTGCTTCAAGATCTACTTGCAGTTATGTCAATCATTCGTCTCAGCTTTAAGCATCAAGAATTGACGAAGTTTTTTTTTCTACTAAAACTAAGTACACAGTCTTCTATCAATGCATCTGACAACTTATTTAAAATTTAAGTAAAAATACACAGTTTCTAAATTTTACAGAACTCCATGTGCAAATTACCTTCCTAATCTCTGCAGCCTCACTCCCCACTAACTGCCATTTTTAAGAGTCAAGTTTCACACTTGACATTTCAGTAAAATGCAGTGAAAGCTTCTTCATTACAGGCAAGAACTCATTTCCCAGGAAAAAAAACATTGCCACTATTTCGAAACTACAAACCTGAACTGCTTCCAGAAACCTCGAGGCACATAGTACTGCAATCTTGAGGCGGCCAAATGCCCAAAAATAACTTGCAGATGTCTCAGGACCCCAATGTTGTATTCCTTCCGATCTTCAGTTTTTCCAATTACAGGTTTGTCATAATGGTGGTGGTAACTGAAAACATCATCTCTAGGATCAACATTGCTCTGTAAAAACAAATCAACCGAAATGAAAACAAACTGATTCTCAACAAAAGCCAAATGCACCAACTCAGCTGCTTAATGATTAAACCTGAATATATATAATCGCACCATCAAAACAGCTAAAGATATGTTCAGAAATTCTTTTGCTAAGCACAACTTTTCTTTTGCGTATCTAAAAATAAAATGGATCAGACCTTTCAACTGCAGGGTATTTAATAACAACTGCTGTTAATTTGACTTATACTCATCAACTGAAAAATCCTTGGTTCAAGATAACAAAGTGTGGAGCTGGATAAACACAGCAGGCCAAGCAGCATCTTAGGAGCACAAAAGCTGATGTTTCAGGCCTAGAATGTTCTTCAGAAAAGGGGGGTGGGGAGAGGGTTCTGAAATAAATAGGGAGTGAGGGGGAAGGCAGATCGAAGATGGATAGGGGAGAAGATAGGTGGAGAGGGGGAAGACAAGTTAAAGGGGCGGGGATGGATGGAGCCTGTAGAGGTGAGTGTAGGTGGGGAGATAGGAAGGGGATAGGTCAGTCCAGGGAGGACAGACAGGTCAAGGGGGCGGGATGAGGGCAGAAGGTAGGAAATGGAGGTGCGGCTTGAGGTGGGAAGAGGGGATAGGTGAGAGGAAGAATAGGTGAGAGGAAGAATAGGTTAGGGAGGCGGGGATGAACTGCACTGGTTTTGGGATGTAGTGCGGGGAGGGGAGATTTTGAAGCTTGTGAAATCCACATTGATACCATTGGGCTGCAGGGTTCCCAAGCGGAATATGAGTGGCTGTTCCTGCAACGTTCAGTGGCATCGTTGTGGCACTGCAGGAGGCCCAGGCTGGACATGTCATCTAAGGAATGGGAGGGAGAGTTGAAATGGTTCGTGACTGGGAGATGCAGTTGTTTATTGCGAACTGAGCGTAGGTGTTGTGCAAAGCTGTCCCCAAGCCTCCGCTTGGTTTCCCCAATATACAGGAAGCCACAACAGGTACAGTGGATGCAGTATACCATATTGGCAGATGTGCAGGGGAATAGCTGCTTGGGGTGGAATGTCTTCTTGGGCCTCGGACGGGGGTGAGGGAGGTGGAGTGGGGGCAAGTGTAGCACTTCCTGTGGTTGCAGGGGAAAGTGCCAGGTATGGTGGGATGGAGGGGAATGTGGAGCAGACAAGGGAGGCCCGGAGTGAGTGGTCCCTCCGGAAAGCAGACAAGGGCGGGGATGGAAAAATGTCTTTGGTGGTGGGGTCAGCTTGTAGATGGCGCAAGTGTTGGAGGATGATGCGTTGGATCCAGAGGTTGTTGGGGTGGTACGTGAGGACGAGGGGGATTCCCTTTTGGCGGTTATGGGGTGTGAAGGGGGAAATGCGGGAGTCATGGTCCAGGGCGTTCTCAACCACTGCGAGGGTGGGGGAGTTGCAGTCCTTGAAGAATGAGGACATCTGAGATGTACACGAGTGGAATGCCTCATCCTGGGAGCAGATGCAGTCGAGTTGAAAGAATTGGGAATATGGGATGGAATTTTTGCCGAAGGTGGGTGGTAGGTGTATTCCAGGTAGCTGTGGGAGTCGGTGGGCTTGAATTGGATATTGGTTGCTCGGTGGTTGCCTGAGATGGAGACAGGGGTGTCCAGGAAGGGGAGGGATGTGTTGGAGGTGGTCTAGGTGAAGTTGAGATTGGGGTGGAAGGTGTTGGTCAAACGGATGAACTTTCGAGCCCCTCATGGGAACACGAGGCAGCGCCAATACAGTCAATGTAACAGAGGAAGAGGTGGGGTTTAGGGCCAGTGTAGGTACGGAAGAGGGATTGTTCCACTTAACTTACAAAGAGGCAGGCATAGCTTGGGCCCATGCGGGTACCCATGGGCACCCCCTTTGTCTGCAGGAAGTGGGAGGAATTGAAAGAGAAGTTGTTGAGTGTGAGGATGAGGACGAGTTCGGCTAGGCGGATGAGGGTGTCAGTGGAGGGGGACTGGTCAGGCCTGAGGGGCAGGAAAAAGCGGAGGGCCTTTAGGCCATCTGCACGTGGAATGCAGGTGTAGAGACTGGTCGCCCATGGTGAAAATAACGTGTTGGGGACTGGGGAATTGGAAGTTCTGGAGGTTGCTTTAAGTGTCAGCTCCTCACAGGAGAGGGCAGAGAATGTAATAATGTTACGAAGAGTGAAATTTATGATTAGGCAAAAGCAGTGGAAGGATTCAGGAGGGCAACCAATAAAATGAGGTGCATGCCGTGGTTGGTTCGCTCTCCAAGCTGGTACATTAGTTCGCAGACGTTTCATTGGGTAGCATCAATGCAGTCTCTGATGAAGTGCTGTTGTGTTTCCCGCTTGGTATTTAAACTCTAGGGACCACTGATGCTGATTACTCATTTCTGCTATTTCTTTGCAGTGATGTATACATAGGGTCTAATTCTGTGTGTTTATTGATGGCTTTCTTGGTGGAGAACCAGGCCTCTAGAAATTCTCATGCTTATTTCTGGCCTGTCCGAGGATCCTGATGTTGTCCCAATTGAACTGGTGGTGATTCACATGGAGAAGGAGAACCACCGGTTCGACTGGGACAACATCTGGATTCTCAGGCACGCCAGAGACAAGCACGAGAATTTCTAGAGGCCTAGTTCTCCACCATGAAGCCATGAATAAAAACGTAGACTTATACCCTATGTATACATCACTGCAAAAGAATACTGGAAGTGAGGTAATCAACTCCAACAACCATGAATACCAGGCAGGAAAACACAACAGAGCTTCATCTGAGGCTGCACTGATGCTGTTACCCAGCAGGGTAATGAAACATTTGTGAACTACTGAACCAGCTTGATGAGCAAACCAACCACAGCATCCACAGCCCAAGCTACAAACCTGTTCAAGAAAGTGAGGTGCATTTAATGGGTTTTTTCCTTTTATTTGGCGGGGGGGGAATGATGCTGGTGGTTTGGTGATGGTGCAATACCAAAGGAGAACAGATTGATTCAAATTTCAGTTTAAAATCTTGAGTCTACTCACAATAAAAAGGAACAAGAGTCCACTTTTGATAGTGACTCTCAGTGTCAGAGATGTTGATTTTAAATCATTAACACTAATTAGATTGTTCAAAGGGTATTTATACTTTCAATCATTTATTTCAAAACGTCTAGTGTGTTCAGTTTGTCTCTCCGGCAGAAAAAAATAATTACTTCATAATATTTGACCAATGTCAATGGTAAAGCAGGCAATGAAACTGATTTTGTGAAGCCAACAGTACAGTTTCAGAGATAATGGGAACTGCAGATGCTGGAGAATTCCAAGATAATAAAATGTGAGGCTGGATGAACACAGCAGGCCAAGCAGCATCTCGGGAGCACAAAAACTGACGTTTCGGGCCTAGACCCTTCATCAGAGAGGGGGATGAGGAGAGGGAACTGGAATAAATAGGGAGAGGGGGGGAGGCGGACCGAAGATGGAGAGAAAAGAAGATAGGTGGAGAGAGTATAGGTGGGGAGGTAGGGAGGGGATAGGTCAGTCCAGGGAAGATGGACAGGTCAAGGTGGTGGGATGAGGTTAGTAGGTAGATGGGGGTGCGAGGAAGGGATGGGTGAGAGGAAGAGCCAGTTAGGGAGGCAGAGACAGGTTGGACTGGTTCTGGGATGCAGTGGGGGGGGGGGGGGGGGGGGGGGAAGAGAGAAGAGAGATAAGAGCTGGGCTGGTTGAGTGGTGCAGTGGGGGGAGGGGACGAACTGGGCTGGTTTAGGGATGCAGTAGGGGAAGGGGAGATTTTGAAACTGGTGAAGTCCACATTGATACCATATGGCTGCAGGGTTCCCAGGCGGAATATGAGTTGCTGTTCCTGCAACCTTCGGGTGGCATCATTGTGGCACTGCAGGAGGCCCATGATGGACATGTCATCTAGAGAATGGGAGGGGGAGTGGAAATGGATTGCGACTGGGAGGTGCAGTTGTTTGTTGCGAACTGAGCGGAGGTGTTCTGCTAAGCGGTCCCCAAGCCTCCGCTTGGTTTCCCCAATGTAGAGGAAGCCGCACTGGGTACAGTGGATGCAGTATACCACATTGGCAGATGTGCAGGTGAACCTTTGCTTAATGTGGAATGTCAGCTTGGGGCCTGGGATAAGGGTGAGGGAGGTGGTGTGGGGACAAGTGTAGCATTTCCTGCGGTTGCAGGGGAAGGTGCCGGGTGTGGTGGGGTTGGAGGGCAGTGTGGAGCGAACAAGGGAGTCACTGAGAGTGTGGTCTCTCCGGAAAGCAGACAGGGGTGGGGATGGAAAAATGTCTTGGGTGGTGGGGTCGGATTGTAAATGGCGGAAGTGTCGGAGGATGATGCGTTGTATCCGGAGGTTGGTAGGGTGGTGTGTGAGAACGAGGGGGATCCTCTTAGGGCGGTTGTGGCGGGGGCGGGGTGTGAAGGATGTGTTGCGGGAAATACGGGAGACGCGGTCAAGGGCGTTCTCGATCACTGTTGGGGGAAAGTTGCGGTCCTTAAAGAACTTGGACAGTTTCAGAACTTGGGACAGCACCTTTTGATGTTTGCATTTAACTGCACATCCAGCCCTTACTTCAAGTTGCTGCACCATTTTTGCAGGAATAGATAAAGCACCATTAGCTTTACCATTATTTTTGAAATACAATCCAGCCTAATAATATCAATGAGCCACGTATATAGAACTATGAAGACTGTTGCAAATAACAAAATTAAAACATATGATACCATAGAATATACTGTTTTTCTGCATTTAAGGATGGGTTTCCAAAACATTTAAGTATGAATACAAAAGTCAAAAACACATGCATATTTCAAGAAATTTCACTACATTAACAAAATAAATTTAAAAATACTTCCAATATATTGTTGTTTCTGATGACATTTAGCAACAGCTTGGGTTTAAAAAAAGGTGTTGCACAGAGTTCAAGATTTAAGCTTTTCACAATACACTAAAACTTGTTTTGATGTAAAAGTAATAGCTGTAACTTATGTTCACCTCATTATCCTGCTTCTCATCACCAGATGTATCATCATCAACATCACTACCAGTGCCTTCAATAGTAAGGATACCATTTCTAATAGCTGGGATCATGTACAGCTGCTGAATAACAGAGTTCATGTAACACGTAGCACCAGCATTCTTTAATCCTACAAATCCTTTCGATGGTCGCGGTCCTACTGGTGGCAAATATTCCCACTCTGTCAATGCTTCACAACCTAAAAAATTGAAACTTTACAATCAGTGATTAAAATTTCAGACAGATTTCAAAATGCCACACTGGAACACCAGAACATTTTCAGAAGTGGTTTGCACTATGGACTTCTCAATGAAACGAAAAAGGTTGAAGCAGATCAAAACTACTACCACTGCAGTGGAAAATTAAATACTGATCGAATGTGTCTGTGTTGTGATGACTGTACCATGGGATATCTTAGAGGATAGCTAATGTTTGGGTCACACAATTGAGATAGTTATTGTTTTGAAGAAGCTAAATAGAGGGAGCCTTTAAAAAACATTTCACAAACACACCCAGTAAAAATATGGTTTTAACTAGCTTAAGTTATTGGGTACTCAAGTATTTCATATTCAATTCTTATGGTGTAAAACATTAAGTGAAGTTATTATCTGGTGGAGATAACCACACAGCTATCACTAATTTTGCAACGTTACACCATTAAATTTCTTTTGTTCCTAGAATGTGGGTAATCAGTACCTGGAATAAGTTCAAACCAGCAATATCATTCAAGACAGACTAATGGAACTTAAGACTGAAATGAAGACATGAATCAGCAAGTCTTAAAAGATCCCGCAGAATTGTAGGTCCATTATTTGTAATCTTCTAACATTGTTCTTGACTCTGAACATCTCAGCAGAATGCAAAACCACAAATTTAACACTTCTGTTTAAGGAAAGGAAATAGAAAGCAAGAAACTATGGACTAGTTAGTCTCACACTTGTCACATGCAAATGCTTAAATCCATTCACAGGATCCTGGTAAACATGTAGAAAATTAGAATACTAACAGGAAGATTCAACATGGTTTTTGCCTCAAAGGAAATCATGTCTGACAAATTTATTAATATTCTTTGAGAATGAGGGTGGATAAAAGCTAAACAACAACTTAGGATCTGTGGATCGTCAAAAACATTCACTAAGGTGCCACACAAAAGGTTAGTAGACAGGAATTATGGTAGCAGGTCATTTTATTATGGATGCAGGACTGAGAAAATGGAACCAGATTTGGAAAATATGGGTGAAAATTCCAAGATAGCCAATTGTAACTTGCAGAGAGCTGCAGGGATCAGTGTTGGAGTCTAAACAATTTACAATCTAAATGAATGTCTTGCACAAAAGAATCCATTAAACTGCAGCAAAATATGCTGATTCTCCAAAAAGTACAATTGCAAACAACAAACTGTGATACTGCAAAGAGATATTTTTAGGCTATGAGTGCACAAAAAAATTGGTAAATCTATGTATTATGTGGGAAAACATGTGCGCGCCCACTTTGGAGGAAGTATAGAAACACAGAACAACAATTCAAACAGACAGATTGCAGAATGTTGCAATACAAAGGGTGCCCTTGTTCATGAACCACATGAAGTCATCACCCAACTGCAGCAAGTAATTAAGGTGATAAACTGAATACCAGGATAAGGTGGTGTAAGCTGTATGAACACAGCAGGCCAAGCAGCATCAGAGGAGCAGGAAAACGGACATTGAGTCGAGACCCTTCTTCAGGAAATTTTCCTGCTCAGCCTGCTGTGTTCACCCAGCTCTACACTTGTTATCTCAGATTTTCCAGCATCTGCAGTTCCTACTGTCAAAAAACTGAATACTGGCCTGTACAGGACATTGGTGAAATGCAGCTGAAGTACTTTGTACAATTTTGCTTACATTAAAGAGGAACACACTTCAATTTGAAGCCATTTAAAGGAAGATTCACTTGGTTGATTTCTAGGATGAATGTGTTCTTTTACGAGGAAAGGTTTGGCAGTTTGAGTCTATACAGAGTACCAATAAAAACAGTCTCATTAAATGGAGTGTTGACATGGCAGATAGATATCTTTTCTTTTGTGAAGGATCTAAACCGGAGAACACATTTCACAAATAAAGGATGATATATCACAGACAAAAATGAGGGGTAATTGCTTGAGTCAACAGAATTTGGAAGTTTTTTTTTACCCCCCCCCCCCCCCCGCCCCCCCACCCCCCAAGCTCATTATGGAGGCTGTCCTCATTGAAAATATTCAAGGCCAAATGAGAAGATTTCTACTTATAAGGATTATGGATTCAGGCCGCAAAGTAGAGTTAAGGCCACAATCAGATCAGCCACAACTTTAATGAATGGCAGAACAGGGCTTGCTATTTCTTATGGAGTCTGCATCAACTACCAACATAGGGATGCCAGGATGGTTCTCTTTTTCAAAGAGTGCAATTTCTGTATTGATGCTGCTTAATAATGTCATTGGTTCTTCGTGTATTAAAGACTCAAACACATTTTAACCTGTACTATTAAATTGATAACACTAAAACACAGGTTAAAATCAGAAAAGACTGCATTATGCTGTTGCCAGAACTATTAAAAAAGTCATTGTAAACTTCATAATTCCTAAAACAATTATACATAGGACAATATCTTCATTCATAATCGAGTTCAAACAAAATTGGCTGAAATAGTAAAAGGCAAATATTTCATGAATCAAAATAAAAGCAAAGAAAATGCAAGGAAAAAATGGACATTTTATGTAACATGCTTCCTTGAATGTTTCGCTTTTTGTTCCAACATCAAATGCAAAATAAAAGCCAAAAGAACTACGGATGCTGTAAATCAGGAATAAAAACAAAGTTGCTGGAAAAACTGAACAGGTCTGGCAGCATCCATGAACAAACAAATCAGAGCTAATGTGTTGGGTCCAATGACCATTCTGTGGAAGGTAAACCAGGGAACATACCAAACATTATCTCAGTCATCTTTACACATGACTACCCATCCATGTTAACATATTTCTTTCTCAGTAAAGGTAACACTGGTCAAGTTATTGCTCTGAATTTGCTACCACTTTCATGCCATTCCAGAAGCTATTCTTCAGTTATGAGTTCCTGAGCATTAGCAGGCTGTTTTGATGGTAGGGCACAGAACAAAAGTTAAGCTCTCCACACTTTAAAAGGATGAAACTTTGGGATTAAATGCTAGAAATATGTAGGTCAGGCAGCATCCATGGATAAAGAGTTAATGTCTCAGATTCTGATTAAGTGTCACCAACCTGAAATGTTAACTGTTTGTTGGCTTACTGATGATGCCTAACTTGCTAAGTATTTCCAGCCTTTTCTGGTTTTATTCCAATTTTGCAGGCCTTAGTCATATATGTGTATGATACTGGGCTTTTTAACCTGTCAATTTTAGGGACATGAGGAAGGAAAAAATATGAATGGAAAAATCATATCCATTTAGAAAAATGAGCCAAGAAATAAGTTAAGACCTTGGTAACAAAGTTGACATAATTTCACCTGATAATGCACATCTCCTACATAATTAAAAGCAAGAATTTTGACTCTGCCCAGCGACAGCAAAAGAAACTTTAACACCTGTTGCATCATATCTAGATTTGCATTTATAAAGTGACTTACATGTCCATAACACATCCCATGGCCCTTTACCACCAATGTAGAAATTTTGAATTGGAGTTATTGCTGTAACAAAGCAGTGGTGAATTGAGCCCTCAAACCATAAAAAGATCATTTATTTTTGTGATGCCGAGGGACAAATGTCAACAGGACACGTCTTTATCAACAAAATTCAGTGAAACAATATTTTATGCTCAAGGTGGACAGAACAGGTCTCAGATTCAATATTTTATCATAATGATGTCTCCTCCTAAATGTTTATGCTCAAGTCCCTAGAGAGATACTTTGATCTGTAGCCTTTTGATCAGACAAAACTGCTCTCAACTGAATCATAGTTGAAATAGCAAAAACAAAGCAATCATTCAATGAACTTCATGCATTTACTGCATTCATGAAGACTACAAACATTCATCTACATGCTCACCATTTTATCTAATGAACAATTTTCAAATACCTGCATAATACATATCCGTCATAGTATCCACTATTTGTTTCAGATTTTGCACACAGCCAACAGCCAGTGCTACCAACAACTCAAAGCTGGCATTGATTGCAGCAGGTGCACTACAGACTGGAATGGCTTGCTCAGATGGCAATTCTCCACTCTTCTTATACTGCAGATAAACATTAGAGGCTGGAAATATGAAGTCATCTATCAGTTCCTATCGATTCAAGGTGAGAGAGAGAGAGATTTTAGTTACTCATTTAGTTTCAGTGTCTACAGTGCATAAACAGTAAACAATTACTTCAGAGAAAAACAATCAATTCATGATTAAGATTCCCAGAGTGATACGATAGTCAAATGGGAGCTGAGCAAAGTATAACCATTTGGGGAATTTTAAAAAATGGTTTTTTAAGTTGCCAAAATATTAGGTATTTAGAAATGTGTTGAAATGTTGTGCAATTGCTTAAGCTAACTCAGACTTATTTTCCACCAAGATTCAGTCTTTAAGCTCCAAAAACTAGTGAGATTATGACTGTCAAACGCAAATCAGTGTTACAGTCTAAAACTGGAAAACTTTACAATTTATACACAGAAGGATAAGTAAATAGGTGACAAGCCATAATAAACTTAAGTGCTTATGTCAAACTCTTAAATTCAATCCGTTGACCATTCTCTCCTGCTTAAGACATTGGCTGACAAAAACCTTTTGGAATCTGGAATCAAATGTTTCTTGGGTAGAAATGAAATATGACCCTCAGTCACGAAGGGCACCAGTAATCCAATCTTGGACAATTCTACTCCTCCACCTTAAAGAACATTGCAGTTCACCATTTTGTACCCACATCTTGCCCCAGATCCTAAAAAGTCATGATGATAATGTAATTATTTTACTGGTTTTGATTGTGCAGTAATTTCTCAGATAAATAGAGATTAATTACTTTGCATGCGCATAGGAAATACAAGTATGCCATAAAATGCATATAATCCCCCATGGTATTGCTCATAGCAAGTTGCCAAATATCTTGCTACAGACTGAGATTAGAGGACATAATAAAGCATTTGTCAACAAAAACCTATGCAGAAGTAACAGACAAAGTGAACCAAGAGAAATAGAATTCTAATTTTGGTGTGCTGGTTTTACATAGTGATACAGGCAATGGCCAGGAGGAAATGAGCAAAACTACAGAGTATATAACTGCACACAAAAAAGTACAACTGTATTATTATACTCTACTTCTACTGTATAAACTGCAAAACAATTTGAATACAGGACTAATGAGACATGAACAATTTCTTTTTTAAAAATTACCATTTGAGAGCTTGTGGCAATTTGAATGCAAATGCAATTCGATGACAGCACGACAGCCTTAAAAAAGAGTTCTGAAGTGGTATGAAGGAGAAGGAAACATTTGGGTTGTGCAGAGAAGGGCAGTCACAAGTTGGAGAAAAATTGCAATTGCTAACATATGATAAAATGTACTAGTATTGAGAAGCACAAAAGGTAACACTGATTAGAATGATTTTGGGCAGTTGTGAAAGGGTGAAAAGGATAGAAGGCCTACAGAGGAAAAGTATAAATTATTAAGCAGGTAAGGGAGATTCTTCAGAAGCCTACCAGTTGTGCCAGCTGCCTTAGACTATAAAGGAAAACAGGATTGGGGAAACTTTAAAAAAACTACAGTAGGCATAAGTGGGTCAGAGAAATACACACACGTGAAGCGTTCACATCAAAAACCCTTCCAATCTGCTCCACAGTTCAATGAAGTTGAAATTCATCTGTGACCCAACTCCATCTCCTAGTCCTTGTCCCATAATCCTTTATTCCCTTTGGCTCTCAGAAATCTAAACACCTCACATTCAAGACTGACAACTGATTCAGCATCAATGCTGTGGGCAGTAAGAGTTTCAAATATCTACTACTTGAAAGGTCTAAATAATTTTTAGACTATGCCCCCTAGACTCCTAATCAGATACACTTTCGTCTCACATAGCCTATTTGACCCCCTTAATAATCTGAATTCTTTGATCAAATTGCCCCTTAACCTTCTGAATACAGGCAATAAACCCCCAGTTTGTTTAATCTTAAAATTTTACCTTCAGAGACCAAATGTTACTCGTGTACCCTCAGACTCCTTGCAAAATCAGCCTATACTTCCAGATACAAATTCCATCAGAACATCCAGTTCAATTACACCCAGCATAACCAAGTACCTTGGATTTTTTTAGCGTAGTCTTGTTTTTTGCCTTTTTGTTCAACATCCTGTTAGAAGAATGATAGGTGACCGCATTGAAAGACAGCATTCTTAAAAGCCTTGACAGGGTAAATGAAAATGTTTGCTTTTGTGGGACAGCCTCAGATCAGAGGGCACGGTTTCAGAATAAAGAGGTACCTATTTAAGACTGATGAGGAGGAATCTCCCTCAGAGTTTAGTGTTTCGAGGGCAGAATATTTGTGCATATTTAAGGCCAAGACAGATTCTTGATTAGTTGGAGAATCAAGAGTTACGGGGCAAGGGTAGGAAAACAGATGTCAACCGGGATCCTATTGATTGGTAGAGCTGGCTAAAAGGCTGAATAGTCTATTTTTGGTCCTATTTCTTATGCTCCCCAGGGCAGGTTTCCTGTGACACTATTTGACATAGATTTCTCTCAGCTGAGTGAATAGGCTGCTCTTGCCGCCTCCTGTGCACTGTTGAGGCAGCACAATGCTCATGTGCAAATAAAGCTAACTGCTCCTTTTTCATTACCCTAGAGGTCTGTAATAGGGGAGAAGGCAGCAGAAATTAACAAAGGGGATGCTAATACAATGCATGAGAGAGAGAGCGCAGCAGAAGTAAAATCCAAAAATTGGGTCTACAGAAAGAGCAAACAGGAAATCACCAATCACCACAGTTATCATGCAAAACAGTAAGTTATGAACCAAAACTGGTGAACTCAATACGATTGCTCAATACAATTGCTCCCCAGAGGAGCTCGAACAGTTCATCCACTTCACCAACACCTTCCACCCCAACCTTCAGTTCACCTGGGCCATCTCCAGCACATCCCTCACCTTCCTGGACCTCTCAGTCTCCATCTCAGGCAACCAGCTTGTAACTGATGTCCATTTCAACCCCACCGACTCCCACAGCTACCTAGAATACACCTCCTCCCACCCACCCTCCTGCAAAAATTCCATCCCCTATTCCCAATTCCTCCGCCTCCGCCGCATCTGCTCCCACGATAAGACATTCCACTCCCGCACATCCCAGATGTCCAAGTTCTTTAAGGACCGCAACTTTCCCCCCACAGTGATCGAGAACGCCCTTGACCGCGTCTCCCGTATTTCCCACAACACATCCCTCACACCCCGCCCCCGCCACAACCGCCCTAAGAGGATCCCCCTCGTTCTCACACACCACCCTACCAACCTCCGGATACAACGCATCATCCTCCGACACTTCCGCCATTTACAATCCGACCCCACCACCCAAGACATTTTTCCATCCCCACCCCTGTCTGCTTTCCGGAGAGACCACTCTCTCCGTGACTCCCTTGTTCGCTCCACACTGCCCTCCAACCCCACCACACCTGGCACCTTCCCCTGCAACCGCAGGAAATGCTACACTTGCCCCCACACCTCCTCCCTCACCCCTATCCCAGGCCCCAAGATGACATTCCACATTAAGCAGAGGTTCACCTGCACATCTGCCAATGTGGTGTACTGCATCCACTGTACCCGATGCGGCTTCCTCTACATTGGGGAAACCAAGCGGAGGCTTGGGGACCGCTTTGCAGAACACCTCTGCTCAGTTCGCAACAAACAACTGCACCTCCCAGTCGCAAACCATTTCCACTCCCCCTCCCATTCTCTAGATGACATGTCCATCATGGGCCTCCTGCACTGCCACAATTATGCCACCCGAAGGTTGCAGGAACAGCAACTCATATTCTGCCTGGGAACCCTGCAGCCATATGGTATCAATGTGGACTTCACCAGTTTCAAAATCTCCCCTTCCCCTACTGCATCCCTAAACCAGCCCAGTTCGTCCCCTCCCCCCACTGCACCACACAACCAGCCCAGCTCTTTCCCCCCCCCACCCACTGCATCCCAAAACCAATCCAACCTGTCTCTGCCTCCCTAACTGGCTCTTCCTCTCACCCATCCCTTCCTCCCACCCCAAGCCGCACCCCCATCTACCTACTAACCTCATCCCACCTCCTTGACCTTTCCGTCTTCCCTGGACTGACCTATCCCCTCCCTACCTCCCCACCTATACTCTCTCCACCTATCTTCTTTACTCTCCATCTTCGGTCCGCCTCCCCCTCTCCCTATTTATTCCAGTTCCCTCTCCCCATCCCCCTCTCTGATGAAGGGTCTAGGCCCGAAACGTCAGTTTTTGTGCTCCCGAGATGCTGCTTGGCCTGCTGTGTTCATCCAGCCTCACATTTTATTATCTTGGAATTCTCCAGCATCTGCAGTTCCCATTATCTCTGAACTCAGTACGATGTCTGGAACACTATAAACATATAAATTAAAAAGGAACTGCTGCCTATCCGACCATTCTTCATATCTAAAATTCCCCATGCCTGTCAACATCCTGATAAACCTTTTCTGCGCCCGCCCCTCCCCCAAAAAAGCATGCACATCCTCCTGGTAGTGTGACTAGAACTGTATGTAGTATTTGCAAGCATGGCCTACTTGAAATTCTATGGAACAGCAGCATAACTTGCCTATCCTTATAGTCAATACCTCTTTCTATGAAGGAAAGCATGCCGTAGACTTTTGTTAAACCACCTTATCTACCTGCACTGCCACCTTCAGTGATTTTCAGACCTATATACTCAGATCCCTATTAACATCATACTTCCAAGGCTTCTGCCATTCACTATAATTTACACTTTTACTTGACCTTCCAAATGCATCACTTCACGTAGGTCCAGGTTAAACTCCAGCCATTTTTTTGCCCATGCCTCCAACTGTTGTCTTCAGGTGATGGCAGTGATCTGCCTTCTTAAACTGTTGCTTTGAATGCTGATGGAGCTGCACCCATTAGACAAGTGGGGAGTATTCTACCACATTCTTGACTTGGAGGTGGTGGCAGGCTTTGGAGAGTCAGGAAGTGATTACTTGTCGCAGTATTCCTAGCCTCTCAACTGTTCTAGGAGCCAATATAGCAGGTCTAACTGTGTTTCTGGTCAATGGTAATCCCAAGATTGTTGGTAGGTGGGAATTCAGTGATGGTAACATCACTAAGTGTCAAATGGATCGTGATGAGATTATTTCTTAATGCTGGTGGTCAGGGCCTGATATTTGTGTAGCGTGAATGTTACTTGCCCTAGACATCCTCCAGGT
Source organism: Stegostoma tigrinum (assembly GCF_030684315.1). NCBI lineage: Eukaryota > Metazoa > Chordata > Chondrichthyes > Orectolobiformes > Stegostomatidae > Stegostoma > Stegostoma tigrinum. Next base: position 44,031,406 of record NC_081365.1, read on the forward strand.
CTTGTTGCATTTGAACATAGACTGCTTCAGTATCTGAGAAGTCGCAAATGGTGAACATTGTGCCATCATCAGCAAACATCCCCACTTCTGATCTTGGAGGCAAGGTTGTTGATGAAGCAGCTAAAGATGTTTGGGCCAAGGACACTACTCCGAGGAAGTCCTACAGAGATTTCCTGCAGCTGAGAAGATTGACTTCCAACAACCACCCATTTACCCATATGCTAGAGATTCTGTTAAGTTTCACCCCTTTTAGAGGGTACCAAAAAGGTAGAAGAATGAGAAAACATTAAAGTGTTAGCTGAACAAAAAAGAAATCATGGTCATGCTCAAGAATAGAAAGGTTATGTCTTACAGAAGTGATTACAACTCGCAGGCAGTTAGACCTTGGACATTTGGAAAGGGAGACATGGAATTAAAAGGCAGGTGAGCATCTGCAAGGGAAGGTATTACATAGTGTAATCAATAAGTGTACTACGGTGGTGTAGAAGGTCCCGTCTTTTCAGGATACTAAAATAGGAGGAATGGCAGAATGAACTTTGGTGGCAGCACAAAGCTTGGGGTTGTGAAAATAACAAGGCTCATCTCGGGTGGCTTACAGCAGAATAGTAATATCACTAAATCAAAGTCTGAGACTAATATACTGGGGGAACAGGTTTGAATCTCAACATGGTAAACAGTGAAATCTGAAATCAATAACTACAACCATGGCAACCATGTAACCATTATCCACTGTCCAGTGTCATTAAAAAGTTATGGGGATGGGAGGAGAGAAGAAATGAGGAAAATAGAAATCTGCTGTTGTTAACTGCAGTGGCAGACACATAACTCCAAACCCACACCAAATGTGGTTGCCTTTTCACTGAACTCTGAAATGAACCAGCTAGTTACTCAGTTCAAGGGCAATAAAGGACGCAAAATAAATACTTGCCCAGCCTACGATGCCTACATTTCATGACTGAATATAGAAAATAAACTATTTAACACGGAGGATGGTGGACTGCAAGGCAAACGCAGGAAAACCTTTATGTGGTTCTCAGAGGGAGTGAAAGGGATGAGAGCAGATCAAGTTGTCAAAGGTGCTTCAACCACCGAACAGGATAAGATTTAAGTGAAACAAAATGTCAAAGTCCTGAGAGAAGCAGGCAAATTCTACATAGGTCTACTGTCTCGTTTTTGTCTCCCTACGAGAAGAACACTGTTACTTCAACTTCCATCACAGCAACCCTACTTTCAAAATATGTAGACTGCTTCAATGTTTTGCAAGCTCAAACTTCCAAGAGCCTACTTTGAATCTCCCCAGGATGCCTGTTTTTCCTAAACATTTCTGAAGTTCAACACAAAGTATTTCAACTATGCACTTCAAGCATAACACTATGTTTAACAATGTCAGATCATAATCACTGACCCCAGCTTTGCTGCTGCAGTGGACGGTTCTGCTACTTGACATTTAGACCCATATTTTGTCTCATTACATCATCTTTTTGCTATCCAACCTCATTCTTATTCAGCTAAACCTGTCCTACTTTGTACCCCAAGAGAGACGTTACTTGTTAACTCAATCCCTGCCCCTTGCTTGAAAGATGCTCAATCTAACTTTTTCCAATTTCCAATCAAAGATTATTCACCTGAAACATTAATTCTACTTCTTATTCCTGACTTGCCAAGTATTTACAGTATTTTCTATTATTTCAGGTTTGCAGCACCCAGAGATGCGCTTTTGAGTGCATATTTCCTCCTTCCTTCTTCAGTTATATAAGGCTTTAAGAGCTTTAGTAGAAACTTCAAGCATAACCTAAAAGAACCTCAGCAGAGAACAAGTTCTATTGATAACCAGCCGACCAAAAGCGAGAGAGACAAATATCTGTACACATTAAACAAAAATCAAAATTTAAATTTTCAGAATTTGTACTGTTCAAAAAGGGTTGCAATTGACATTATGCAAAAGATACAGCTCTGCACATCTTAAAACTTGTTATAATGTTAATATTTAATTAAACCGCTATAATTCCAGCCCAGATATATTAAAGCATACGAAAAACCAATAGGTTTGACATTTTCACGACACTACGGAATTCCTAGAACTCTACCATCCCCTGAGAAAAAGAACAGGAGATGACATCACCAATGCAGGAAATGACATCACCAACCCAAGGAAACCTAAACAGATAAATAGAAAGCAGGACATAACACCAGCGCTTCATTGGAGGCTCACTGATGATGTTACCTAGAATGGTGATGAAACGTCTGAAAACTAACCTTCCAGCTCAGTGAGCAAACTCACATCCAGAACTATGGAATTGAACAAAGTACTACACCATATCACAGCTTTAGTCCGTTATTAGAAAATACCTTTATAAGATTTGCTCCGCCCTTCTCTGAGCCCATATGATATTTCTTTTCGGATGTCTGGAATGCCAAAAGCTCCTTTGTAACTCCAAGATGACCCTCTAGAATTGTTTCTTCAACACCAGTTTCACTTGTCCTTTTCACCTCATCCTAACATTTAGGGAAAAACAATGAGGGAGAAAAATCAACTAAAAACACAAAGTTAGTGCCACAAATACAAGAACTGCATTTAGAGTATTTTAGAAGATTACGAGCAACGTTTAACATAGCCAACTATTTTCATTTTTAAAATTTCTCATATATATGTTGTCATCATCAATAAGCACAGCACAGGTGCCCTCATTGAGAGTCAGAGTTATGTTCCTTAAACTAAAACTCTATGGGGAGCATGGTTGTCTTTCAGAAGCAATGTTAACACCAAAACGTTACGCTGCTGAGGACAATTTTTGTCCAGACAGTCCATATGAAAACTTTAATATTGTGCCACTCTTGTGCAGTACTAGGTATTCCTAAATGAAACGGTTTGCAGACAAAACAAGGAAAACTTCAGTGAGGAAAGCAGGATTTTTGCTTGCAATGTCTTTAAAGACATTTACAGTTCATTAGCAGAGTCTAGGTCAAGTACTGTAGAATGCGTGGAAATCTATCCTTACCTAGACTACAGCGGACTCCAGACTTACAGCAATATGGTTGCTTCCTAGCAGCCTTCAGAACAATTAGGGCTGAGTAATAAATGCAGGCTCAGCTAACAATTTCATCACCCTATCAATGAATTAGGAAGTCAAAGTTGAAGACTTCCAAGATAATTCCTTCCCAATAGTATGTCATCACATTGTCATCTCTGGTGGGTCTATCCTGCTATAGAACAGGACAAACCTAGGGAAAGGCGGAGAAGGAATACTGCCTGCCTTACCTGGCACAGCCTACATTTGACACTGCACTAAGCAACATGATTGAACCTAACGGTCCTCTGAATTGGGCAATTAAGCCACTCAGTTGTAGGACAATTTGGGATCAATAAGAAATGCAGTATGAGTGAGTGAGTGAGCCATGTCCACATCAAGAACAAACAGAAAGAAATAATTTTATTTAAACAAGTTCAACTTCCACATGTATTATACTGAGGTTTATGAATTGTTTTTGGTTTTCAGAAGGAAAATACCTCAGCAATACCTCAGGATGTACCAATTCTCTCTTGGAAGTTAACATGTAGCATGACATTAAATACAAGTTTTCATCTTACAGCAGGTGGTTCAGAGGTTTCATTCACAAACTCAATACAGGATAAGAAATGAATGCCCAAAGTAAATAATGTAAGAAATTTTTTTTCATATTTGGAATTACCCCCATGAAAATGCTCAAAACTAGCAATATTTGACCATGGAATCTCTCACAATGCTTAACTACATTGCTACAACTGCAGTTTTATGAATGAGGTGTTACAGTGAAGTTCTGTTTTTCCAAAGTAGATACTAACCGTGCTAACAAAATACAAAGTAAAATTTCACTTGTGGAACCCTGCTCTAAGCAAGGAGGGATGATGTTGAAGCTATGTCTTGTCAATGGACAAGTGAATAAATGGTCAGGGATTACCTCCGAGAAGTAAGATTTATAAATAGACTAGAGGAGAAAAACACACTTTGGATGAGAGATAACTTATAAAGTGATAAGAAAACAAAGAGACTCCAGATATCTGATAACAGAAGATATCTAAAACCACTGACACGAGGAAGCTCAGAGGAACAAAGGGATCTTGGGTGCTTGTCCCCAGGCCCCCCGAAGGTGGTAGGGTAGCTTATTAGGGTAGTTAAGGTGGCATCCCATATGCGACATTTGTCTTTATCAGTCACAGCAGTGATAAGTGTAGGGAGGTTATGTTGCAACTGTACAAAACTTTTTCAGTATTCTTCAGAGCAAAAAAGGCTGAAGGGTGGGGGGGTGGCGGGGGAACATGATTAACTTTAAGGTGAAAGCAAAAAAGGTGCAGAGGGGGAGTGTGAGCAATAACTTTTTCCTCTGGAGGGTGGTGGGAATCTGGAACGAGCTGCTTGGAAGGATAATAACATTATGTGGACAAGCACTTCAAATGCTATAACATTCAAGGCTATGGCCCAAGTGCTGGAAAGTAGGATGAATGTAGCTAACTCAGTACAGACTTAATGGGCTAAAGGACCTCTCTGCGTTGTATGATTCTAAGATGCAAAAAAAAACAAGCAAAGACTGATGTTCTTAAACAGAGAATACTGTCACTATCAGTCATGGAGACCGATTTCACCTGTTTCTCCAATCAGGGACCAGTAAATCATTGAACAATGACAGTGGCAAGATATCAGCAACCCTTGCTACCCCCAACCATTCTTTTCAATACCAAACTATTCTTATTCATATAGATATCTTTTCCACCTGTTCATACCGTGCATGAGACTGTTTGTGTAGTATTTTTGCACTGATAATCTGTTTGTTAGAAACTAACTACCTCAAAATTAATTAGAAATAGATAACTGCTTGAGGTATGTGCAGCTCTAAAACCTTGTGCGCAAATGAATGATGAAATTTATTGACATCAAGAAAAAACGCAATCCAGTATTAAGCACTGGGGAATATCCTGAGGATACAAAACATATTATATTTTTCTGAATTATTTCCTTCATTCATGGCCCCATGTTCTGCTCTGCAGGGTAAGACCCTCTGCGAAATATTAATTTCCAAGCTGTACAAAACTGATTCCTCAAATGAATTGGGAAAGTACCATATTAAGTCCTCGTTACCAATGAAGTGAGCATTCATTGTGAAGTGAACTTCATTTCAGTTAGCACAGCCGCAGAATTATTGGGTGGGGGTGAATGATCGCAATTAAAGACAAACACCTCATGTTGGCGATGCAACAGTGACGAAGAAGGCTAAACGGTAAATAAATCAAGACTGAGATAAATAGATTTCAAAACTATTACGGGAATCAAGCATTACTGGGATAAGGCAGGAAATTGGAATTGAGGATTATCAGATCACCACTGGATGGTTCAGTAGACTTGATGGGTTGAATGGCCTACTTCTGCACCTATGTTTTATGGTCTAATGCAAAAAGGGATGCACTTCCAGGCATCTTCATTCCACAAACAGCTGCCACAACTCTCCAACAGGTTAACCTTCATCCTGACCTACCTCACCAATGAGTAACTTTCAAGCTTCTATCTACATTTTTCAACCAAGTTTTCTTTTTCATTTTTGTCAAATTGATCAAGTTTTCAGACTTCTCCTCCCTTTCAGCTTGCTTTTATATACTCATTGCAGGACTACTTCTAAGCAAGGCTGTGAATCTACTTTCCAAACAAGAGGCTCGAAGTACATAGCAAGCCAGACAGCGTCTGGAGGAAAGGAGAAGTCAATGTGTTGGGTTGGGTATTACCCTTCTTCAGGACTGGATGTGGGGTAGATGGAGTAGTGGAATGGTGAATAGGTAGATGCTGGTAGTAGGTATGACCTGGCTGATGGGAGGGTCAGAATGTGGAATGGAAGGGAGGTGGGGGGGGTGCTGGAAAAGGGAGCTGGGGATGAGTGGGAAGGTTATTTGAAATTGGAGTACTCAATGTTGACTCCTCTGAGCTGTAGGGTGCTCAGGTGGAAGACAAAAGTGTTGTTCTTCAAACTGCATTTCGAGTCGCTGCAACACTGTAGGAGGTAAAGGATGGAAATGTCAGAGCAAGGGCCGGATCAAATGGGCAGTGACTGTGAGGTTACACTTGCCTTTACGGGTCAGGCAAAGATGCTTGGTGAAATACACAGTCATCGAGTCTGCATTTGGTCTCAACGACGTACAGAAGGCCACATCAAGAGCACTGGATGCAACAGACCAGGTTGGAGGAGATGCAGGTTAAGCTCTGTCTCACCTGGAAGGACTGTTCCAGACCCTGGATTGGCACGAGGAAGATGATGTAGGGGCATGTTGCATCTTTTATTGTTACAGGGGAAAAGTACCAGGCAGGCTGGAATGGTTGGTGGGGAGGTGGTGCAAACTCAGGAGGGGCAAAGGGAATGGTCCTTGCATAGGCAGAGAGGGGTGGGCAGTGGAAGCTGTTCTGGGTGGTGGGGTCTAATTGAAGTGTTTGAGGATGGTACGTTGGATGCAGAGGCTGGTGGGGTGAAAAGTGAAGAGAAGGGAACCCCATCTTTATTATGTTTGGAGGAGGGTGGGGCATGGTGGTTAAGAACTATGGAGCAGGGAATGGAGGAGACACAGCGGAGGGCTGTCTGGGTGACTGGGGTGGGGGGGCTCACTGTTTGAAAAACAGGGACATCAGGGAAGCTTGGGAATCTCAGAGCAGATGCGACAGAGGAGAAGGAATTGGGAAAACGTGGTGGTGTTTTTGCAGGATACAGGGTGGGAGGTGGTGTTGAGGAGGTAGTTATGGGAATCTGTGGGATAAAAGAGAGAGGACAAGAAAGGGGAGGGCGGTGTCTGAGATAGACCAAGTGAATTTGAGGGCTGGGTGTAAGTTGTTAGAGAAATCAATGAACTGCTCCAGTTCAGCCTGGGTCCACGATGCAGTAATATCGCAGTCATTGCTGTAATGGCAGAAAAGCCGGCACACAGTACCGGCATACTTACTGAAGAGGGAATGTTCAGCGTATGTGACAAACAGGTAGGCATAGCTGGCGCTCATTTGAGTGCCGATGGCAACCCCCTGGCTTTGGAGAATGCAAGAAGAATCAAAGGAAAAGTTATTGAGGATGAGGACTAGTTTGGCAAGGCAGACAAGGGTATTGATGGGGGTGATTGGATAGATTTGTCGGAGAGGTTTAAAACCTGGCGGCCTGTACACGTGTAGGGATTGTATGTCCATCATACAGATGAAGTGCTGGGGGCCAGGATGTGGAAGTTTCCAAGCAGGTGGAGGGTGTGGTTTGTGTCCTGGATTTAAGTGGATTGTGCCTGAACCAAGGGGGAAGAGAATACAGTCGATGTACGAAGAGATGGATTCAGGGAGGGAGGGGAGGGGTGTGGAAGAGGTAATGTAGAGAGGGATGGAGGGGTCAGGGGGGAAAACGAGAGAGAGAAAAAGCAGTGCTAGTTAGCTGCAGGTGGGCAGGAGGACCCAGCGGTGATGCCAGGACAGGATTCCATGTATTGATTGGAACGTGGGCAGAGTCCAGAGTGGAGGTGGAAGTTGCAGGGAAGTCGAGGCAGATCCCAGTTCTATCATTGGCAGAATCCAGGGCAAAGTTTGTGGAGTCATCCACAGAGCGTGAAGGTAAGTTCCCGTAGATCCTGGTTGATAGTCGCATAGGGTCGGGTGCTGGACCAGAACCAGTGTCTGAACCGGAAGTATCATCAGTCTGGAGAGCCCAGTGCAGGATGAGGTCTGCATTTGCAGAATGGTGCCAGCAGCGTGGAAAGTTGGGAGGTGGCCAGAAACTGGGTACTGATTGTGAATGGTGAGTAGGTCTCCAACTGGTGGGGAGTAGAGGACAGTCGTGCAAACTTACGATTTTTAATGACCAGAAAAGCCATTTGTTCAACTTGTGGGTTCTGCGTCAAATCTAGAAGTGTAGCGATCCTTAGCAAGTTTGGGAAAGGGAGGCCTGAGCTAGGGGAAGAATGAGGAGGAGAGGAATGGAGGTGCAGGGGCATTGCAGACAGCGTTGAACAGAGAATCCAGAGAGAGAATTGTTGCTGGAGGCATTGAAGTTGTTGTGAGTATACAGCATTAAGCTGGGTCAAAATTTTGAGGGCTGAAAATGTACTTGTAGGCCTTGAGGGATGAATAAGTGACAGAGACAGGAGCTGAGGAAGGTCACATTGCTGTAGTAGAGGGTTTGTTTCATGGTGTCAAAGAAGAGCTGAAGAGCTCACAGCAGTGTGGCAGTGAGATAGGGACTCACCAAGTTCACGCCTGAGGGACAACGTATTTCATTACTCTATCTCACTCCAACAAACAAGCCTTCACCTCTGATCTGCTAACAACTTATTAGAAGTGGCCGTTAAACTATAGATTTTCAGCCAACTCACAATGAGTGAAGTTAGGGGTTGCAACAAAAGAAGGGAGATGATTTGGGAAGCAGTTACACAAGAGTATAGGCTGAAGGATGAGGTCATTTTGCTTTAAGGAATGTGACTGCATAATTACTGCAAGACTGCTTACAGCAAAACCCACTGCTGCAGATAAATGTAAATCAGCAAATGCTAATTTGCACATGCACCTAGACAATTCTGTCCCTCAATACTCAAGGCTTGGCAATTTGTTATAGCATGGCAATTTTACGGTATTTGTGACAGAAATGAAACTGTGTCTTGGATGGCTTACTTATTTTATGCATTGATGCTTGGTGCAGGGCCAATTGCTACAGCAAACGGTGAAGAATAAATCTCAGGCTAAGATTTGTAAGACAATAATTGAGCATAAACAAGTTTCCTGTAGGACAAAAAAGTACTCTTCATTTTTACAGAAGTTGCACCTTTTTCCCCATTTTGCTCACCAAATCCTGTTGCATTTGTGAAATACCACTACAGCAGCTACATTAACCAATCCAGACAGAACTAGAAACAAAACTTTGGGCGGCACAGTAGCTCAGTGGTTAGCACTGCAGCCTCACAGCGCCAGGGAACAAGATTCAATTCCAGCCTTGGCTAACTGTCTGTGTGGAGTTTGCACATTTTCCCCGTGTCTGCGTGGGTTTCGTCCGGGTGCTCCGGTTTCCTCCCACAGTCCAAAGATGTGCAGGCTAGGTGGACTGGCCATGCTAAATTGCCCATAGTGTTCAGGGGTGTGTGGGTTATGGGGAATGGGTCTGGGTAGGATGTTCCAAGGGGCGGTGTGGACGTGTTGGGCCAAGGGGCCTGTTTCCACACTGTAGGGAATCTAATCAAACCACAATAACCAACAGTAGCACCAAGGGGATCAAAATACTGCAGACACTGCAAATTTAATTAAGTAATGCAAGGAACATTCAGTTTAGAGAGAATCTGCATCACAAACCATGCTGTATGACTCTATAACATAAAAGAATGAATGAGAAGAAATTCCTGAGACCCTTTGCATTAAGAGAGTTTTACCACCTGACAGAGTAAACACTGAAGTAGTTAGCTTCCTGTTAGTTATAAGATTTGGGTTTTTTTGCACTCAGGGAAAAATATCCATAGCCTGGAAAGCTTTGGCTTGTCAGTTTGCAGAAGCCCTGGTTGACATTTGATATATGAAATAGTTTCACCTAGAGAAAGGAATTAGTTCAGAAAAATTAAGAAATAGTTTACATCAATTTAAGCATTTTGGTTTGAAATTTCCAGACCAGTGAGAACCTTGAAGTGGGTTTGAAGCTGTTAAGGTCTAAGTTCAGTTTTATGAGTACTTAAGGAAGAGGCCATCAAACTCTCAAGACCAGAAATTGAAAAGAAATAGCTAAGTGAAACCAATAGATGCAGTGGAGAACGAAATTTTCTCTAGCGTTTGAATACTGTTATGGTGCTGTTTTAGATCAGATTGTATTTTATTGTTTCGCATTCTTTCAAATTATGTCATAGATGAATAGCTCAGTTTATTATATTTCATATTTTCTTTTGGAGAATAAACTTGTATTTTAACATTAAAAGCAAATCTGTAGCAATGCACAATTGCGCTTCAAGGACCATCTCACTAAAATAAAACAAAAAGTGACCCTGTCAAGCCAGGTTTCAGTCTGGGATCTGAAAATAACATCAACTCGGTTCATAATGTTGAACAAAAATCGAAGGGACTCATCCCTGGCCTATTTCAACACTATCTTCCTGCACTAATAGGGAAGCGTTATTCATTCACCCTGCTTCAGGTGGGTGAAAGCACAGTATGAATTGATATGTTAAACAGTAACACGGTCCACAAAGGCACAGACAAATACTAAAAGCTCTTCACTTTGCTGAACACAAATTTTGAATGTCTGCAATTCTGGAAATTTACTCACTCTAATCCGCTTGAGCCAGTCAATTTCATTGTTGAGGAGAACTTCTGCATTGGGCAGGTTAATGTTGCTGTTGTATGCGTAGTTAAGGAGATGCCTCAACAGTGTGAAGTAGTCTGCTGAATGCTTTGCTCTCTCTCTTGCAGTACTCTGATGACAAGAAAACAATTACTCAACTTTGACATCTACTTTAAAAGAGCTGAACACACATCAGAACGTTAACTATTGAGAATGCAAGAGAGATAACAAGGTGTCTTTGAGGATGTGACTAGAAAAGTTGTTGAGGGTCGAGCTGTGGTTGTGGTGTATATGGACTTCAGCAAGGCATTTGATAAGGTTCCCCATGGTAGGCTCATTCAGAAGGTCAGGAGGAATGGGATACAGGGGAACTTAGCTGTCTGGATACAGAATTGGCTGGCCAACAGAAGACGGCGAGTGGTAGTAGAAGGAAAATATTCTGCCTGGAAGTCAGTGGTGAGTGGTGTTCCACAGGGCTCTGTCCTTGGGCCTCTACTGTTTGTAATTTTTATTAATGACTTGGATGAGGGGATTGAAGGATGGGTCAGCAAGTTTCCAGACGACACGAAGGTTGGAGGTGTCATTGACAGTATAGAGGGCTGTCGTAGGCTGCAGCGGGACATTGACAGGATGCAGAGATGGGCTGAGAGGTGGCAGATGGAGTTCAACCTGGAGAAATGCGAGGTGATGTATTTTGGAAGGTCGAATTTGAAAGCCGAGTACAGGATTAAGGATAGGATTCTTGGCAGTGTGGAGGAACAGAGGGATCTTGGTGTGCAGATACATAGATCCCTTAAAATAGCCATCCAAGTGGACAGGGTTGTTAAGAAAGCATATGGTGTTTTGGCTTTCATTAACAGGGGGATTGAGTTTAAGAGTAGTGAGATCTTGTTGCAGCTCTATAAAACTTTGGTTAGACCGCACTTGGAATACTGCGTCCAGTTCTGGTCGCCCTATTATAGGAAAGATGTGGATGCTTTGGACAGGGTTCAGAGGTGGTTTACCAGGATGCTGCCTGGACTGGAGGGCTTATCTTATGAAGAGAGGTTGACTGAGCTCAGACTTTTTTCATTGGAGAAAAGGAGGAGGAGAGGGGACCGAATTGAGGTATACAAGATAATGAGAGGCATAGATAGAGTTGATAGCCAGAGACTATTTCCCAGGGCAGAAAAGGCTAACACGAGGGGTCATAGTTTTAAGCTGGTTGGAGGAAAGTATAGAGGGGATGCCAGAGGCGGGTTCTTTACACAGAGTTGAGAGAGCATGGAATGCGTTGCCAGCAGCAGTTGTGGAAGCAAGGTCATTGGGGACATTTAAGAGACTGCTGGACATGCATATGGTCACAGAAATTTGAGGGTGCATACATGAGGATCAATGGTCGGCACAACATCGTGGGCTGAAGGGCCTGTTCTGTGCTGTACTGTTCTATGATGTTCTGTGTGTCGAGCTGGATGAACATAGCAGGCCAAGCAGCAGAGGAGCAGGAAAGCTGACATTTCAGGTCTGGATCCTTGTTCTGAAAACTGGTCCAGAAGAACAGACCCGAAACGTCAGCTTTCCTGCTCCTCTGATGCTGTTTGGCCTGCTGTGTTCATCCAGCTCTACACCTTGTTATCTCAGATTCTCCAGCATCGGCAATTCCCACTATCTCTGAAACTATTTAGAATCATTTGGCTTTGCAGATTACTCAATCAATAGGTTACGGCTGATGTTCATCAACAGCAGTTTAAACTTTAGTGTTCACACAGTGCTACAAAAAGCTTTGAAAACTGACTTACTGCTAGCACTGTGAAGAGTAGAGTAATGAAGAAAAGTAGAGGTCGATGTCCCATACAACATCTGGTAGCCATCAGGAAGAACTGCTCTTGGGCCATCTGTCTAACTACTCTGTAAAGAGTAATAAAGTTTTCACATGAGTGACCATTCCAATTACATGTCTTGAAGTTAATTCAATAAAGTTATTATGGTCAGTTTGTTCCCGGATCGCTATCTTGCTACTTAAGGACTGTACTTGCATAATGCTTTTCATATTCTCAAGCCCCAAAGTGCTTCATCATTATTAGTTCCTATGAAGTGTACTTCTTGTTTTGTAACTACATTGATCAATTTACACACCAAGAAACACAACCAAGACTGATGAGCAGTTTATCTATGTTTGGTGGCTTTGAGAGAGAACAGTTGGGTACACACAAACTCCATTCTTAACTGAACAACTTTACACACAGAATGGACTAAGTTTTAATATCTTGTTAGTAAGGTTGAGTCTGAGAAAGCAACTGTAAAACAAGTTAATATTCCAGGGATAATCATAACATAACTTGTAATCACAAAATATAATATGGGTTTCCTAAAGACAGAGATTGTAGAATAGCTATAACTTAATACACAATTTTGTCATAAAAACTTCGAGTTTCTTAGGGAGCATGAAGACGAAAAGCACATTGTTTCAAAACATTTCTACAAAGTGACATCTATGGGGGTTCCAACAGTATGCCTGTGGAGTGGATCATTAATAGGATGGGTTTCCACATATAATACACGTGCAGTCTTGCCCAAAGATTGCCGTAAGTTTACAGTTCTAACGCTGACAATTTCAAAGCCACAGTAATTGCAAAACTCAAGCTATTAAATCTATAACCTCAACTCATACAAGCATGTTACTACTGACCACAAGATAAACCAATATGAACATAGATTAATATAAAGATGTGATTCGGAGCCACAGTATTCTTACACTGTGATGAACAGTTCAGCAAAGGGTCAACAATCTTTGACGTTAGATAGTTCCATGACACAATCTTCCCTCAGCCTTCCTATCAGTAAACCATTGAGGAATAGAAAAACCTAAACGTTCTAAGTTCTTAAGAAAGAGGAGCAAGCCGTTCTGCCCATACTGCCTTCTCCGCTAATCATTAATATCGTGACTGATTCAATTCTGGCCTTAAATGGGTGATACAGCAAAGTGTACTGAGGACACAAAGTCTGCAGAGGCATATAGATGGGTTAAGTGAGTTGCCAAGGGTCTGGCAGATAGAGAACAATGTTGGTAAATATGAGGTAATCCATTTCGGTGGGAAAAAAAACAGCAAATTGGGCTATTTCCGGATTTGAGAGGGTTAGCTTATGAGGAGAGACTGAGTAGACTGGAACCATATTAATTGGAATTTTGAAGAATATAGGGAAATTTTATAGAAACAAATTAAAAAGGCAATATGTAAGATTGAAGCAGAGAGGATATACCTACTGACAAACGAAAGTAGATCTTGGGGGCAGAGCCTCAAAATAAGAGGAAATGAATCTAGGACTAGGCTGAGAAGGAACTTCTTCACCTGGAGGGTTGAGAATCTCTGGAATTCTCTATCCAGTGAAGCAGTTGAGGCTACATCATTTTAAGGCAAAGGAATTAAGGATTATGGTGAGCAGGCAGGTAAATGCACTTGAGCCCAAAAAAGATCAGCCGTGAAGATATGGAATGGCAGAGTGGCTCAACAGGCCAGATGGCCTACTCTTGCTCCCGTTTCTTACGTTATTAACTCCACTGCCCCGTCCAATCCCCTGAATACACTTTTTGATTTAAGAAATCTGATGACATTCAAGGCTTAAGTTATACAATTATCCAGGCTCCTCCGTGCTTCCCCTCCAGAGAAGAAGGTACAACTAGCCAAAGTGTTGGCCCAAGATGGCTGCAGTCACACAACGGCACGGACACTGTACCAGCAATCTAAGATCTCCTCAGGCTAATATCAGAAGACAATGGGATCAAATCTGCAAGTTCCAGAGTACAAGTCTTAAGGACTATTGCCAGAAGGTTGTCAAGGTCCACAACATAAGCATATGAAAACCATGTCAACCTTGCAAAATTTCCCAGCAAACATCTGGGGCTTGAAGCAAAATTGGGAAATCCAACTCAGATGAGTTATGTAATTTTCTGACATAGTCGGTTATGACTCTGACTATGTGTCAGAAACCATCAATACTCCTGAATATGTTCTGTTCCACAACAGGACAGGACCATCAGTGATGGTATCTCACTGGCACACAGTTGTTCAACATTGACTCTAATTTTCAATTTGATGAAATGAGAATGCTGATTAGGCCAACACTTAATGTCCGTCCATAATTGTCACAGAAGGTTTCAAACACGTAAAACAGGTTTTCTTGTAAAACAAAAGTGGTTCAATGGTCATTGGCCCATGATGTCTCCAGTATAAAGTCAAATGGGGCAAAGAAATCTTGATTTCTTAGTGACCCCCTCCCAACAATCCTGATTTTCCATGTTGAACAGCACTTGAACAAAGCTTTGTGAATGGCAAAGGCCAACAACGTACCCTTGGTGGGAGACTTCACTATCCATCACCAACACTGGCTTGGCAGCATTGCTACTGACCAAGCTAATTAATGAGGGACACAGCTACTGGTCTGGGTCTATGCCAGAAGGGAAATATCAACTTGTCCTCAACAACTGCAAACCACCGGTCACAAACATCACTGTCCATGACCATATCAGTAACAGTGAATACTTCACATCCCTCGTGGAGAGATAACCTCATCCTCATACAAGTGGTAACCACTGTGTTGTATGGCACCTTGCTAAACATATGTATGCTAAATGTAAACCTATCCTAAATGGGATAGACTTCAAATGGATTTAGCAAATCAAAACTGGCCATCCATGAGGCAACTGATGCCATTAGCAGCAGAATTATCTTCAATCACAAACTGTAAACTTGCAGCCTGCCACATTTGGTACAGTGTTGATACAAAATACAAAAAACAATGCCAAAATATTTGCAACAAATTCTAGCCACAAGATTCCAGGATGCAATCCATCTTGGTCTCCTCCCAAGGTGGAAATGACATGCAACAGATAGGGTTCAACGAACCGACAACCAACAGGTCAAATAAAAGTCTGCAGTTCTTCCACACCCAATCATAAATGATCACAAAATATCAGGTATATTTTGTGGGAGGGGTGCATTGGTGGGGGAAATCAGGTGGTTTCCTTAGCCCTGTTTCACATGATGCCATGAGGCACAGTGTTGTCCAGTGCCTGTTTAAACTTTTTTACAGTCAGATGTACAGCAGAGAAACATTCTTTGGTCCAACTTGTCCACGCCAACCAAATATCTTAAAATAATCTGGTTCCATTTGCCAGTATTCGAGCAATATCCTTCTAAACCCTTCCCTATTCATATAGCCATCCAGATGCCTTTAAAATGTTCTAACTGTTATCAGCCTCCACCACTTTCTCTGGCAGGTCATTCCATACATGCACCACCCTCTGCACAAAAAAGTTGCTCCTTAGGTCCTTTTTAAATCTTGCTCCTCCCAGCTTAAACCTATGCCCTTTAGTTTTGGACTCCCCCACCCTGGGAAGAGACCTAACTATTCACCCTATCCATGCTCCTCAATTTTATAAACCTCTATATGGTCACCCCTCAGCTTCTGACACTCCAGGGAAAATAGCCTAGCCTATTCAGCTTCTCCCTCCATGAAGATCTCCATCTTCAAATAATGTACTCAACACATCAGCAAAAGACAAGGCCAAAATATCTGCACTCATCTTCAGCCAGAAGTGCATGGAGGATACTCTGTCTCTGCATCCTGAGGTTCCCAGCACCATGGATGCGAGTCTTCAGCCAACCCTATTCACTCCATGTGTTATCAAGAAATGGCTACATAGAAGGCGGCGTCATTAAGTATATGCAAGGCTAAGATAGGTTTTTAATCAGTAACACAATCAACCGTTATGGGGAAAAGGCAAGGTGGAGTTGAGGATTATCGGATCAGCTGTGATCGCACTGAGCAGCACAGTAAATTCTTTGGCTGAATGGCCTATTTCTGCTCCTGTGTCTTATGGTCTTGGGAATCCAATCTAGTCAGGCTACATTAAATCACTAAAAGATGGAAAAGGTCATTGAATATGGTCTCAAGTGGCAAAGGATTAAACTGTTCTTTAACACTCGGTTTAGATTTTGACAGAGCCAATCTTTTGAGACCTCATTACGATATTGCTCCAAAAAAAAAGGACAATAAATGTGAGGTGGAAGCAACAGCCCTCGATATCAAGTCTGCATTCAACTGAGTATAACAGCAAGGGAAAAACCTTCCACCAGCTGGACTCTTTCACAGAACAAAGGGATATGGCCCTGGCTGTTGGGAGGGCAATCGTCTCAGTCCTAAGACAGAGAACATAGAAAAGTACAGCACAGTACAGGCCCTTCGGCCCACGATGTTGTGCCATGGAATAATCCTAATCCAAAAACAAAATAACCTAACCTACATTCCCCTCAATTCACTGCTGTCCATGTGCATGTCCAGCAGTCGCTTAAATATCACTAATGACTCCATTTCCACTACTACCACTGGCAAACTATTCCATGCGTTCTCAACTCTCTGGGTGAAGAACCTCCCTCTGACATCTCCTGTACACCTTCCTCCTGACACCTTAAAACTATGACCCCTCGTGGCAGTCAATCCTGGCCTGGGGAAAGTCTCTGGCTATCAACTCTATCCATGCCTCTCATTACCTTGTACACCTCAATCAAGTCACCTCTCTTCCTCCTCCTTCTCTCTCTCTCTCTCTCTCTCTCTCTCTAGAGAGAGAGAGAGAGAGAGAGAGAGAGAGAGAGAGAGAGAGAGAGAGGGGGAGAGAGAGAGAGAGAGAGAGAGGGAAGTCCAAGCTCAGTCAACCTCTCCTCGTAAGACAAGCCCTCCAGTCCAGGCAGCATCCTGGTAAACCTCCTTTGCACCCTCTCCAAAGCCTCCACATCTTTCCTATAATAGGACGACCAGAACTGGACACAAGCGTGGTCTCACCAGGGTTTTGCAGAACTGCAGCATAACCTCGCAGCTCTTAAACTCGACCCCCCTGTTAATGAAAGCCAAGACACATGCTTTCTTAACAACCTTATTCACCTTGGTGGCAACTTTGAGGGAGCTATGCACTTGAACACCAAGATCCCGCTGTTCCTCCACACTGCCGAGAATCCTGCCTTTAATCCTATATTCAACATTTAAGTTTGACCTTCCAAAATGCATCACTTCGCATTTATCCAGGTTGCACTCCATCTGGCATTTCTCAGCACAGCTCTGCATTCTGTCAATGTCTCGCTGAAGCCTGCGATAGCCCAACGGCACCTCCAACCTTTGTGTCATCAGCAAACATACTAACCCACCCCTCAACCTCCTCATCCAAGTCATTTATAAAAACTACAAAGAGCAGAGGCCCAAGAACAGACCCCTGCAGGACACCACTCAGCACTGACCTCCAGGCAGAATACTTACCATCTACAACCACACTCTGCCTCCTGTCAGCCAACCAATTCTGAATCCAGACAGCCAAATCACCCTGTATCCCATACCTCCTGACTTTATGAACGAACCTGTCGCAGGGAACCTTATCAAATGCCTTGGTGAAGTCCATGTACACCACATCCACTGCTCAACGCTCGTCAACCTGTCTCGTGGCCTCCTCAAAGAACTCAATAAGATTTGTAAGGCATGGCCTGCCCCTCTCAAAGCCATGCTGACTCCCTTTAATCATGCTATGCTTTTCCAAATCGTCATAAATCCTATCCCTCAGAAGTCTTTCCAAAACCTTGCTGACCACAGACGCAAGACTGACTGGTCTGTAATTTCCAGGGATTCCCCTATTCCCTTTCTTGACAAGAGGAACAACATTTGCCTCTCTCCAATCTTCCGTTACGACTCCCGTGGAGAGTGAAGAAGCAAAGATCTTCACCAGCGGCTTAGCAACCTCCTTTCTCGCTTCCTGGAGCAACCTAGGATAAATCTGGTCTGGCCTTGGGGACTTATCAATCTTAATGTTTGCCAAAATTTCCAGCACATCAACTTCCTCAATCTCGATCTGTTCAAGCCTGTTTTCCTGCTCCTCAAAGTTCTCATTCACAACAAGGTCCCTTTCCTGAGTGAAAACCTAAGCAAAAAACTCATTTAGGGCTTCCCCTATCTGCTCAGACGCCACACACAAGTTCCTTACGCTATCCCTGATTGGCCCTACCTTCTCCCTGATCATTCTCTTATTCCTCACATATGAGTAAAATGCCTTCGGGTTCTCCCTAATCCTTCCTGCCAAGCTTTTATCGTGCCCCCTCATGGCCCCCCTCAGCCCACTTTTGAGTTCCTTCCGAGCAAGCCTGTAATCCTCTAAAGCTGTGCTAGACCCTTGCTTCCTCCACCTTATGTACACTGCCTTTTTCTTTTTGACAAGAAGCACCTCTGTACCTGTCATCCAAGGCTCCTTAATCTTACCCCTTCTTATCTGTCTCAGAGGAACAAATTTATACATCACTCGCAACAACTGCTCCTTAAACAGCCTCCACATGTCTGCTGTGCCCTTTCTGTGAAACAATTGCTCCCAATCTGTACTTCCCAACTCCTGTCTGATAGCGTCATAGTTTCCTTTCCCCCAGTTAAATATCTTCCCATGGTAACTGCTCCTTTCTCTTTCCATGGCTGTGGTAAATGTGAGGCTGTTGTGGTCACTCACGCAGGAATTGATTACCCAAGCAATATATTACTCTAGATCAAGCAACTTCAGTTGCCATAGCAATGAGCTCCTGCTATCTTAAGATGAGAAGCAAGGATGTTTGCTGATGATTACACTATGTTGATTATCATTTACGATTCTTCAGACACTAATGAAGCCTGTACCAATACGCATCAAGACAACATCTAAGCTTAGGCTGATAAGTGGTAAGTAACCAACGGGAAGATTATAACCATTGTTTCTAACTATAACCATTGTTTCTGACATTGGAAGCCATTCTCAGTGCTGAATTCCCCACTAACCACACTCAGGAAGTCACCCATTGACAAGAAACTGTGATGCAAGGTGTCTGTTTTATATACAGTATTTATTTTAGAGCGACTGGCATATGGAATTTGGTCTGTGCATTTAATGACTAACTTGCAGGCGTTTGTAATCGTGGTTTCTTTTAAAACGTTGAAACAGAGACTCTTCCTGGTGAGTAATAGAGCTTTGTTTACACTGGATGAGTTTCATTAGCAAACAGGGTAAACAGCTGTGCATCAGGCTTCTGGTGTAGGGAACAGAGATGAAACATGACCCAGAAGACTGGAGAAACTCTTTCCAGTTTAAAGGTTTGCAAGAGGTCTTAGCTGAAGCTTAACATACAAGACAGATGTTCCTGAAAGAAGAAAGATAATTTAGAAGACTCAAGGAAAAGGCTCAGATTCTCAAGACAGAAAACTTAAAACAACAGAAAAGTTAAGCTCAGAAGATGATGATAAGAAGGTAACTCTCTCCTGAGAGTCCTGTAAAGGAGTGCAGTTGGGATTGGTGCATTTTATCATTTGATATTTTTATAAGCTGGCACATGTAAACAGTTTCGTTCGTTCTGTTTATGGCTGCTGCTGCAGCATAATAAACTTCTGTTTCACTGATAAAACCACATCTGCAGTACCATGTGCATATTTCAATGAAAGATCACCTCATTAATAACAAGTTTTAAAAAAGACAACCGATCAAGCCAGGTTTCAGTCTGGCATCTGATTTACCAGTAACATCAACTCTGGCTGTAACAACAGGTCAGAAGTAGAAATTCAGCGGCAAATAATTGCCACCTGTCTCCCCGGTACCTATCCACCATCTACAAGGCAAGTCAGAATTGTGATCAAATGCTCTGCACACATCTGAATGAGTGCAGCTCCACTAAAGACAAGTCTGGCACCATTCAGGTCAAAACAGATGCTTGGCTGGTACCTAATCAATCACCTTGAACATTACCACCTACGCACAGTGGTAGTACATACCTTCTACAAAATGCACTTCAACAACTCAAAATCTCCTCCGACAGTACCTATTAAACTTAAACCTATTAAACCTGGTCAAGGAAGGACACTAAAGCATGGGAACACCATCACCTGCATGCTCCCTACCGAGGTACACATCATCCTTACTTAAGATAATACAACCGTTCCTTCACTGCTGCTGAGTGAAAACCCAAGAATTCCCTTTGTAACAGCATGGTGCGTACATCGACACCACACAGGTTGCAGCAGTTCAAGGTGACAGCTCAGCAGCATCTGCTTCAGGGCAAATAAGAATTGGCAAAAATTGATAAATCCTTTACTACGTGGTGCTAAATTAGTTCTGCCTCATTACACATGCAAGCTCTGAAACTGCCTACTCCATAACCATATTGGAAGGAACAATCCCAAAGGCATTCAACAATCTCAGCATACATGCCACCCATGCAGTTTATATTTGAAAGATTAAAATTTCAAATCTGCCTTGCAAACAGCCCACAAATTATTTCTACATGTATAATCTATCCCGGTGTAAATAATGTCAAGAGGGCTCATGACCACTTTTAATAATGACTTTTGTTAACCACATGGATTCTACATTTTGATACCGAACCAAGATAATTTCTCAAAGTTGAACTGAACTCATCCTAAGTTACCAGAACCACCCCGTCTTCTCTTCCTTTAGTCCTGCCTTTGCAGAACACCAATACCTGTGAAAAATCAAGTCGAAGCCATAGTTACAGTTCTACACTGGCCATAATATTGGTGTTATTAATTCCTCCATCTTGTTACAAATGGAGCTTTCAGATGAAGGGCCTTTAATTCAACCTTTATCATTATGCCCTACTTTAACTTTATTTGCTGGTACACCTTTGTATACTCTGCTTCATCTGGTCACATCCTAAATGTCATCACCCTTATCGTCAGCTTGCATTTCTGCCTGGTCTTTTGCCATTCAATTTCCAAATTTTCCTTCACATGACCCTAACTCATTAAGGTGTTTGCCACAGCCAAAGTTAGGTGGCCTGGCAGTACATTAACTTCAGCATGGTTCAGGTATCAGCCATCTTGACAGTACAGCTTCCTCTCTGCTGAGTTCTGGCACTAGTATCTCATGAACTGAAACCTATTTCCCCCACACCAGTCTCTGAGCAACACATTCAACTCTTTTTTTTTCACCCCATGCCAATTTGCTTCTGACTCAGTAATCCAGCGATTAGTGTTTCTTTTTAAAGTAATCCCTAACTCTTTACACTCCCTCAGCAGAACCTCTTTTAGGTCTATCTATCTGTGACATACATATGGACTACTACAAATGGACCCAGATGCTCTCATTCCAAGTTCTTTTCCAGTCCAAATGCAATGTCCTGAACCAGAGGACTGAACAGAAAGTTTGGAAATTGAATGACAAAAGACAGTAATGCAAGCTAACTGTAACAGTGATGACATTTAGGGTGCGACAACCATTGCATTCAGTGCAAATGTCAAAATTCTTGAAATATAATTAAAAACCAACCCAATATCTTGGAAATATTCAATTTTGAGCTTTCCCAACAGGAAAAATTCAACAGCATATATACTGCCACAATCTTCAAATTCAGTGAGCACCAATCAACATGAATGATACCAGTCTTCATTCAGTTCAATGCCTCCATGTGATATTGAGACATATCAGAGTACACCAGACACAAAAGCTGCAGTTCCTTGCAACATTCCAACAGTAACACTAGTGACCTGTATTCCAAAACTGTTAGATTGGGATATGATTTTGGAGTCAATTTTAAGCCATGGTACTAATGATCGAGATGGTTGAGCAAGCATGGTAGGCTGGGGAGTCGGATTTCTGTGGTGTTAGTTGTTTCTTTTCAGCGAGGTTTTTGAGCTCTTTGCCTTCAGAGTGAAGTGACATACCCTTTTGTCCATCAATTAAAACAAAAAGGGGTGGCACAGTGACTAGCACTGCTGTCTCTCAGCACCAGCAACCCGGGTTCGATTCCACCCTTGAGCGACTGTCTGCATGGAGTTTGCACATTCTCCTAGTGTCTGCATGAGTTTCCTCCCACAGTTCAAAGAGGTGCAGCACAGGTGGACTGGCCAAGCTAAATTGCCAAGTGTCCAGGGATGTTTCGTTTAAGTGGGCTGCACATGGGAAATGTAGGGGTAGGAGAATGGGTCTGAGTGGAATGCTCTTCAGAAGGGTGGTGTGGACTTGTTGGGCCAAATGGCCCGTTTCCACACTGTAGGGATTCTATAAATCTATGAAAACTCATTAGATTTTAGAATGACAAGTGGTTCTAAATCAAAATGGACAGCTTGTGGATCCAAGATCCCATGTTCAGTCATAAACTGAACTAAACATTTAAAATGAAAGACAGATGTTCCATAGTTAAAAATTTTCCATACTCTGTCCTCTTGCATTTCTATCATGTGGCAATTTAGGAAGATGAGAAAGTTCCACTTCGGCCCTTAAAAGACGTTTCCAAGTATGATACAGAAATATGACCTTTCTTGTTATGTGACTCCATTATGAAGTCCTCCTCTGAATACAACAGATTCACTTCATTACGGTACATGAGGTAAAACATTCAGTAAGCTATGATGCGGCTTAAAGTGGTTTATAACATTGCACGCTGATCCATTCATAAATTGCTGTTAAAAACATTACTTACTTGCTGTGACAATGCAGTAACAAATCTATTATGAAGGTCTGCCATGCCTTTTCTTTACTAAGTGTATCAAGCGCCGTTGGAACCAGTGCGAAGCACAAGGTCATCACCTCCAGGGCTTCACAGCAAACATGTTCATCTTCAGAGTCTGGTTCATTTCCTGCATTAGTCTTTAGTTAAAATGACAGAAAAATGCAATTTAAGGCTGGAATCCACAATTCAATAAGCAGATTGACAGTTTCCAAATTTCATATTCAAAAACAAAATTCAAAGACAACGTAAAACGTGCTACCCCTTATAAGATGAAGTTAGAAGTAGGCAATTTAGCCCATTGCACCTACTGTGCTCTTTATTTAAAAAGAATAAATAATTGGACTGTGACACTAATTCGACTTTGCTGTGTAGCCCAATACCCTTTGCCTCCACAAAGGATTAAGAATCCATTTAATGCACACTTGGCATGTATTCAGGCAC
The DNA here is from genome assembly GCF_030684315.1 of Stegostoma tigrinum. Classification (NCBI taxonomy): domain Eukaryota; kingdom Metazoa; phylum Chordata; class Chondrichthyes; order Orectolobiformes; family Stegostomatidae; genus Stegostoma; species Stegostoma tigrinum. The sequence continues at coordinate 44,054,634 of NC_081365.1, forward strand.
CTCATTCCACGGAGAATTTCATACACTAACACCCCTCAGAAAAAAGGATTCCCTCTCTACTTTTCTTAAATCTGCAGAAATCAAGACAGTTGAAATGGTAAAATACTGAGTATTAATTAAAACTTAATCGTATTCAGTCCTATTTCCCTTCAAGTGCAATAGTATTCATTAAGTACGTAATTCTTCAGTACATTTCATTTTTCCTGCTGTCAGGAAGTAAAAATCATTTTATAGCACATTGTATTTATTTTTTTAAAGTTTATGGTTTTGTTGTTTTAATCAACATAGTTCAGACTTATCAGCCAACTGCACCACAAAGACAATAACCCACACTCTTAACATAGAAATAAATCACTTGGTAGTTGTGTCAACCTATTCCGTTGAAAAGCCCAAGCAATGGCACATTGAGATACTTCGGGCAGTAGTTGAAGAGTGAAGGTTGCCAATATTGTGCTCCCAGATCATGTTGTTCTGTTTAAAATATACAAATTTGAAGAATGAAATTCATCTAACGTGTAACTGTGTGTCATCAGTTTAAATTCCATTAACTCAACATTGAAAATCCACTTCATCGTGACTGCATCTTTCTCTTGATGCCAAAAGATTTACCATCTGTTCAACAGTTTCATGTGACTAACAGTGCTCCATCAGATGTCATTTATATGGGAGGTAGAAGTGCATGTCAACGGAGAATGGAAGATTGTCCCAGACAAGCTAAAACAGCCACCTGCATTTGATTTCTGGATAATGAAAAAATCCAAGCTTCTTAACGGCTCTTGCACCTACCTAAGTGTTTTACACATGATTAATCAAACTGTCAATTAGTGTTAAGTGTAATTACATGGTTTAAATGGTCGGAAGAATTATTTGCAAGGTTAAGTTTAAAATTATGTGTATTTACATGAAAACAAGAGTGCAACCCTAATGATTGGCCTGCACAGGAATTGAGCATGTGCTCCTCACTTGTGCTTGTGCATGTGCCTAACCACAACGTGAATCATATTTCACATATTGATGACATGGAGGTGAGGTGTGACTGCATAATTGCCAAGTTTGCAGATAACAATTGATAGTAAGGATGACAAGGAGTCTAAAGAACGATACAGATAGATTAAGTGAGTGAACAAAAACCTAGCAAATGGAACATAATATGGTAAAATATTAAGTTATGAACTTTGACAGGAAGAACAGAGTTCTCAGTATTATTTACATGGGGAAAGACTGCAGAAAGCTGCAGCATTAGGGGACTTGCAAGTCTTCAAACGTAAATCATGGAGGACTAATATCCAAGTTAAAGTGTAATAGAGAACCCAAAATGGAATGTTGGCCTTTATTTCACAAGGAGTAAAGCGTAAAACTAGGAAGGTCATGCTAAAACTCCACAAGGCACCAGTCTGACCTCAATACTGTGAACAGTTTTGGTCTCTATCAGAAAGGTCGGATAGCAGTCAACAGAAGATTAACAAGGTTGAGCCCAGGTGTGGAAATATTTTCTCACAAGGAGAGGTTGCGTCAATTGGGCCTGCTCTGATCGTAGTTTAGAGAATTGAGTGGAGACCTTTCTGAAACATACAAAGACCCCGAAGAAACTTGACAGAGTAGTTTAGGAGAAGTTGCTTCTCCTGTGGAAGAATATAGAACCAGAGGGCACATTCTCAGAGTGAGGAGTCACCCGCTTAAGCTAAAAAGGTTTTTCCCCCTCAGGGTGGTAAATCTATGGAACTGTACATTGTAGAGTACATTATAGGGAAACATGCAAGGATAAGATAGATTTTTAAACATTAAGGGAATTAAATGTTTAGAGAAAAGGCAGGAAAATGCATCATCAACTAATTTCATTAAACAGCAGAACAGACTCAAACGGGCTGAATGGCCTACTTCTGTCCCCAAGTCTTAGTGCAGTGTCTTTATTTTTTAAAAATTCATTTACAGGATGAGGGATGTCACTAACTAGGCAGCATTTATTGCCCATCCCTAATTACTCAGAAGACAGTTCAGCGTCAACCACATTTCTGTGGGTCTAGAGTCACATGTATGCCAGACGAGGTAAGAGTGGCAGTTTTCTCCACTAAAGGACATTAGTGAACCAGGTGGGTTTTTGGCAATGGTTTCATGGTCTTCATTAGATTCTTAATTTCAGAACTTTTTTCAATTCAAATTCCAGCATCCACTGTGGCGGGATTCGAGCCTGTGTCCCCAGAACATTGTGCCTCTGGAATAACAGTCGAGTGATTATACCACTAGGCCAGCAACACCCCTTGGAAAATATTAAGAACAGTAATAATGATGAGAAAGATGCCAAGGTCCAGAAGAAGACACAGAAAATATAGGAGACAGTCAACAGGAATAATGGTAAAATGCTTCAATTCCTTGGGAGACTAGAAGAAATTTGGACTATTCTACTTAAGAATCAAGAGGACATTATCCTCCCACGAGCATGCCTTGTAATACTTGACATCTGTCATACAATTTGGAATCGAGTATTATCCTAGTTAGGCATTCAACCTGAATGAACTTGTACTCATCTGAAACCTTGCTGCAAATATCCTAACTCAAGTTTTATTTGCGCATCAATGAGTGCACCCTCATCTACAGATATCATTCCAGCAATTTACTGAATTTATTTTCTCATGTTCAAATTCCTCCATCCGTCAGCCTTTTCTTTCCAATTGCTGGTAAGTCCCCTTGAAGAATAACACCCACCAACAGTTCATGTAATTTGAGTATGTCTATTCTAGTACCATTGTCAGGTAAGCGGCAAAACTCATTATGTCAATAATGATTTCAGAAGTTATAATTTTTAACACAAGGCAGGTTAGATTTGCACCTTCCAGAAAAATCATTCTATGTATTATCCTTCAAGAGGGACCAAACAGATGCTCAAACCTCAGTTTAATATTTCATCCAGGGACTGCACATCCAACAATTCAACACAGAACGGAAATTTTGGCATTCAAACTCAAAAGTCATGGCGAAGATGTCACAAGTTTAACTAAGTGGACTATTAAGTGAAGTCTTCCAAACATTGATTGCTATTAGGAATATCTGGCTGCTGTGATCATCACCTCTGCTGTGGGTTTTTCCTGCTCAGTTTGAAGAGTTTTATTTGTTTTTTTTAAGACTTGTCCTGCTGCTCAAATTGAAAACTTCTGATTTTTCTTAATTGGAAATCCATGCATAATGTTGTTCAATAATCTGTAAAACCAGCACACTGAATCACATAATACATACTTATGAATAGCTCTTAATCAACAGTCCAGTGAGTTGACCAAATAAACACACAATGTGACACACAATGGTCTTGGCATTCAAATCCATTTTTGCCAATGAACATCAACATCCTATAAATTGAAGTAATAAAGAAATTGCTTCTGTTTAAAGAAATAAAATTTGCAGTCAATGTGAAAGAGTGTCAAAAAAGCATGAGATCCTTATTAAAGTCATCATGCACACTTTCTGTCAAACACTGCAAGGATGACTTTCTTTGGAGCTTCTCAATTACATCACCAACGTCAGGAGAAAAGTTGTGTATGCGCATAAATACAATCTCCAGCTCCAACACTGAACCTAGAGAAGCTTTCAAGAAATTCACCCATAAATTAATCATTTTTGACTTAGGATTACAAGATATTTGGAAACGTGTTCTTAAATATCAAATTTAAAATAATTAACTTACTTTCTCATATATCTTGCTAATTTCTTCACTTGAACTGAATACAAGCTGTATTGAACCACAGCCAGAGGCCCAGATAATCTTTTGCACTGCTCTAATAACACAAATGTCTGGGATGTATTTTGAAGCCTTGGAAAGAAAACAGTATGATTAACTAAATTCTGAACAATGCTTTGGAATACATAATGCATTAGTGAAATGGTTAGTTTTTTGACATAACATATAATTATTACAAACACCAAAAGAAATTTCTAGAAGAAATTATCCAAGAATGCACAATTGACTCCAAATCTGCTTCATCTCCATTATGTTTATATAAGTCATGAGAAATTCAATATTTCATCTTTTAAGCTACTCAGCACAATGCAAGTGCACAAATCCCCTGCTTAATTCACCTACAAGCCTGTTAAAAAAACAAACATTGAAAAATGTTTTCAATTTAATGCTTTAGTTGGTGTAAATGTTCAGCTCAAGAGTGATATCGCCAAAACCTGACTACCAAGGGTTAATTATTAAGAATTAACTGGACATGGCATTAAGTGAAGGAAAATACGTGAAAAACAAATGGAAAAAAAAAAGCCTGTTTTGGCTGCCAATGACCTTGCCTTGGAGTTAAGAATAGGCTGTTTTGTAACAAATTTATTAGCTTAGTCTAATTGAGATATATGCAAACTAATGAGCGAATATGTTAGTTTAAATTATTTTTGATATACTTCATAACTGGGTCTCACTGCCTTCTGCCCATTGGAGATTTCTGTGTGACGGCTGGCAATCTCAGTTTCCACGAAACCGGTCTGCGAATCCCAGTCCAATGGTCAAAGTCCATAGCCCTGGTCTCTCAAACTGAATTCAGTGGTGAGAGGTCTTCTGCATTAGTATTATTCAGAACCTGATATTACATGGTGTATTGCCATCAGAGTACTTTCCCAAGTTTGAGGCAGGTGGTCACAATTTTGTTTTTATTTTGCACATGAAATCTTGATGTTGCAAATGGTGTTGTGGATAAAAGCATCTTGCATCCAGCTCTTATGTAGTTGAATGCTACAAATGATTGAACGTTTTGTTATGCAAGTGTAACAGTCATGTCTAAAAAGTTGCACAAGTCTTGATCCAATTCAAACTGGAAAAAGCCCATAACTGCAAACTTCCACAACTGTACTGTTAGGTGCAACTAACTAACACATTCTTGAAGGTCTGATCAAAATGAATACCAGAAGAGACAGTTATAAAGATATACTGGGAAGTTGGAAGAATTTTCCTTGGAGAAAATAATGCTGAGAAGATTTCAATTATTCAAAATCATGAAGAATCTGAATCTTGACACGTGGAACCATGCCAATTTTTGAAAGTTTTGAGAACTGAAGAGACAGATTTCAAGCACAGCAAATTTTGCTTTAACTGGCACCTTTTGAGCTGGTAGGCTGGATAGACAGGCAAAAATTATATACCTCAAATACTGCAAGTTTATGGTATCATCATGATCTCCATGATGTCCAAGTAGTCAGCAGAGGGTGCATGTGAGAACGCTCTCAAGTTTTATTTAAGACAAAGTTGCATTATTATTTAAGTGATTTATGCTGTAAGTAAAGTATAACAGTGACGCGTACACCCCTGCTATTACAGTTTTATTACTCAGTGTGCTTTACACTGATTATGTGGATACCTTGATCAACTGGAATATTTAATCAACCAGCATACTTTGGTCTCATAGGTGCCCTTTAATGATAAGTTTGATGTAATTACAAAGAGGAAGGGATACACAAGGGAAAAGCTTGTGGATGCTCAGATGTTTGGATCTAGAATGTAGTGTCTGTATATGTTAAAGATGGTTCAATTTGGACTTTCAACAGGGAGATTAACAGTTACCAAAAAGGGAAGAATATGCAGGAGAGAAGGCAGAGAAACGACATATTGTTTATTCAAGGGATAGTGCAAACACCATCGGCAAAATGGGCTCTTTCCACACTAACGATTGTGAATTTCATGAGTATTAATTCCCCAGTTTTAACCACGTTTCCTCAATTTTTCTGACATTCACAGAATCAGAGTGGCCTGCCTGCAACAGCTAACCACTCTTGCACACTCAGGAAGAGTGAAGTCAAGTCAAGAAATCATCTGAGCAATGTATTTAAGTGCTACAGAATCACTTCCAAATACTGTCAACATTCTGAAGGGAAACTGTAAAACTTACAAAAATACCAAATACCACATAAAAGGCATACCAAAGTGGCTGCCAGTGACAATTCAAAGTATTTTTTCAAAATGAAGATATCTAACGTGCACAAACATGTGAATTAAAATCTCAAAAATGCATGAAGTCATACTCTGCAAATATCTAAGCCCAGTACTTCAGCATAGGTCACATCTATGCTAACAGGTATGAATGATATAGCATACTGAAAAATCTGGTTAGGTCAGTTGGTCGTTAGCAAGTCGGCACAAAAGGTGGCCTTTCAAACTTTCATTCCTGGACAATTTGTACAGAGACACTCCATTTCAAGAAATATAACGAAACATCCGAAAATACACAATTGTCAAATATCTGTTGAGCACTCTTTTGAAACAATAGGAAGTCCATCCAGAACAAAACACGTGTGGGGTTGTGTAACATCATTTTCCTCACCCACAATATTATTAGAGCAAGCCATAACGTTCACTGCCTAAGTTGAGGTCATCTGAATTCTGTTTCAGCTCAAATTTGGCGTAAAGGTGTTTTAAAGAGAAGATCTACCAGAGGCGATGGGAGGAACTTTGACGTTTTGGGTCAGAACCCTTCTTCAGAAAATGATTTTCTGAAGGAGGATCCCAACCCAAAATGTCAACTTTCCTGCTCCTCTGATGCCGCCTGGACTGCTGCATTCCACCAGCTCCACACTTATCTCTGACTCCAGCATCAGCAGTTCTTGCTTTCTCTACCAGAGGAGGATCTGAAGAACTGACAACCTGGGCAAGTGAAGTAGTTTGGGAAACAACAGCACAAAAGAAAATATAGCTTATTGCATCTTGCTCTTGTCATAAGCCCCAGGATCAACAAATAATCTTGTCTGAGCCTTATATTTTGAGGGAGGTAGTGACAAAGCAGTAATATCACTTGACTAGTAATCTAAAAGCCAGACTAATGTTCTTAGGACATGGATTCAAATCCCATCACAACTGAATGATATTTGAACTCAAAGATCTGGAATCAAAAGCTAATCAAATCACAAAATGTATCACCGTTGTCCTAAGTCCTCCATACCCATGGTTCACTAATGTCCTTCTTAAACGTAATTGGCTACTCTTATCGTATCTGGTCTACATGCAATTCTTTGCCCAATGTGGCTGACATTCAACAGTCCAAGAAAGAGCCTTTTAAGCCACTCATTTCAACAGCATTTGGGGATAGACAGTAAATGTTGGCTTCACCAATGACGTCTGTGTTATGCAAATGAATTTTTTTTAAAAAATCAAATTTAGAGTATAATTTGACCCACACGTAGGTTTTGAAAATCTTGGTTTATTATGGCTTAAAAGCCAGAACAGTTTTGAGACAACAGGTAAGAAATAACATTTCTCTAATTCAGTCAACATGCATCTTGGAAAAGTTACTCTGTCTCTTGGACAACAACAGCATTCAGCAAAGCCAAAGTGAATTTAAATAATCTACTCCATTAAATTTTCTCCTCAACCATCTAAAGGAGACTCTACTTTTACTTACCAAGATGACTATACAAAGCGCTATGGGTAAACACTGCTTATGCCCTCAATTATTTCTTTTCCACAAAGTACTTGCTTTCTTTTCTTTGAAAGGAATAATGCTGATTAGTATCTGTCATTTCACAATAAATGAACTTTGGGTTACATTTAATTGGTAACTAAATCTGTTTCTTCACTTGGCTCCAAAGAATTCTGGCACTCAGATGAAATACAGGAATGCTTCATGAGGACCAGTTCTGATCTGTGGATGAGAGCTCAAAATGGAGAATTCAGAATTGTAACTTACTAATGAAGTTAAATCTGTTTATACTGGTATTTCACAGTCTATTGAATCCTGAGAAAAAGTGTCATTCTGTTGTGGTGTTAACAGAAATAAACATTAACTTACTGAAAGGATCTCACTTTCCACATGCCAAGATAAACAAAAGACTCACTTGCTATGTGACCTCATATTGGAAAAGAATGTTATTTGGCAACCTGGGCAGTTTGATGATCAGCATTACTCAGGTGGAAAATAACTTATCTGGTTTGGACAACAAATCAATACCTGCACAGTATTCACAGAAAGCTATCATATACAATTGTATATCATGATCGTTTGATAATTTCTTTCAATTGATAACAGGGAAGAAAGTAATAAGCAACATTCTTATCACACATATTCAACATTTATAACCAAACTCCAAAGACAAACATACTAACCTCATCTGAAATCTGCTGTGCCAGGCGAATGGCAACATTTCGCAACATACATTCTGAAGTAGGGTTTGGAATGTTATGCAGAGCATTCTGCAGAACTACAGCCTGGCTATGAGTAGCATGATTTATCTGTTTAAAAAATAAAAAAAAAACTTTAACAAAATATGGTCTAGGGACATGATACCTTGAAATAATGAAAAAAACAAAATTAATGCGACATGATATAATCTATAGAGCATTCTGCCATCTACAGAGCAAGTGAACATTAAGTATGACTTATTTGGTTCTCATTTGTGTTGCCAATCTGTGATCAAAATTTTCAGAGAGCAACTGAAAAAAAGAAAATGAGCAAAGACAGAATGTGGGAAGAGACTAGCAATCAACATAAAAATAAACCTGAGAAGTCTTTTGTAGGCATACAGATATTAAAAAAGTAAACAAAAGATTACGTATAATAGACTAAAACAGAAGTTAGGTACAAGCAGACAGAAAGCATGGCTGAGGTACCAAATAACTAGACATATTTACCAGAAGTACTGCCAAAGATATGGTGAAAGAGGAGATAAATTGAAAACAAAACTGAAAAGAATGGCTGCACTTCAAGATAATATGTCAAGATGACAGGATCAAATAAGATGGACCGAATATACGGAGGGAATTAAAAAGTAGAAACTCTGGAACTAGTTGCCATTATCTTCCGATTCTTGTTAGAAACATGTGAATAGCATGCAGACTGGGGAACTGCCAAAACTGGTGCAAGGCTAAGTACAGAAAATGCAGGACAGTCAGTTTGACCTCAGTTTGAGGAAAACTTTCAGAACCCACGAAAAAAAAATAACCATTAGTCCCCTTGGATCCAAGTGAAGTTGTGACGATGAAACTGTGACAACAGTTACAGGCAAATTGCATCTGATTTGATTTGATTTTGTTTGCTGAAGTCAATGCAATTAAACAGGGTATATGGATTTCCAAATGGTATTTGAAGTAGCAAAGTTCAAGCCCATTGATAAGAAAATGGCAGCATGGATACTAATTTAGCTTAGAGATAGCAAAAAAAAATAGCAGTGACTTGCTTGTTTTTGGACTGCAGGATGATGTATTCGGTCCACCGTTTTTTATGACATGCATTAATAATTGAGACTTGGGTGCGCAGGGTATAGAATGAAAATCTGCAGATGACATAATTTGGAATTCCTGTGAACACTGATAAATGTTAAGACAATACAGCCTGGTGGAATGGACAAACAGTGCAAATGAAATTTAACACAAAAAACAAAGTGATACGTATGTGTCGGAAGAATAAGGACAGGCAATTAAAAAAGCGTCTAAAAGTTCTGAAGATGGTGCACAGGAACCTGGAAATATGCATGCACACATTGTTTAAACTGGTTGGGCAGCAGTCAACCAAGCATATGAGATCCAGCTACTTAGAAATACAGAATTAATCTAAGCGGTCAATTACGGTGAATCTTGATGAAACATTTGGTGGGCCTCAAATATAAGTAGAATGTTCAGTTCACGCTTTAGGAATGTCAAGACATTGGAGTGGGCACAAAAAGATTTAAGAGAAGGGGTGCAAGGATAAGAGACTTCTATTCAAGCCCAGATTGGTGAAGCTGATATTTTCCTTACAGGCAGTTAAGAGCAGTTTTGATGGAGGTATTCAAAACCATGAGGGATCTGGACAAACTAGTGCCCACTGTCACAAAGGTAACAAGCCTAGGTAAAACCTTGCTACGTAATAAGCAGTTAGGATCTGGAATACACAATTCTTAGATTCAGACTTTCAGTCATGACTCCAAAGAGGTTAACAGGCTAATTACACAAGGAAAAAAAAAATTGCCAGAAAGACAGGAGAAGTTCTGACAAACATGACAAACCAAATGGCCTTTCTCTGTGCTGTAGCCATTTGAGGATTCTACTGAATTGTATATTTAAAACTAGATTAGATAATAAAGCACAATCCATATATTTCAAATAATTCAGATAAGATCAAACTGTCACAACGGTCATCTAACTTCCCCATTCTCAAATACATTATAACTTCAAACTCACTGGCTGGAGGTTTAATTTATTTCACTAACAAAATCAGCAATGAAGTAAAAGTAACTCTCACTGCTAACATCTTCCACAACCTTAACATTAAGAAAATCTGGCTTTTACACAATTCCAGACCGTAGTTTAACAAGAGTTTGGTATTATAAAAAGGATACATACTGGTGAAACAGTACTGGAACCTTCCACAACTGGCTGAAATGCTTCTGCCACAGCTCTAACATGACCATATCCAACTGCAGTGAGCAACAATTTGGCTATTTTTAATGCATTAAGGTACGCAGCCCTTCGAGTCTCCATGTCTGCATTTAGCAGGAAGTTATTCCTGGTTAGTATGCCAAGAACAAGGAATACACCTCCACTTTTTAAGAAGTTGTATTGGAAATCACTTGCATCTTCTCCCAAAGGTGCACTGGCAGGCATTAACAAAGCATACACCACCTGTAGGGGAATAGAAATATTTTTAAACACAATTCAAAGCCAATTTTCACAGCAGATAAGTTCAATATTCTTATTTGTAGGCCAACTTTTATGACCATCTTCATGCCATGACATGACATAAAGATACACTGTTACAAAAAATGCACTCTAAACTTTCAGCATAATAATTTCAGTCCCCAAAACCAAACCAAAGCCTGGCTCAGTGGTTAGCACTGCTGCCTCATAGCACCAGACACCCTAGTTTGATTCCACTCTCCAGCAACTGCGTGTGATGAGTTTGCACATTCTCTCCACATCTGCTGCTGGTTCCTGCCAAAATCTAAAGTTGCCCAGGTTAGGTGGGTTGGCTGGGGTAAATTGCCCCTCATATCCAGGAACATGCTGGCTACATGGATTAGCAATGGAAAATATCAGGTACAAGGATAGGGTAGAGTGGCGGGTCTGGGTAGAATGCTGTTCGGAGGTTTGGTGTGAATTTGATGGCCTGAATGGCCTGCTATCAGGCTGCAGGGATTCTATGATTCTCCTCACTGCAGACTTCAAAAGGTGTCCATTCTCCCTTTTCCTCTCTTCCTAATTAATGGGATTATGTTTGTCAGCTTCCACTCAGCAGAAACGTTTCCAGAATCTACAGGATTACAAAATATAACCCATTCTCACTACCTACATTAGGGCTGCTTCCTGCTCTTGCCCTAAACTGGGAAATATCAACTTTACTTTTAGTTTTACTTGCTTCCTTCAGCTGCAACTGCAGTGTCCCCATTTCTGAGGTCAGGTTATCAAATCAAGTCAATTAACACCCACAGCTACCTCAATGACACATTCCCACAGTTTGCTTCCTATGAAGTGCATTCTTAGTTTTTTGATGCCTCATCCATTTTGACAATGCAGTCTTTCAGTTCAGCATTTTGTTTTTCCTCAAGCGGATTTCCCCACATTTATTGATTCAAACTAGGCCCTCAAACATGCCCACCACTTTACTAAAATTCTGCTCTTTGCACTCCCCTTCCCTCCGTTTAATCATTATAGCATTCCCTGCATCCATCATCTCCCACCTCAACAGCCTCTGGACATAATCAAACCATCAAAAAAAACACCAACTTCACCATTCCTCCCAGCACTTCAAAAGAACCATTCCTTAAGGAATCAAAGCAAAGCACTTTCCTACTCTATCTTTCTATGGGATACCAAAGGATACGAAATCTGCCCATTTATTGAGACTTGCCTCATCATCCAACTCGCAATTACAGTTGTTCCATAAAATGAAGTCATGTTTATTGTTTTCAATTTAGTTTGCAATAGTCACTGCTTACAATACAGTTGTCTCTATATTGAACAGCCCAAATGCACATTATGTGACTTTTATGCAGAACATGCATTCAGTTCACAAACATGACCCTATGCTACTGGTCACCTCTCTTATTAACTCTCCAACCTCGCGTCCCATGAACTCCCTGTCCTCAGCCTACTTCAGTGTTCCAATGATGTTCAAGTCCAAAAATAAGCATCTTACTCTTTCATCAGATGCCCTTCTAGAGTCAAATATTGAGTTACTTCAGAGAGTAATTGCTACTTAGTTTTCTGCCTCAAGCAGGTCACAGCAAAGACATTCAAATCACCAAATCTCAGTTTTTCCCTGCCATCCCCTCCAAAAACATAATTTCAGCCTTTTGCATAATGGTGTACAAGAACTAGAAATAAACAGATTACACACCTCAGTTAGGTATAAGACTTGAGAGGCAGACTGTCCAAAAAAAAGTGAGTCAAGATTTGGACTGAGGCTGCTCTCCCCAAGCTTTGCATGATCCAAGCAAATAGCACGAAGTTTTTCAACTGTAGTGTTATCTGAAACAGAGGAACATAAAATTAAGCATAATATGACAATCAGGAAAAGTGGCCTGATTTAGTATTTTAAGCCCTCGATTATTTGAATATAACTAGAAAGATGAGGTTTCCATCTTGCACTCATCAGGACAAACATCAGGAGCATTTACACCACAGGATGGCAGATAAATCAGTTTAATTTTAGAAACAGCACTGAAAGGCCAACAATGATGGTCCCTTAGATATAAGCCAAATCCTTAAGGAATAGGACAGGACAGAGAAATGGCATGGCATAAGATGAATTCACATGTGGAAACGAACAAGCTGAAATAGCTTTTACAGAAGAAAAGATTTAAGGGCTGCTAAAAATTAAGAAGGGATTTTACTGGGGTAGATAAAAAGGAGAAAAACACTTCAGGACAACTTGCAAGCAAACCAACTTAAGGGGAAAACTAACGTTTCTCAGGACAATGCCTTGACCAACCAGAATCACCCTGCCAAGTTAAAACTTTAAAGCCTGGCAGTTAACTGTCAACCATCATTAAATGGCACAGTCTCCATAAAAATGCTTCAACTAATCATAACCTACTTGGCAACCTATCAGCATTCTCCTCTCATGCAGTATAAACATGATATTTTCTGTCATGTTTAAATTGGTATTCTTGCAAATTGGCACAAAAAGCTTTGACAAAACTTGTACATTTTTCAGCAATACTCAAGAGTTATTCTATCAAATGATGATTACACTTCTATTTTTGCCTGGTTGGCAGTTTTTCAACTTTATAATTGGTGCATGACGCATTGTAGACATTGTTCCCAGCTAACATACATCCTTTGAAAAGCATTGGCATGACTATCTTCCAACATTACAAATAGCTACAGGGCAAAGGATTTCAAATACAAAGTTACATCAGAACTAAATGAAGTTCAAAAGTCATGTTGAGTTTTTATTTTGAAACACAAGTAACTAACATGAATCTTTCAAATTACATTAACATCCAACCTGCATTATTAAATTAATATTCGAATTAATTTTTACTTCCCCTCTACCCCCGAAATTACAACTAAAAATTCATCAACTCAGTTAAGGGGTATAAAGCATAATAAATTGTTTCAATTGTGAAATCAAAGTAATTAAATTCAAAAAACCTAGATATATTTTTAATGCCATTAAGTGTGTCTGAATCTTCAATTTACACTACATTAAAAAAACATAATTGGTCTTAGGACTAAAATCACCAACACCCATTTTCGGTCAAGAACATATTTTAATTCCAAGACTATGAACAGTATGCAAGAATAAAAAAGACTATCTAAGAACATAATCTAATTCATTATTCCCTTTCACCTGTCTTTGGTGTACAAACATGTTGATCCATGTTTTTCCTGATGCATCTCAGCATGGTAAATGCCCTCCAATAAAAGTGATTTTGTCACTTTAAGGTGGTACAATTTACATCCAGTGAAGCAGTCTGTAAATGTGAATTATATGTCTATGCGGCTGGAACTTTCATTCATTCCTGACCAGTAGAGAATCCAGTACCGATTGCTGCCTTTTATTAACAAAACTTTTGTGAAAACCTCAGCAAGCAATTGACACTTCTTCCACTGGAGCTTCAGAATTCACATGGTGGAAAACAAAGTCTGGGTAGACTATTACAATCTCAGGAAACATAAACCATGATCATAAGGCATCAAGACAAAACTCTTCTCCCAGCTCAGACTGGGCGAACTTATTATAGGACATCCATGTAAACATTCACGCAAAGATAACAAACTTAAAAAGAGTCCTACAGTATGGAGACAGGCTGTTCAGCCCAAACTAATGCATACTGACCAAAAATGTCTATCCATGCTAACCCCATTTCCCTGCACGCGGATCTATATCCTTTACATCTTTCCGATCCACGTTGTTAATGTACCTGCCTCAACTGATTCCACTCGCAGCTCATTCCATATGCGTACCACACTCATTCCACATGCATAAAAATGTTGCCCTTCAGGTTCCCATTTATTCTTTCCCCTCTTACCTTAAGCTGATGCCATCTAGTCCTCAATTCCCATACCTCTCATGATCTCATACACCTCTAAGATACCCCTGCATCTCCTACGCTCTAAAGAAAATAGTCCTAGCTTGTCTAACCTCTCCCTACCACTCAGTCCCTTGAGTCCTGGCAACATCTTTGTAAATTTCCTCTGCATTCTTTCCAGTTTAACAGCATCTTTCCTATAGCCAAACTGAACACCATACTCCAAGTGCGGCCTCAACAACATCATGTACAACCGCACATAACTTCCCAATTTCTATTCTCAATGCACTGACTTATGAAGGCCGCTGTGCTGCAAACCACCTTCACTGCCCTGTCCATTTGTGAGTCCACTTTCAGAGAACCGTGCACTTGAACTCCAAAAGGTCCCTCTGTTCCACTGCACTCCTTAAGGCACTACCATTCACCATGAAACTACTACCTTGATTTGACTTTCCAAAATGCAACCCTTCACACTTATCTTTCTTAAATTCCATTTGGCATTTCTCAGCCAACTTCCCCAGGTGATCAAGATCCTGCTGCAATTTCTGACAAACTTCCTCACTGTCCACGATACCACCTATTTTACTGTCATCTGTAAACTTACTAATCATGCCTTGTACGTTTGCATTGAGATTACTGATATAGATAACAAACAGCAATGGGCCCAGCACTGAACCCTGAGGCACATCAGTCATCATAGGAGTCCAATATGAAAACATCCTTGCACTATTACTCTCTGCTTACCATCAAGGTGACTATGTATCAAATTTGCCAGCTCTCCCAGGATTCCAATGCGATCTCATCTTCCACAGCAGCTTACCACGTGGAACCTTACCGAGGGCCTTACTGAAATCCATACAAACTATGTCTACTGTCCAGCCCTCCTCAACCTTACTGGTCACTTCAAATAACTAACAAAATTTCTTCTCATTGGGCAGCTCCTTAGGAATAAGGGTGGTTTTCTTCCACTAGGAGCTATGGTCCTTAGGTGATTAAATAATTTAATACTGGATCTGTAAGACCGACCACAGGTGGAGCTTGCTGAAGCAAGTCAGTGGAATACACACTGCTCACACTGTATTCTCTTAGCCCCCATTTGGGCCTGAATGAGATGCCCAAAACAGCTGACACCTTCACATATGCTGCTTCTTCAATTTGACTGATTTTCGGGTAGAGATTCCCGAGTCAGTGGGGATCTTGCATTTTTCAAAAAGGCTTCAAAGGCATTCCCAAAAAGATTCTGGAAAAGCTCAGGTCTGGCAGCATTTGTGAAGAGAAAATCAGAGTCAATGTTTCAGGTCTGGTAATCCTTCCTGAGAACTGAGGAAGGTCACCAGATCCAAAACGTTGACTCTGATTTTCTCTTCACAGATGCTGCCAGACCTGCTGAGCTTTCCCATCAACTTCCGTTTTTGTCCCTGATTTACACACACACAGTTCTTTTGGTTTTTACTCTGATTCTGCTGCCTTCCTGGTAATTGCCAATCATGCTGAAGCTCAGAATACAGCCTGTTTTGAAAGCCTTAAGTCAAACATGTGGAAAATATGACCCAGCCAACATAGCTAATTTGATACAATTAGTGTCTTGATACTGGGGGTGTTGACCTGCAAAACGGCACTGATGTTGGAGCGCCAATCCTGGTAATATTTCTCAAGAGGTTTGAGTTTCTACTGAACTGAACTGAACATATCAGGTTAGCTGTGATATATAGAATTAGATAACTAATGGTATGCAGAAATAGAAGGCAGACACAAACGAATCTGTACTTTCAGAATGCAGACATAAATGATTGATTACAACTAGGGTCAGCGGCTAGTCAAATTTTTGTTGTAGTCTCCATGTTGAGACACAAGACTGATCAAAGCAATCTTTCGGACAACATTGGGACAAGTTCCAAAATGGCGTAAGCTTGCCTCAAAGAGCTGAGAAGCAGATGCTTCAACACCATATAATGGTTAATCCAAAGAACATAGCTGTTCAACCACGGATGCCAAGGAACTTTACGGGTACTGTGAATTTAGACAGGTCAACTCGTAACCATCTTGCTAAACAAAAATATTTTAAACCTACAATTTATCAATAGTATTAATTCTCCCAAAAAGAACACTTGCACAAAACACGTCAAGTAGCATGGAATTTCAAGATTCCAAGTGGCTGGAGAATCTCACACAGCCAATTAGTTCAATGTGGTTTTGAACAAAAAATTTTTGGTACACATGCAATACAGATAGCAAATTTGACAATCACAACAAAGAGACAAAAGGCAGGAATAAAGTTAAATTAAAACAAAAGAAAAAGAAACATTGTCCCAATTGAAGAGAGATAGAAAACTAGGATGTTGTAATCTGGCCAATCTGTTCATATATTGAAGAGCAAAGAAAAGAAATCACCATGACACAGACAAATTGACAAAGAACTGACTGAATTTTTTTTCTCATAAGTAGACGGGGGAGCTAAATGAGTCACATCAACATACTTCAGCCAGCTTATGTTGAAGGTATTTGATTCATGTTTACATTTTCCTCAAGGGAGTTCACGTTGGCATTTAAAGTAAAAGTTATGAGCAGCAAACTGGATGGATCAGCAGCTTTTCCTGGTCTAATTTGCAAGCTCCTTCAAGGAAGAACAAAGAAAAAGCCAAGTTCAGCCACTCACAAGGAAATAATTCACTGTCACAAATGGCGCAATCAAATCATTACCAGAATGTATGACAGGAGTCAATTGGATAGGTTTCAGTTTGCTATCTATGGCACAAACAGCAAGATAACATTCACTGAAATCGTCATTTTTACTGAACGTAACAGAATCCAAGTAGCAAACTCATGCAATAAGTGAACAGATTTTGCAGTACTAACCCTTAATATACATCGATTAGTGGAGGTGGCAGGAACAAATGAGGAAGGTGCTCATCTTCATTAGACAAATAATTTTTTTTGACAGCTTCACCCACTCTTTTTTGATTTATTGTGAAGTTCTTGGTAAACAACAGTAACTGCAATCCTTGCACAAAGACATGCTTTTTACTCAAGAGTTGAGTGAATTCTGTTTCTTCCCTCTCTCCCCCCTCTCTCTGCCACTTGAGCTCTCATACTGAGGAATCAAGCAAAACCATTCACAAGCCAAACACTATCCCAACAAGTATTGATAGCTGATTCTCTAACCTTACCCTAAGAGTCTTCAAATATCCTGATCAACACAATGGTGCTGAATTCTTGTCAGGAATCACAGCGGTTGAAAGGCTTGGTTGCATGAAGTTGACCGTGTAGGTAAACCGTCTATGGGTGTGTGAAGATTTGAAGCTGGAATGGCTAAGTGGTCAAATAGCTGGATGACTGAGGTATTACTTTGGGTGAAAACAAAAGTTCAACTTATCGATGGCTCTCTGTAATCAAGTGCATGCCTAGGTACAACACCAAGGATAAGTAGAAGGGCCTTGAAGGGCAAATCCTTTCTCCTGAAGCAAGCACAGACTTCATGCAGAAAGGAATTCACCAAATAACAAAACATTTTTTGCTTTTCAAAACATTAAAAGTAGAGAAAAAAAGTTGCTGGAAAAGCTCAGCAAGTCTGACAACTGATTTCTCTTCACAGGTGCTAACGTTTCAAGTCTGATGGCCCTTCCTCAGAACTGACGGTAGCTAAGATGATGCTGGTTCATATGCAGATAAGCTTGGGTGGAATGGAGTCCGAGTGGGATGCTCTTCCAAAAGTCAATGCACACTTGAGAAACCAAATGCCCCGCTTCCACATAGGTTCTATGAGCACTTACAGTTCCAGAAGGGTCTCTGGACCCGACACGTTAACCGATTTCTCTCCTCAGACATTGCCAGTGCTGCTGAGCTTTCTCAGCAATTTCTATTTTGGTTTTCACTTACTTATTTTAACATTTGTTCGGTAGATCATTGAGCTGGATGTTCTGGGGCGTGCAGACGTTTCATTATCCTCCTAGGCAAAAATCATACAAATCCGGAAGGAGCAGAACACCAACGCTTCGCTTAGCAGGTCACACCGATGTTGTTGCCTAGAAGGGTAATGAAATGTCTGCACACCACAGGCCAACCGGCTGGATGAGTTAGTGAACAATCCGAGCTACAAATTTTTGCTAAGAACTTATTGTAACATTGTTAATTTATTGAAAATTCCAAGTACCAAAATTGAATTCAGTCGAGTGTCTCAACTTCAAGCTTGAATGCTTTAAGGCCTTTTCCCTAATGCAGGTCCTATGTTGTACAGGTTTTACATTGAATCTCAATTTCCTATTGAACCACACAGTCACTTGACTTAAAGGTGCACTTTTCAGAAACAGAACTCAACTTTAAGTGAGGATGTGTGTAAGATGTGTGCACTTAAATGCATCAGCTTATATATTTTGTAACTAACAAACAAAGCAAATGTCAAAATGAAGCCAAGTTGCTTGTGTTTAGAATACTTAGCTCAAATTCAGTTTAATTTCAACAATTTTCCAACTGGAAACCTGTGAACAAAAACATTCACTTTGGACCACAAATTCAACCGAGTAAAATACTTCCATTCTTTCAATGATTCAATGTCCAACAAATTGACTGCTTTTAAAAAATAAAAGCAGATATTCATGGCTTGTGGACATTGTCATTCCTAGCCTTGGAAAGGTGGCAGTGAATTGCCCTGAAGTGTCAGTACACCCACAATGCTGTTAGGAAGGGACTTCCAGATTTCTAACCCAGAAATAGTAGCTATGATATTCTAAGCCAAGGTGGTATGTGACAGAGATGAGAACTTATAGATGGTGCTCCAATGAACCTGCCACCCTTGTCCTTCCAGGTGCTAAATGTCACACACCTGTAAGGTACCATCATAAAAGTCTGGATGAGTTGTTACAGTCCATCTTGCAGACGCTATACTACATTGCCAGTGTTTATTGTTGGCAAAGCAAGTTAAGAGAAGTTTTTAGATATTTTCTAAACAATCTGTTCAGAGATGTCATAACGCATCTCTGGAGCAGGTGTGTGGGGCTAACAGACAGGAACACTACCTGTGCATAAGGACCCTAGAGATACCTTTCCACTTTTTGGCATAGTCATTGCTACGTTATTCATAAAACGAGCACTAAAATTGCAAACACATTATGTTCAGTTGTCCCAAGACTTTTTGGTCAATGTCAGTAAAACCCTCTTTTAAAACAAAAGAAATCTGTTGACTAATGGGACCAGCAAATAAAATGAATTTCACTTTTATTTGCTCATGTGAACCAGGCGATTCCCTATGCATCTCAAAAAGAAATGAACTGACAGAACCTTAGGAATTTCAAAACATACAGGACTGAACAGCAACTTATGCACATAAATCAGTGTCAAAGCATTATATTCGTTTATTAAAAATTGTTTGCTTAATTAAGTACGCTAAACATGTTCAACATCCAGCCATCTACATTTTCTACATCGGATTCCGATAACCCTGTTGTCTAACGTAGCCAAATTGCAAAACAAAGTGGTCATGGTAGTTCACTGGCATTGCATTTGCAATGTTAAATCTGCATTGAATCTGCGAAAGCAAATTGCAGACCTATATTGTGCACTTACAAGGACCAAAATCACCCATTTCAGAAGTCATGCAAAGCCAATCTCACTCCTCTGCTAAACTTCACTCCAAACATTACTAAGCTCAATCAAATTTAATATGACAGCTGATGTCAAATTTACTCTACACAACACCCAAGAGTCAAATATCCATTAGTTAAACTGACAATAGATTGAAAATAATTTAATGCACAGCTTTCAGAGACAGATATCCTTATTCTACACTAGTTCAGCCTATGGTTGACTGATTTCCATGAATTATTTTATGAATGAAGTGGTAACCTTAGTTTACTTATGACTCTGTGACAGCAATTAATGGCACTGATGTTCAAGGTTTAAAAACCTAAATCATCAGTTGACAACACAAACATTATCTACCCTTTGAAGTAAACATTGTTCTCATTAGTATCTTTCTTAAATACCTTACCAGGAGGCATGAGCTTCATAAGGATGCGAGCACCATCTCTCAGTTGTGGCATGTTTAGGCTACTGCCCAGATCTGCAACTTGCCAAAGAAAGGAAATGTATCGTGGGTGTAAAGACATGATCTAAGGAAGAAACAGATTAAGAATAACTAAATCAGCCAAATTAAAATACAACTTTAAGTGCATAGAAACACGTGTCTGTACAGAGATTACATTTTACCAAAAACCAAGCATAAGTGAATTAATTTCTTTGAAGGGGTGAATTTAATGTTAATTCACTTCAACCTCAGCACATTTCATTTAATTCTTCATTTTTGGTCGACTTTGGCAAAGTATTACATTTATCAATAATCAAAACGTCTAGTCCATAACTTAAGAGTCAGCTTCTTTTAACAATCGCAGCCATCTGAGTGATAACATTTAAAGCTCTAAACAGATTCCACGACTTGATCAAGCATATGGTGCAACCTCAAACATGAGTTCAATAAGACAATTTCACGTTATTAGAGGTGCTGCACTGAAGCACTGTGTTTGTTCAATGTGTGTTGGAACAAAGGTGAGAAACAAGAACATTCTCCCAATATCTTGGCTGACATTTATCCCTCAAATTCTTAAGTTAATTGGTTTCAAACTTCACTACTATTGAGACTGTGCAGTGCACTCATCAGCTACCACTTACTTAAAGCAACAGTCACTGCAATTCAAAAGTGATTTGTTAATGCAAAATACTTTGGTAACGCCTAACAATGGGAAAGGCACCATGTGAAATTAACTGCACAAATGAATACATTTTCAAAGTGTGCCATGTTGCAAAGTAGGAAGATGGCTCAAGCAGGGGAAAGATTACACAAGGATGGGTCATGTTGCTAGGCCCTTGTAGCCTAATTGATTTTGGATACAGGAATATGAAACCATTCTGTCCATTAAAATAGACGTCAACAAGGCATAAATCTTTAAGATAACTGATGTCTTCACAGTTAGTAAAGAAACTAAACTGATTAGCTTTAAGCCATTTTCACACTGCTCTCTTGATACCATGCACCTGTGTGAACCTCCAGGATATCTCTAACCAGTTTCACAGAACGGAAAAATCCAACACACCCAGCAAGAAATACTTGCATGACTGGCTCAATTATCCACCAATCAAAAGCTGACATTGCTTCAAATATCTCTCAGTCATGCAGCCCGTATTAAGTTTCATGATATAATTGGGCACAACTGTCCACTTTCTGCCACAGTAGAATTGTGAATTGCCGTTAGGATACTTGCAACAATTACCAAGTGCCAATTTTCAAAATGTCCACACTGATACACAAGGAGGAACGAGGGCATAGAACTTTTTTCTAAGAGGAACACTGGACAAAGACAGCCATTTTAGCAATTTCCCTCGATCCATCGTGCTCACTTTATCTCTGAGGCAACTGACCTCTTACCTTCATCTGCAATGCTCTTAGCAGTGGTCACTTTCTTTTCATCATTTTTAAGTTGGAATTTCTCTTCAACATATTCTTGCCTATCCACAAAAAATACCTGGCATGCTTGGTAGTCCATGATAGCTCATACGTCACACTAATGAAACAATCAATATATTCACTTTCAACAAGCAATTTTATCAGCTGGGTATAAAACAAGACAACTTACACGACCTTCAAGGACTATCTGATGGAGAATCTTAATTTCTTCCATTATTCTGGACAGACTATGAGATGCTACATACACATGCCTGCACATGGCGTGACAACAACTACAGTGACTCTGAAGTAAATAGCCATTTGTCCCTTTCTGATGCCTCCAAATAAAATTGCTTAGAATTTCCACTACAGGAACAGGCATCTGGCACTGCTGGCCTGTGACGGTGCTTGTACTACATGAGCCTCCTTTACCTACATCTTTAACTGGGTTCTTAATACAGGCAACTCATTTCTAATTACAGGTTCTAACCATTCACAAGGCAAACATGTTTAACATACAACATACCTACTTTATAATTTCTTCGCAAGTTTCTTTGCAATGAAACAATTTTGGACATCTACCTGATTAAATTTATCCATAATTTTAAGGACTCAATTAGGTCACCTTGCCTCCCCACCCACACTCTACTGATTCTTACTCAGAAGTTACATCAACTCAGTCCAGAATTATGCAGAGTATGAAGGGTCTAGGCCCGAAACATCAGCTTTTGTGCTCCTAAGATGCTGCTTGGCCTGCTGTGTTTATCCAGCTCCACACTTTGTTATCTCGATTTCTCCAGCATCTGCAATTCCCATTATCTCTGACCACAGATTCTTAACACTGCTCGGTTTCGAATTCCCTTCTTCTTTTTTACTGCTCCATAGAGAAACATTATGTTGCACAGTTTGAAATATGGCTGTGATAAGAACCTGTGTAGGGGTGTCCACTCGAATTTTGGCTGCAAATCCTGATGGAACTCTGGAAATGCTGATTGACTGAAAGAAATATTTGCTGTTTGGTATTTTCTGAGATCTTACGGCATAAAATGAGTAATTGTTTCGTCTCTTTACATGAATCATTCTCCCCGTGTCTGTGTGGGTTTCCTCCGGGTGCTCCAGTTTCCTCCCACAGTCCAAAGATGTGCAGGCTAGGTGGATTGGCCATGCTAAATTGCCCGTAGTTTTCAGGGGTTTTTGGGCTATATGGGGACAGGGATGGGGATAAGTCTGGGTGGGATGCTTCAAAGAGCAGTGTGGACTTGTTGGGCCAAAAGGCCTGTTTCCACACCGTAGGGAATCTAATCTAATCTACAATTAACATGAGTAGCCTGCTGCCAGTGATGTTGCAGCTGCATCTGCAAAGTCAAAAACAATTATATTTGACTACGAGTATTACGCACAAAAGCTGGATGGTGTTACTTCGGACATTGAGCCAACAACCAGGAATGTCCGCGCGCAAGGAATATTTTTCTCAAGCCCACTGGTGGGTACATTGAAAATCGATACAAAATGGGAAAGATCACTTTGGTACAATTATGCACAACCTGTCATATTTTGACATGTTTGAGCATTAAACAATTTGGAAATATTGACAAAATCTGTAACACATACTGTACATTGCACTTGAAATGTTTACCAAACAGATGATTAAGATATATGGTCTTTTTAAAAAGCTAGAAATGCAAACTATGAAAATATAAACTTAGGGTATCATGTGCCGACAGTGCAAACCATGATCTGCAAAAGTAATACCCACTCGTTAATGCTCATGATTAGTTAAGGGTTGTATGCAGAAATGCTAGAATTGGACTGAAAATTTTTGCACTCTTTGAAAGCTCAATTAAATCATAGTTGAAACTCTGAAAATTTAAGGCAGTTAAGCCATTTAGAATATATGGTAGAAATTCTGAAATTAAAAATGAACTTCTCTTTCGACTCTGATGTATAAAATTATACAGAACAGTATATCTGACTGATTAAGATTGAAATGCAATTGCACTTGTTTTAAATAGTCAGCTGCAACAACTCCAGAAGTCAATCCAGGCTAAATTCTTAATACAAATCAAGTAACTTTAACTGAGCTTCAACAGCTCAGTTGTTCAAGCTGTTGCGCTTTAGGTACCAGATTTCTTAGAACAAATCTGAATTCAATAAATATCTGGAACTAAGAATCTGGTGATAAACAACCATAAAATCATTGTCCATTTTTGCATAAAATAAAAACAAATGGCTCACAAATGTCCTTCAGGGAAGGAAGTCTGCCATCTTCACCTGGTCTGGTCTACATGCAATTTCTGACCTACAACAACATGGTCTTCTCAACTATCCTCTGAAAAGGCCAAGTAAGCCACTCAGTTGTAATCAATTACTACGAACACTCAACAAAAATGAAAGTTAGAGAGACACCAGGCATCAAACGAAGCATCAGAAACGACAACAGTAAAACAGCCCTGGTAATCCTGCAAAGTTCTCCTGACTAACATCAGGCAGTTAGTGTCAAAAGTGCAAATATGACAGTTATGCTCACAGAATCATACCTTATTGTATCTCAAACACCATCACTGTTGTTCCTGGCTTTGTCCTGTCCCACCAGCAGCGGCAGCAGCACAGTGACTGAGTCAGCAAGGGGTTGTCCTTGATTTGCGCCCCCCCATGAACTCTCACGTCAACAGGTTTATAATGGCAAGGAAATCTCCTGCTGATTACCATGTACTATCATCCTTCCACTGATAATCAGTACTCCATGTTAAACCACACTTGGAGGTAACATCAAGGGTGTAAAGTGTACTCTCGGTGGGGTAGTTCAATGCCCTAAACAAAGTCAAAAACATACTAAACCTCATCCTCTTCAATCTGCCTATTCAAAATACATCTATCCATGTCTGCATCATTAAGTGATGGTCGCACAGTCTTGTGGAGACGAAGTCTCACCGTCACACTGAAAATAAGCTCCATCACGTTATGTGACACCATCACCACGCTAAGTACGTTCTTGGAATTCCTAGACAGTAGAAACAGGCCCATCAGCCCAGCAAGTCCACACTGACCCTCAGAGCATCCCACCCAGACCCAACCCCCTTTAACCCACCTAATCTACACACTGCTGAACATGATGGGCTATTTAACATGGCCAATCCATCTAACCTGAAAATCTTTGGACTGAGAGAGGAAACCCACGCAGACACAGGGAGAACGTGCAAACTCCACACAGGCAGTTGCCATAGGGTGGAATCGAACCCAGGCTCCCAGTGCTGTGAGGAAGCAGCACTAACCACTGAGCCACCATGCCACCCTAATGTCAGTTTTTTCCACGTGGTGGTTCCCTCACCTCATACTAATCTAGCAATTATGTCCCTTACTACCCAACACCTCAGTCAGTGGTGCTGCTGTCAAGCTACTCTTGGTAGTGGGCACTGAAATCACCAGAGTATCCTCTGCACCCTTGCCATGCTCACTGCTGCCGCCAAGTGTGATTCAATGAGAGGTCCATTGAACAAAAACCTAGTGACCTTCTTCAAGCCAATAACAAACTATCAGGCAAAACTTAGGCTTCATCATTATGAATTCTGCATACAGATGTCCAGAAATTGCAAATTGTCAATCATGCCCAATCTTGGTTCTGAACTCTCAAAATGTTTGAAATGTGGAACATTTCTTCAAGGGTGGTGAGCCTATGGAATTCATTACCACAGAAAGCAGTTGGTTTACCCTCAATGAATGGAAGACCAGGCTCAAAGGACCAGAAGGCCTACTCAGCACACTTTCTAGGAAAGATTAATACACAGTATTTATTAACTGTTCCAAACTTGCCCTCATAAATTTAAAGTAACAAATTTAACAGTGTCCCTAAACGGGACCCTACATTTACTTCAGCTTAATATTTCCATGCTAGCACACACTATGATATGGTGACTCAGTGGTTAGCACTGCTGCATCACAGCACTCAGGACCTGGGATTCGATTCCACCCTCGGGCGAGGACTGGGTGTGTAGAGTTTGCACATTCTCCCCGCGTCTGCATGGGTTTCCTCCGGGTATTCCAGTTTCCTTCCACAGTCCAAAAATGGGCAGGATAGGTGGATTGGTCATGCTAAACTGCCCAGTGTTGAGGGATGTGTAGATTAGGTGGATTATAGGGGGATGGGCCTGGGTGGGAAGCTTCGAGTGCTGGTGTGGACTTATTTGGCCAAAGGACTTGTTTCCACACTGCAGGGATTGTATCATTCTATGAATGTGTTTTTATTTTCCCTTCTCAATTGCCATTCTATTTATATTCTCTACTTACCAGCCTTAGTTTCCTGTGCTCCTCTTCTTTCAATTTATTGTAATTGACTTGATTCTTGCTTGAAGAATTAACCTGGATACATCTTTTTTTTGGTATTTATCATATTCTTAACTTCCCTAGCCAGTCAAACAGCACTTGGATTACCATAGTCCTATCCTTCTTTTTTACCACAACGTACCAAGCCGGCAGCTGACAAGTCTCCACCTTAAAGACTATACAAAGATTTGCACCAACGTGGCTACATCCTCTGGCAACTCCATGAAATTTACCATATTCCAACTAAGTTTACTTCTGATTTCTTGTTCTTCTCCATTACCCATCTCAACCATTTGATGTGATAACAAATGAACCCGTTTCACAACATAAAGCTAGCCCTATGACTCATATTGGACTCGCAACATGAACTCGTTCTCTCTATGCAGATGTTGTCAGACCTTCTCCAGCATTTTAGTTCAGATTTGTCCACTTTGTCAACCTCATTTCCACTACCAAATCCAACATGTCTCCTAAGCAGGACCAAGAATAGAAAATAAAACAAGACTGCAGATGCTGGAAATCTGAAGTGAAAAAAGAAACTGCTGGAAAAACTCAGCATGTCTGGCAGCATTTGTTAAGAGAAAATTGATTTAACGTTGAGTCTGGTGATCCTTGTTCAGAACTGATGCAGCTAGGAAACCCACTGCATCTGTTGTCTTGCCACTTTCAAGAGGGAGGCTTCAAAAGTCCACCATGCTCCTCAACAGAGAATTATCTGCCATCCTGGATAAGAATCATTTCCTGCACCTCTATCTTCACCCCTTTCCCTCCCCCAACACCAATAAGGTGCCCCAGTCTTGGCTTTCCTCCCACCACCATTGGCATCCAAAGTATTAAGCTGCCATTTCCATCACCAGACACATTCTCCTCCCTCGTCAGCATTTAAGTAACACAGTGTGGAGCCAGAGGAACACAGCAGGCCAGGAAGCATCAGAGGAGCAGGAAAACTGATGTTTCAGGTTCTACAGTGTATTATCTCAGACTCCAGCATCAGCAATTCTTACTACCTCTGAGCATTACATTGGGACGGTTACTTTAAGGACATGCTGGTCCACTCCTCGTCCCTCCCAGACCACCTCACGCAATTGCAAAAGGTGCAACACCTGCTCTCTCTCCTCACTATCCAAGGTTCCAGATACACCTTCCAAGTGATGCAGATATTTACCTGCATTTCACTCAATTTAGTCTACTGTACTGGCTGATCAGTATGTGGTCACTTCTACACTGGGGAAGTGACCACTTTACAGCACGCTCACATTCTATTGCAAAAGAGACTCTCGAGGTCCTAGTGCCAATTCAGCACATCATGGTCCCCGGCAACATTTCTGTCTCAGGCCTGCCGTACTGGTCCAGTGAGACTTAGCACAAGATGGAAACACCACTTCATTTTTTGCATGGGGACCCTGCAGTCTTCAGGACTCCCCTTTGAGTTCAATAATTTTAGGACCTGTACACCACCTCTATGTTCTTCACCCACCCACATCCTCTCATGACATGTTGATTTCAGCACAACTAACCCATCCTTACCTATTCATGGCCCCCATTTTCAACTTGTCTTTCTCCTGAACAACTGTTATCCATCCCTGTGTCTCCCTCACTGGCATTCTCTCTCCTTTTCATCTATCCTTTCACTTCTGCTCCCACTTGCAGCCACTAACAGCTCTGAAGGAGGATCCTGGGACACAAAATGGTAACTCTGCATTCTCCCCACAGAAGCTACCAGACTTGCTGAGTTTCTCCAGCATCAGCTTTGTTTAGCACCAAGAACATTCTGCGAAGTTGTCCTGTACACATTCCAGAGGGTCTGCCACTCCAACCCCTAACTTTATAATCTCAATTATTGAGCAATCTTCCGTCAATAACACAAGTTGGACTGTACGTGAGTAACACACAATACTCAACACATTCACAACTTCTTAGATACTGAGGCAGTCAGTTTCCACATGCAACAAGATCATAAAAACATTGACTTGGGCTAAAAATTGTCCATTAATATCACATGGCGCTTGCTTGGAAATTCATGCCCCACAAGAATATCGAACCACCCCCTGACATTCAATGGCATTACCATCACAATCTCCCACAGACAAAATCCTGAGGGAATATAAACTCTGTGACAAGAGCAGTTTGTCAGCAGCTGTTAATTCTGAAGTGAGAAATTTATTTCCTGACTTCCCAAAGCCTGCCAAGACTCGACAAGGCAGACTTCAGAATTATGATGAAAGACTCTCCATTCATCCAGATGAGTACAGTGCCAAGAACACACAATAGGGTCAATATCATCCAGGACAAAAGCAGCTCACTTAACTGGCCCCCCAACCATCACATTCAACATTGTCTTTTTCAGTACTGAAGAGCAGTGATAGCAATGAACAACCTGAAAGATGTGCTGGCAGCAACTCAACAAGCCTCTTCTGTCAGTACCTGATAAACTAAGACCGCGACTATGTAGAGGACATGGGAAGAGGTGCGTACGAGCAGCAGCAGCACCACATCCATCTGCAAATTCCGAAGTCACACTCAATTCTGACGAACTATAATTGCTGCTCCTTTATAGTCTCTCAGTCAAAATCCCAGAACAATCTTCCAATAATAAAGCATTACTTCCTTTGCAACTGCTACTGACTACTCTTTATACGCATCATCTTCTGCCAGCTAACTCCTCCAAAACACACCAGGAAACTTCTTTGCATCAACTATGCAACCAGTCCTTTTGCGTTGCAAATGGACTCTTTTAACTCAGCCGACCCCTGAAAACTGATTCCAACGTCCGAAGAATCTTCAGCCTTCACTCTTATCATGCCCCAAGCCACACATTAATTCTACATCAGGAAAAATAAGAAGTTAATGTCCAATGTTACAGAACAATGAGGGGCTCTGACATCTTGAGAACAGAGAGTTTACTGACATGAACATCACAATGGATGAAGTCTACTACTTTAAGTGGAAAATTCAAGGATACATTTGATCTTGCATCATTTAGCTGAATTTTGAAGCATTTGCTTTATGACAAATTAGTGGCAACTTGCATAACAACCAATTAAACAGCATCCTCCTGATGTTTTAAAATTTCATATATGTTCTTTGCAATATATAATTTCCAGAAACATTACATTCAAGTTAAGAAAACATAATATTCTTACCACTCCAGGTAAACAGCTTTCTACCTCAGGATTTGGGCCATCACTGTAGTGGTTACCATGATTTCCAGGGGAGCCCGTTGAAGAATCAGAAGAGCTATCAGGGCTTGAAGGCATATTTGAACTTATCTGTGTTAGCTTGGCTGTAATGAGCTGAAACACAAATCTCTCATTAGAAGAGATGAAACAGAATTTTTAAACCTGTACTACCTCCATTGAGACATGGCCAGAATTATAGCAAATTCCTTCTGTCCAATCTCATTTCAAACGTATATCTAACTTCTGATCTGCTTCCCATGACTTCACTGAACACCACACCAAGCACTTTGAACTGCCTAGCAGACCATTTTAAACAAACAGAGCTATCAATGCAAGACTGAACGACAGCATAATTCTCCCAACATGAACCCACTGTTTTATTTTAATCTTTTAGAAATTTCTCATCTGTTTCAGTGAATTCTGCTGCAATCTCAAGCTGTGTATAGAGATTTTCCAAATGCTTTTCGTAAATCCAGTTACACCAATTCAGTATTTTGTCCCTCATTACAGTTGTCCCATTCTCAAAATACATCAACTTGAAACCTTTTATTTTTGAAGTGGTTCAATCCTGTTCACTTAGATTCAATCTTGACTGTGGGAAGGTAGCTCACATCAATGTCACTTTGCTCAATGTTTATCAATTCATAGGCTCAGATCATTACCAGATACAAAGAACTTACATGTACTTGGACCAACATGCCCAAGTGGTGGATTAAGATCCCAGATAAGATTTTGGAGTTGCAAGTTCAATGGAAGCAATGGTTATCCTGGAGCTCAGACTGACAAAGTGAACAGCTGTGAGATTCCTTTAAAACCTTGTGCTTTTTTTTAAAAATTGGGCTTGATCAAGTTGATTGTTTGGGTCTAATTTCCTTGACACCTCACCCACCCGTTGCCACAGTCACACAGTGAGAGACACTGAAGTTATTAAAATAGGATCACACCAGCACAAAGTATCTGAAGCACTGACATGGGTTCCTAAACTTATGTTGCTCCTTACAGATTTCCCCAGTTAATTACCAAGCAGTAATTTTGCCTACAGCTATATTACAGTCAAATGCAAACACAAACTCATCAACAGTAAACTGAAGGTAAAGAAAACATTGGACAAAAAAATTAGCTGAATGGATACCAGTGGACAAGTCAGCCCTATTGTGTACCCTAATCTTTCGGCAACTGCATTAAGACAAACCACGTTAAGTATGCTGGCACTACTAAATGGAATAGGAGACCTGTGTGAAATGCTTAACTGGCAAGAGCAACTGAGCAAGGAGTTTTGTTATTTGCATCCTATCCAGGTTGTCTAGATATATTCAGACTATCCTGATTAAAGTTTGGCAGAGTTCTTGGAATAGAGAAAACCAACTTGAACACCAACAGTTTGTAGCGATTCTCTGTAACCAGGGACCGGATGACTGAAATACCATAGTCCATTTTACAAAGTAGTATGTTTAATCATAATAAACATCTTTACATGAATAGAAGTGTAAGCATGAATCTTCCCTGCCAAGTAAAGAAGCTTAAAGATACTTACTTGTGCTTGGAAAGTGAGTATGGATACAACAGAGCAGGTAAAGCAAATGCTCAAGAAAGAACTGAGATTTTAGTTATGGCCAACTTGGAGGAAATGCTGCAGACAGCTTCATACCAAAAGATGGCCCAAGAAGAAACTGACAATTTAAAACAATTGAGAACTGACAACATACTGAGAAAAGCAGGCTTTCAACTTATTGATCCGAGTCCTGAAGGGAATTATGATCATACCTGAAGCGATTACTGTAGTTGATGAAGCTCCCTCAATAGCTGGTTTTGAATGCACCCAAATTATTCTTTTAGAAAAAAAGCAAACGGCTCCAAGATGCCCCTCATCCATGTATTGCAACTGAAACCTTAATCAATTATGATCTAAGCATCTGATAATTACTCAGTCCCATATTCCCATCTTTTCATGAAAATGTCTGGCTTCCACTGCACACCTCTCACTCTCACTCACATCAACAAAGCAGGGATGACTGTCTCTGCCAACCTTCATTTTACTGAAAACAGTGAAGCAAGAAGCATTCTGTCTTGATATAAAGATTTTTAAAAATCCACTTGAAAAATCAGCAAGGTGGAATGTTTTCCATTACTACCTAGTTCATCCAACCTGGATCAATGCTCTTTAAAGTTCAGTTCTCCTGAAGCAAACAATTACCAATTTAAACATTTTGCAGCTACTTCACCGATAAAAATCTGCTGCTGGAATCAATAAACACAGAACTGATTGCTAGAATTTTCAACTGAACCAAAAAGCTTTATAAGGGCAAAGACATTATTTCCAAATTGCATATTACTAAATTCCTTAGGATAACTATGTTCCAATATGATGTCATCAACCAGTAGGAGAACTACGATCAGAGTATTTAATACCTAGAATGGTACAATCATTGAGCTGATTTATTGGAAAGACTTCAGGACGTAACTTCAACCTGAACCAAACTCAACAGTTTCATAAAATGACGAAAGAACTATGCTCCAATTTGCTAACCAGCCATCATGTTATCCCAGCTTCTTGCAGAGCTCAGAAGAATACTACACAAGATGTACTTTCCTGTTTAAACCAAGAAGTCACTCCTGTTACACTATCACAGGTTTAGAAACTAACTTTCAGGGCAGCAACATTAAATAAATATTGCACAGATCAAGTAAACGTGAAAATTGATCTAACTACGAAAAGGACTGCTCATGATTGGCGGGTGGGGAGAAGCAGTGATACTAAGACAGAGTTTTCTGACCACCTTAATTGATTTACTTCATTGTATAAACGTTACACTCACAGTACTTACGGTTTTATCTTTCAGATTTAACTGTCCGATTAATTTCCGATCGTCGGCAGGGTCTACAAGTTCACCACCAATAAATAGTTCTACTTTCGTATGTGCACTGTTTGCTTTTATTCGACTGAGGATACAGCGTCTAACAGACCCAATGGTATCATTTGTATGAGACCAAATATCCAAATCTTCCACTTGGCGTCCTTGATTTGGAAACCGTACAACAAGTGATACATGCTTTCCACGAAAAGCTCTGAAAAAGGCAAATTCTTAGTTTCAGATTTTCTTTCATTAAAAGAAGAGAAAATGGCATATCTTGATATTCAGTTCATATGGGTGTGTTCGTCCAGGAAACATTAGCACAGAGGAACAGCAAATGATTTGGAAGGTAAATGGAATGTAGATTTATTGCAAGGCAATTGGAGTACAGAAAAAACAAATCTTGCAACAATTGTATAGAATTTTGCCAAGACCATATCTGAGGTATTGAGAGAAATTTTGGTTTCCAAATTTAAGGTAGAGTTTCCATAGTCCCAAAGGACCAAGGGCTGCTCTCCCAGACACACACAACTGGTGGTGAGTTTAACTCAAGGATCACCACGCCTGAAGAGATGGGTGAGGTTGAGAAGGCATAAGCTTCACTGTGACCTCAGAGTCAAAAAGAGGTAGCCCCTCAGTCATTTCAGTCTGGGATGAGGAGAAATCAATTCAAAACGTTGAGAATCTTTGGAATTTGCTGCAGAGGGTTATGATTGCTCAGCCATTAATGCATACAAACCTGGAAGACAGATGTTTTGTCTGAGGGAATTAAAAGAATATGGGGAGCATGCAGAGAAAATGGAGTTGAAGCTCAAGATTAGCTATGATAGTTCTGAAGCAGTTTTAACAGGCTGCATGGTATACTCCTTGCTTTATTTTTGTCTTCATGTAAATCATCCCATCGAGTTAAAACTGCTCAAATTTGCATTTCTGAAGTAAACCTTAAATATATCCAATGCACAACTAAATAAACTACATTTTGGTGTAGTTTGAACAACTAGTTATAGTATACGTCATAATAGTTCAATTGTAGCATTTTGTCAGGTTGACTTAAAATCCATTTATTTGTTGGGAGACCAAAATCAAACAAGCAAAACCCATCCTCTGGTTATGTTATTAACATCTCCTGTCCATAAATAACTAGCTTTGAAATTCCTCACAAATATTGCCAAGAAAATTGACAGATTGATTAACAAGTGTTATATTTCTCTATAATACATTACATAGAAACAGTTACTTTATATATAAATAATCCAACTTGAGAAAATCCATGCAGAAGACAAACAATTCAACGCATTGACTTTTTAAATTCAATCTAATTTTAAAACTAACAGAATATATAAAGCGGACATGGTAATCAGCCCTTAACATCATTAATTCTTCATGATGTCCAGTAATAATAATAAACACTCCAAAGGACATCTCATATCAGATTAAACTGATAAGATTAATTGATTTAACTGATTAGATTAAATTGAAGCTCAAATTTAGAATTTTACGCAATCAAAATCCAACTGCAGGTCTACCACAAAAAAGAAAATCGCAAATCACCATACAAAAACAAGTCATGCTGCTCATACCACAGTGATATGTGGTAGGACGGAGATAATGCTTTGCCCAAGTGCCTGGGCATTCTGCCCACTGAACTGGGTTCAAATTCACATTTTGCGTGTACAGCTTACAAATTCATGAATGATTCAAGAAACGAGCAACCATCCCGTTCATTAACTGCGCAATCCCTGATTCAGATCTCCTCCTTCACCAGTCACTTCACTGTTAGAACTGATGTGGAAAATCAGCTTGAGAACATTCCATGAGTCAATTGCCCATCTGAATATTGCAAATTAGGATCAGGACAGTTAGAAAAAAGTTTGGAGGTTTTCCATGCTTTGAAGTATTACAAGTACCTCAGCTTTATAGAGCCGTAGGGATCAACAGCCCAGAAAAAGATCCTTCTACCCATCAAGTCTGTACTGGTCAAAAACCACCACATAAATTACAAAAAATGGAATTCAGGAAGGGCAGTTCTGGAATCCATATTATGGGAAGGATATGACTGCATTGCAGGGGGCTTGCAGTGAATTTACCAAACTATTACCTAGTCTGGACAATTATCATTAGGAGCATGGATTGGGTACAGCCATGGTCTTTTCCCCTGGGCAGGGGAATCCAAAAGTAGAGGGCACAGTTTAAGGTGACAGGGGAAAGACTGAAAAGGGACCGATGGGGCAACTTTTCGACACAGAGGGTGGTGCATGTGGAAAAAGCCTCCAGAGGAAGTGGTGGAGGTTGATACAATTACAATATGTAAGAGGCATCTGGGATGGGTATACAAATAGGAAGGGTTTGGAGGAATATGGGCCATTTGCTGGCAAATGCTAGTAGATTAATTTAGGATATCTGGTCAGCTTGGACATGTTGGACCAAATGGTCAGTTTCCGTGCCAGATGACTGGTTTTCTTTTGTAAAGAGACAATGTAATTGAAAAAAAATTTATCTGCTAGTAAAAGTAGTGCTTTAAATGAACATACCTAGACATTGGTAGAATCGTCCGTTCTTCATGGTAGTCACTGTCGCATTCGTTTATGTACTCACGCAACACTGTCAATACACGTACCATCCGTATTGCCTCCTGCCTTGCACAATTAATACTGTCTTTGTCACCATCTAATACACACAGTGTATCGTAAGAGGCCTTCAATCGATCAAAACAGGACTGAATGAAGTCTTCATGAATCTCTACCTATTTTATGCAAATATTGGCAGCAATTAGGCATTCTAAATATAGCCATATGTTTGTAATCTACTCATCTTGAACTTTAAACGGTAACCAATCTTTCATCCCACATACATTCCACACCCTCCCAGCTTTCGTCTTGCTCAGCACAAATTAACGAGTGTGTTACCTCTGTTTACATGTCAAAATACAGCAAAAATTCGAAGGTAAAAAGCCACTTGCAGTTGTCTCTTCTAGCAGTGGTAGTGACCCCAACTCTGGGTCACAATGTCCAGGTTCAAGTGTTATCTGGCATGAGGTGTGATAAATTTGTCCAAATAGGTTGATTAAATAAATATCTACCTGTAATAGCAACTCTGCTTTGCAAAGTATCTCCAAATCACAAAAGCCCTGACGCACATCCAAATTTCTAAAATCCTCAAATGAAGTCATAATTAACAAGATAAATTTATCATTGACTCTCAATGAGAAAGCTTACACTGAGCATCCTTCACGTGGTTCACTCACCTGATTAACCTGCAATCGTGGACCAAGGTTTGTGTATATTTCTTTTAGCAGGTCTATTGCTCTACTTGCAATGTCATCACTTCCTTGAATTACAACCTGTGGAGGACAAACAATGGCAAAGCATTAAAATTTTTAAGTGAAAAACTACGAATGTTAAGTTCAAGTCCAACTTCATACAGATTACATAAAACCCCAAATACTGCTGCAAAATTCATCCAAGTTTGTGACCTAGACTTGCCCTTTTTATCTGCCTTCCTAACTCTTGAACATTACTTAACTGTACAAACAAACAATTCAGAATACTGTTGGTCAGTGTTCAATGAAAAGCCTAGTAAACAAGATTCTGGTCTTGTCCAGCCAGGTTTCACGTCAGTCGTTTCTTGGGCTATTTTATTACATTCTCAGAATAAGACCTTGTTCACCAATATTTGAAGAGCAAGAAATACACCAATTCATTCCTGCGATTAATCTGTTACTCAGCCATTAGTATGCCCACTCTCTCTCCAAAACAACCAACCATCTATAGTCACATAGAATCCCTACAGTGTGGAAATAGGTCCTTTAGCCTAACAAGTCCACATGAACCCCTGGAGTATCCCATCCAGACACATCCACTTATAACCCACCTAAGCTACACATCCTTGAACACGATGGGCAATTTAGCATGGCCAATCAACCCAGCCTTCACATGTTTGAAATGTGGAAGGAAACTGGAGCACCCAGAGGAAACCCACGCAGACACGGGGAGAATATGCAAACTCCACAGAGTCACCCAAGGGTGAAATTGAACCCTGGTCCCTGATGCGGTGAAGTAGCAGTGCTAACCACTGAGCCACAGTGACACCCCAAATTGTAGACAACTGTGCTTGAGCCAGGTAGGACTTGAACCTTCAATAATCTGATCTGAGGTCAGACGCGTTATCCATTACGCCACAGGCCCACCTACAATCTGAAGCAACTGTTGGAAATAGCAAAATATTGAAATTTGAGATGTTGAGAATATTGGTATACCACTTCAGATTCAGACTCAACTAGCAGAATTACTCTAATAGCAACTTGTTTAAAACACTATGAAAGGTGACTATGCAGATAACAGAACTTTATACTTTATATTTT
This sequence comes from Stegostoma tigrinum, assembly GCF_030684315.1. NCBI lineage: Eukaryota > Metazoa > Chordata > Chondrichthyes > Orectolobiformes > Stegostomatidae > Stegostoma > Stegostoma tigrinum. The sequence continues at coordinate 44,091,195 of NC_081365.1, forward strand.
TACCATTCTTTTATGCACTGAACCTATTTGTTAGTGTACTCAAATTTGCACATACCCTTGTCAGACAGTGGGCATCATTACCCATCTTGCAACCCTGCTTCTTTTATAAACCTCACCAAATCTTCCCTTACATGATCCTTTCCCTGCCTTCATTTAGGTTAAAGATCCCCTTGTAGCTAGCGAGTTTTGAGAAGATATGTAGCTCGGGTTGAGGTTCTGGATGTGAGTTTGCTCACTGAGCTGCAAGGTTAGTTTTCAGACGTTTCGTCACCATTCTAGGTAACATCATCAGTGAGCCTCCGACGAAGCGCTGATGTTATGTCCCGCCTTCTATTTATCTGGTTAGGTTTCCTTGGGTTGGTGATGTCATTTCCTGTTTTTTTCTCAGGGGAAGGTAGATTGGCTCCAAGTCAATGTGTTTGTTGATGGACAAACACATTGACTTGGAGCCAATCTACCATCCCCTGAGAAAAAGAACAGGGGATGACATCACCAACCCAAGGAAACCTAACCAGATAAATAGAAAGCGGGACATAACATCAGCGCTTCGTCGGAGGCTCACTGATGATGTTACCTAGAATGGTGACGAAACGTCTGAAAACTAACCTTCCAGCTCAGCGAGCAAACTCACATCCAAATCCCCTTGTAGCCCTAGTCGTAGAAATGGCTTTGACTAGACAACTTCCTTTTTCTCCAGTCATGGTGTAACTGGCCCATCAATAGAAACTCATTTATCCGCATTAACCTATGCGATAAGTGCTCAATTCCCAGATCTTATTTACTCTATGTCAATTTGCTTATGGTTCAGACAGTAATCCAAACTGTTGCACACATGAATAAATGTTTCTCAAGGGAACTATTTTCAATGTGGTCATCTCAGCTCCATGACATCCCTGTCTAGTTCCTCAGGATAGTGTCCTAGGCCCCAACCATCTTTAGCCGTTTCATGAATGACCTCCCCCCCCCATAAGGTCAGGTGTAGGGATGTTTGCCAATAACTGCACAATGTTCAGCACCATTCGCAACTCCTCAGACAATAAATCAGTCCAAGTCCAAATGTAACATGATCTGGACAATATCCAGGCTGGGCTGAGTGACAACTAACATTCGCACCACACAAATGCCAAGCTACGACCATCACCAGCAAGAGACTGACAATCTATCCACAGCCTCTTGACGTTCAATGCTGTTACAATCAGTGAATCCCCTGTCAACATCCTTAGAGTTATCAGTGACCAGAAACTCAACTGAACTCATCAGACAAACAGAGTGGCTACAAGGCTAGGAATACTGCAACCATACTACACCACTGGACTCCCCAAAGTCTGATCACCATCCACGAGGCACAAGTCAGGAGCGTGATGGAATACTCGCTTGCCTGGATGAGTACAGCCACAACACTCAAGAAGCTCACTAAAGACCAAACAGCAAACTCTATCCCCTCTACCGTCGACACTCTGACCCCTCTACCGTCGACACTCTGACCCCTCTACCGTCGACACTCTGACCCCTCTACCGTCGACACTCTGACCCCTCTACCGTCGACACTCTGACCCCTCTACCGTCGACACTCTGACCCCTCTACCGTCGACACTCTGTAAAAGCAGAGTGTACTAACTACAACACGCACTGCAGAAATTCAAAGATCCTGAGACAGCACTTTCCAAACTCATGACCACTTCCATGCAGAAGGAAAAGGACAGCACATATTTGGAAACACCACCTCAGAGTTCACTCCAAGCCACTCAACACCACTCAACATCCTGACTTGGAAATACATCACCGTTCCTTCACTGTCACTGAGTCAACATCCCGGAATTACCTCCCTAATGGCACTGGGTCAACCTACAGCAGGTAGACTGCAGATGGTCAAGGCAGCAGCTCACCGCCACCTTCAAGGGCAACTAGGAATGAGCACTAAATGCCATCCAGCCAGTGGCACCCACATCCTGCAAGTGAAGAAATTTTAAAAAAACTTGAAAATGGTCATAGGTTAATTTCATTGCATCAGCCCGGCCTACACAGAGAATCTGGACTTCTCAAGTCCTGCGGCTTTAAATTGAGCTTTTCTATTCCAGTTTGGCTGCTTGGAATATCAAAAATAAATGGTAACTCACCCATTTTGGCAATATAGTATTTGCCACTACGAAGAATTACTGGAAACTGGTATTTTTAGCAGAGGTCTTTTAGTTATCCGAATGATATTAAAGTGCAAAGCAAACTAACTTTTGGTATAATCTTTTGGCAATACCTAGGGCTTGATTTAGCCTGCTTAAATCTATATCTGCATTTTTGCTGATGGAACCATTCTGATAATTAAGGGCCCATTCAGTTGAATACTTCATAAGACTATGCCAAAGGTTGGTCACTGCCTACAGGATGCATTTGGACTTGGACATGTTCTTCCAAGTGGAATCCTTCTTGCGTGGCCTGTTTTAGTGAGGTGAACTCACTGACTGCAGCAGAATTATTAACAAATATTGTGATTTTTAGGCTGGACATCACCTTATATTTCATTCCTCTTTCAGAGGACACTTTAGGTCTGTTGTATGCCATGCAAGGCCTGCCCTCTGGAGATGTCTTCAACTCATGATTTTCTTGGCAACACTGCCTGTATCATCTGCTTGAACTCACGCAACGATTTAGAGACACAGTAAAACATGCAATTCTGAACTGAAAAACTGAGGTCAACCCCACATACAAAACAAGCATTTCATGGCAAATAAAGAAGGTGGTGGTGATTAGCAATCTATATCGCATCAACAAGCCTAAGTATGACTTTTCATGCTGGGCAACCTGTGGGAATAATTTGTCTAAATACAGGATGTTAACACAGACTTGAACTTCAAACTTCTCACTTGCCAGAACTAAAAACCATAACTCAAATTCTGAGAAATGGATTTTACAAATGTAGATAAACTATAATAGTTTGTGCATATACATATATGCACACAAACACTGTGCTCTTCTCAAAAGGGAAACACATAACAGGAAAGAAACAATTCATGTTTCAAGTCAAATAAGACTTTTGTATTAAGTAGTATTTATATAAACATCACTGTCTGAACTTCAGAACTTCAAGAACCTATTTCAAGCATAACACACAAAGTCTTTTGTCCAAAATACAACTTTACACAACATTTGGCTTGGATATATAGCAAGTTAGCAACTAACTACTTAACTGACCTGCGTCTTTAAGACCAGAGTTTTGACTAGTCCAGCTACTAGCCATGAATTAAGTAGTTTACATCTAAGGCAGTTTCAACTATAACTCAATGAAGAAAGCAGGACACCTGACAAGGCAAAACCTGGGAGAGTTAATATCGCTATCAACTAATCAACATATTTCTCTGCACTCCTGCATACTTGCTGCCACTTAAAGCTACAGTTAGAGCAAACAGCAGCATTCAGCAATATAATGCTTCCAGTAACCACAGAATTAAGGAATAGGATTACGTCTCTTAGCCTAAAAGCCTGTTCTGCCATAACTGATCTGCCATCCAAGTACATTGACACTGTCCCTCCCAACTGCAATTCACACAAAATGATTCAAATTAAAATAATTCAGCAACTGGTCATTTGATTGTACAGAAATTGAGCATTGCTGAAGAGACAGTTTGTCAATGCTTTTTTTTTTGTCTTGTACATGAGGACATTCACAAGACCACCAATTTAAAGGGGAACAACATTCTGTACTATACAAGAACAAAGTCCTGATTGTAGAGACATAGCCATGGAGATCGTACCAGTTAGGTGACTGATGGTTAACTGTAATTCTTAGTTTAAAATTTAACCCAGGCAGATTGACTGTGATTGGTCACTATGTTAGCTAATCTTCTATCAGTGAAAAGGGTGCAATGCATTTAAATATCCTTTCTGCTTACAAAGATCTGGGCCCCGTCTATTACTACGTAGCCTGCAGCGTGTGTCCAGGAGTACCACGCTGAAACACAATGATCTGAAATTAGATATAACAGTGTGGAGGCGAAGGAGAACAGCAGGCCAGGCAGCATCAGAGGAACAGGAAAGTTGATGTTTTGGTTCAGGACCCTTCTTCAGAAAAATAATCTTAAATTGTTTTCTCAATTTATAGTTCTTCGTCTTCTCAGATAATCTAACAACTGTTAGCCAGTCACAGAATCATACCTAATTTTGGAGACTGCGTTGGGATATTTGCAAGCACCAGTTGGAGTCCATAAGACATAGGAGTGGAAGGAAGGCCATTCGGCCCATCAAGTCCACTCCGCCATTTAAATCATGGCTGATGGGCATTTCAACTCCACTTCCCTGCACTCTCCCCGCAGCCCTTGATTCCTTCCGAGATCAAGAATTTGTCGATCTCTGCCTTGAAGACATTTAACGTCCCGGCCTCCACTTGCACTCCGTGGCAATGAATTCCACAAGCCCACCACTCTCTGGCTGAAGAAATGTCGTCTCATCTCAGTTTTAAAATTTACCCCCTCTAATTTTAAGGGTGTGCCCACGGGTCCTAGTCTCCCAACCTAACGGAAACAACTTCCCAGCATCCATCCTTTCTAAGCTATACATTATCTTGTAAGTTTCTATTAGATCTCCCCTCAACCTTCTAAACTCAATTCAGTACAATCCCAGGATCCTTAGTTGTTCGTCATACGTTAAACCTACCATTCCAGGGATCATCGTGTGAATCTCCGCTGGATACACTCCAGGGCTAGTATGTCCTTCCTGAGGTGTGGGGCCCAAAATTGGACACAGTATTCTAAATGGGGCCTAATTAGAGCTTTATAAAGCCTCAGAAGCACATCACTGTTTTTATATTCCAACCCTCTTGAGATAAACAACATTACATTCGCTTTCTTAACCACAGACTCTACCTGCAAGTCAGGTGTGATGAGGAGTTGTTTACTGTGAACAGCTGAAGGGGCACACTATTTGAATTCATCGACTGATCACTGGGACTGATAACATACACTTCTAGCATTACTCTGGGCATGAACTCATTTCACCTCACTGATCCGCGATGTGCCCATCACAGAAATAAGTAATTTGCATGGAATACATGCAGCGTGTTCATAACACTCAAATTTAACATCTATTGTTCTATCCTGCAAATACTGCATTTCTAAAATGCAAATCTGTTCTGCTATGTATTAGCAAAGACATGGACAGCATCAAACTGGTCGGGTCTCTTTCAACCTCATGGGCATTCAAAATTTCAGCTCTAATTAAATAGTCATTCAAGCTTGCAACAAAAATTTTTTTCATTTTAAGCTCAATGAGATGGTAACAACCCCAGTTTCAACACAAAGATTAAACTGAGAAACATTACATTTTCTGGTGACATCCTTGAATGCTTTACAGGTGTAGAGCATATTCCAATATCTTAAAGCGCCTTTTTCATGTTTTTCTTTTAATTCTTGAGGGGCTGAAGGAACATTTTACACATTTTATTTTATCAACAACTAACACGTACAAATTGAGGATACCCCCTTTGTGAAGGAATTTTGAAACAACGTAAGCAATTTCAGTTCAAAGTTCATCTGCTAGTTTGAAGCTTTCAATTGCTTTGGCTCAAGGCATGCATTTAGAATATTTTAAAGGAACATGTGAAGCAGCAAAAGCATTCATTCTACCCCTGTCAATACGTGACTCGAAACATAAAAATAAAGTGTTGGGAACAAACTGACGTATAAAATAAACCTTTACCTTTTTTGCTGCAGCCATTATCACATTTTTGCACAACAACCAGCACAAATGGTACCTAAACATCTTAGCAATAAAATGAAATTGGTTTATGTCCTTACCCTCCAAAGATACTCCAGTCCTATTAACTCTAGATCATCCATCATATAAGCACGCCGTTTTGCTACAAGCTTCCCTTCACGACAGTTCACAGCTTTGAAAAAACGTTCAAAGCACTTCATCCCATTTTCAGTTAAGAGACAAGGATCCAGTTGCAGGACATTATTTTCAAAAAAGTCCTTGTTTATGTCTGGGTCTAAGTCAGGTTCATCTCCCATCAACTTGGAAAACCACTTAAAACAGGCTTCACGATCGCAAAGATAGACAGCATTCTCAGCTAAACACTTCCAGATTTGCTTGGCTTGAGGAGCACACAACCACAACTGGCCATCCTTCAATAAAAATCTAAGGAATAAAAATGCAAGTCAACATGGTTAGGGTTGGGATAGAATACTTTTTCCAACATGATATCTCATTTGTTGACATGGTTCATTACTTCAGCTCTCTACATCAACAGCCAGCAAGCCAATTTGTTTTCTAGGCTGGAAAATAGTTTGCATACACAATTACCTCAAGAAATTTAGTCGCTCTTGGACCTCTTGCACGTGGCTATACCGGCTGCCTGACCGCACAGTTTGTGGATCATACTCTGGGTACTCTGCAAGAAACAAAATTCCCCTTTGATGCACAAGACACTTGCAGTTGCAAAAGTGAAGTTACATTCAGTTACAAGACAAGAGTTTGCATCATATTCTCATCTCTATATATAAAGATCCACCACAGTATTAGAACAGCGAAGCTCTTTAGTGTGCAATCAACCATCAGCCTACATTATGTGAACTGCATCAAGTGAAGCATAACACATCTTCTGAATTAGTTAAGATTGAGAATTGGATACATTTTATTATTACAAAGACATTTTAGGATCACTTGAGCTTTGGAGAAATAGCTGGACTGGTTTCTGGAAGAGGTACCTCAAAAGTTCACTTTGAACATGATTTTCAGTAAATAACATGACGCAACACATACTTGTTTTGCTATTGACCCCAGCTGCAATTGTTTTCATCAGTTACAGGCTTGAACAGGTTCTTGCTTTAGCTAGACGTAGCCAGGTAAAGGCAAGCCATGGTTGTATGGAAGCCTATGAGCGACAAGCTGAAGTGGACAAAAGTCTGATCAGCTATGCAACTTATGGCAATCTCAGTTCTTTAATAAAATCATCTTGTTGAGTTCAGGGTGAAACTCATTCGTTCTTTTCAAGGAATTACTTAAGAAATGCCTCAAGACTCAACTTCCTGATAGGCTGTGCCTGTAAGACTTCCAAGAAAGTTTTACACAATTACAGGCGAGAACACACATGCCACAACAACATAACCAGGAATCTCCGCAGAGATTTCTTTCTCCCCTCTCGTTTCTTCTAGGGAGTGAGTGAATGTGTTTGCGCCTTTTGGGGATATTGGAAGATATCAACATCTAGATTTCGATTTCTCTCTTATGGATTGCTTATGTTAATGAATCATTACATCTCTATTGAATAAGAATGCATTACAACCACCAACCAATGACTGGTCAATAGATCTTCATGTCTAAAACCTGATAGAAAAGGTATTTAATTGGTCATCTTGATAACTGGGAAAATATATTATGTTTTGGCCAGTGGATAGTGGGACTTCAGCTACATTGTACACGTCCAACCTCGGTTCTCACATTTTAAAAAAAGTGAGGACTTGCAGCAAGATACATACTACAGAACACTTAAATAGAAGTGGGTATCAATAGTCGGAAAAGGATAACAGAAAAGGCACTGGTGTCTCGCTCATTTTTATGAGAATGACTGACAGTTCAAAATTTAGCTGGTTATGTAAGATTTATCTTTAAATGATCAGCAAATAACAAAAGGTCAGGCAAAACTGAGGCAGCAGTACAGTAATTGAAACTGGACCAACAGCAATACAAACCAGGGAATGAGTGAATTCAATTGGAGAGAAATCATTCGCAAATGAAGCAAATTGAATAATAATCAGAAGGAGAAACTGCATAACTTGAATTAGTCATACTCCAAACAGCAGAAAAGGTGAGTAAGCATAAGCACGAGTGGAGGGAAAGAGGAAGAGCTGTGGGAGGAAATGAGGGGCTTGGGAAACAAAAATGAGAGAAGGGCAAAGTGAGGAAGAGAGCGACAGACAGAACAGAAAGAGAAACAAACAAACAGGCACATATATGGGGAAGGGGTAGACGTGAGAGATAGGGCACTGGGGATGAGTGTGGAAGAGGTGTTGGTACTGCTCTGCCATTTAACACGATCACGGTAGACCTCATCTCTGCCCTAACTCCACTTCCCCGCCCATTCACCACAATCAATGGGATCAGTATTGGGACCTCTCCTGTTTATATATCAATTTGGACGAAAATTCAGGTGGCCTGATTCCTAAGTTTGCAGACATGAACGCTGGTGGAACAAAAGCGAAGATTGCTGGAAAAGTTCAGCAGGTGAAGTAAAATCAAAGTCAACATTTCAGGTTGAGCAGCCCTTCCTCAAAACCCAAGAGCATGTGAGATGCTAAAGGGGATGGACAAACTAGATATATAGAGCAGATGTCTCCCCTTGTGAAAAAATCAAGAATGAGGGATCTGGTTAACTCCAATTTTTGTCCACAGATGCTGCCAGAACTGCTGAGCTCTGAGCAATCTCTCTGTTCCTGATTTACAGCATTCAGAGTTCTTTGGTTTTACTTTAGTATGAAAACTGGTGCATATAAATAAATAAATAAACAAACCGACATTTGAATAGGCAGGAAATAAAGGGATATGAACCACATGCAGTTTTTGGGATTAGTCTAAAACAGCACCATAGTCAGCACTGACATGGTGGTCTGAAGAGCCTGCTTCTGCATCGTACTATTCTATCGTCGACAGCTCATTAAAAGTCTATCTCCTTAAATTTACTTAGTGTTCCAGCATTTACCACACAGATAATAAATTCTAAAGATTCACAAACCTTTGAGAAGTAATTTCCCCACGCTTCGTTTCTCCCCCTTATCCTAAACCTATGACCCCTCTTTCCAATTTCCCCACAAGAGGAAACATCTGCTCTACATCTACTTTGTCAATCCCCTTTAACATCAATTACATCTCCTCCGATCCTTCTGAACACTGGAGACAAAGCCCACATCTTGGGAATCAATCTCGCGAACCTCATCTCAACCACATCCAACACAATTATAACCCTCCTCAGGTAGTCAGTGCAGGCTTGGAGGGTCAAAAGGCCTGTGCTGTAATTTTCTTTGATTGTCAAGGAGAAAACTGTATACAATATTACTGATATGGTCTCACAAAAGCCTTGTACATTTGCAGCAACACATCCCTATTTTTATGTCCTATTCCTTTAGCTAGTGCCAAAATTCAATCTGCATTCCTTATTGCCTGTTGTAGGCACAAATTGATTTTCTATACTTGATGCACAGGAGACTCCAATCCCTCTGCAGTGAAGCAGTCAGAAGTTTCTCAATTTAGCTAATAAGTTGCCTTTCTATTCCTCCAAAATGGATAAGACTCTTATCTACGTGAAACTTCATCTGCCAAATCTTGGCCCATTCACCTATCCAGAGTCTTTGTAAATTTCTTACTCCTCCATTGAAACTTACTTTCTCACCTATTTTATGCCATCTGCAAATGTGACAAGTGTACGTCCTATACTTGCACCTAAATCATCAGTTGTAAATAACTGCGGTCCTACGGAGCCTACCCAGTGTACCCAGGGTTGCATCACGACAACTAGAAAAGACCCATTAACAGAACTCTTTTCTTTTCATTCGTTAACTATTGCCCTGTCCAAAAATAAATTCCCCTAACCCCGTGTGATCTTAACCTTGCCTACGAGCCTTATCAACAGCTTCTCGAAGTCCAGATATACTACATCGACAGTATACTTATTTTCCATGTCACTTGCTGCATCTTCCAAGACCTCTAGCAAATTAGTCACATGATTTACCCTTCATAAAAGTACGCTAACTCAGAAGAATCACATTTTGAATTTCTAGGGGTCCTGTTACTGCTGCCTTAATAGTGGATTTTAAAGACACACATTAAACTCACTGGATCGTTATTTCCTACTTTCTGCCTCTCTCTCTTTTTGAATTTGGGAGTTGTATTAACATTTTTCCAATCCACTGGAACATTTGGAATTTTTTTAAACAGATGGATCCCACCATCTCTCCTACCACTTCTTTTAAAGGTCCAAGAATACAGGCCTTCAGATCCTGGGGACTTGTCCGTATTCAATCCTGATAGTTTGCTCAATACATTTCCCTAGTGATGATGATTGCTCAAAGTCCCCCACTTTCTATAACTGCTGTTTTTTGTGTTATGTTTGGGATGGTACCAGAGTCCTGAAGTGAAATGGAGTAAAATATTAATTTAGTAACTTCATGATGTGTGTATTTCCCACTATTAACTCTCCAGTCACATTTTCCAAGGGATCAAAGTTGATTTTAGCTCTTCTCTTCCATTTTATATATTTAAAGATTTTGTTTGTTTTTATATTTTGTACGACTTTTCTTTCAAAATTTACCACTGCTCTTTCTCATTTTCAAGTCCACTGGCAATTGTTGGAAAAACCCATCTGGTTCACTAATGTCCTTTAAGGAAGGAAACTGCCATCCTTATCTGGTCTGGCCTACATGTGACTCCAGACTCTCAGCAATGTGGTTGCGTCTTAACTGCCCTCTGGGCAATTAGGGATGAGCAATAAATGTTGCTTAGCCAGTGGCGCCCTCATCCCGTGAATGAATAAATAAAATAGTAACCCTTGGTTGATCTTTCAAGGTTGCCCAACCTACCAGTGACCGGTGTAATATTGTATGACTTAGTAGGCATCTATGCTGTCTTTAATATTTAGCTGTGGAGGTTTTCTCCTCTTCCTTGAATCCATCTCTTTCTAGGGTATTCTTTAGTTTGGAGAAATTGAAAATCTTCTGAAACATCCACTAGTCCCTCAAACGCACCACGATTAGTCTTCTTGCCCAAACCACTAGGGCCAGATATGTCCTCCTGGCTATGGAATTTCCTTTAAGTTCAGAATGCTAGAATGGGACTTTGTTTTCTCACTCTGCCACGAAATTTGAAACTCAAACATGGTCTGCATACACTTCTCTGGAGGATTCCTTACGATAAGATTAATTAATCCCACCTTATCAAACAATACTAAATCCAAAATAGCCTGCATCTACAACATATTACTTCAAGAAACAATCTCTAAGACATTCACAAAAAATTCTCTCTCAAGCCTACCATAACCAATTTGATTAATCCAGTCTCGGTACATATTAAACTTACCCACAATTACTGCTGCACCTTCTTGTCAGAAACCTGCAGAATTTCCTGGTTTATACTGAGCCCCAGTGCAGACCTACTGTTTGGGAACTGAGAGATTACTTCCACCAGGGACTTCTCTCCCTTACTGTCTCTTATGTCGGTCCAGACTGATTTTGCATCTGGATTCCCAGTGCTGATCAACATCAATATCGGGAAGCAGGGGCCTAATGGTATTATTAGTAGACTTTTAATCCAGAGATCCAGGCAATGCTTTAGGTGCTTGGGTTCAAATCCTGCCACAACAGATGATGGAATTTGAATTTCACATAGAAAATCTGGAATTAATAGTCGACTGATAACCATGAAGTTGTTGTCGACTGTAAGAAAAACTCATCTGGTTCACTAATGCCCTTTAAGGAAACTGCCAAACTTACCTGGTCTGGCCTACATGTGCTTCCAGACCCACAGCAATGTGACTTTTAACTGCCCTCTAGGGCAATTAGGGACCAGCAATAAATGCTGGCCTAGTCAGCAAGCCCTACATCCCTTGAATGAATTAACAAAGTTCTCTCCCTGGTGCCAGGATCAAGAAATTCACAGGTTGCAAGACATATTTTTGAGGAAAGGGAAGAAGCCAGATGTCAGTACCAATGACTCATGTAAGTACTGAAAGCAGATTCTAGGAAGTTAGTAATATCAGTCAATTTTCTGCCACAAGTTTGACATATCTGGGAGTTTTTACTTGCCCAGTCATCCAGTTAAACTTTGAACAGCCTTACCTCACTTAAAATCTTCAGTTGGTAAGGAAAATCATTTTTCTGCAGACTTGCATGTGGCTAATATCACTTTAAATAATTTCCACAACAAACTAATTAGGTTTCTTCAATTTTTACTACTACCCAGTGCCATGTTTGTCTACCTGTTACTTCAGGCAGCTAAAGTGACAAAATTCTTAAGCCCTATTTGAATTGAACAATGTTTCCAAATCATCTACTGAATTGAATCAGCTTATCTAAGTCAACTGTTTAGATACATAATATTGCCTGACACATTTGTGTGGCCCTTTAGTTGAATGAATCATAAACCTCACCTCACTGAAATTAAAAGCCAACAATAGATAAACTGGATATATTCCAGTCTGGGAACACAATTTTATGTAAATAGAATCAATCAAGTGGGCATTTTGAGCTTTGCTTAATAAGTCTTGAACAGTTTATTTTTATTAAAAAAACACACTGCTTTACCTTTATGGAATTGTCTTATATTCTCCATATAAGCAGAGAGGTTTTCAGCTACCAGAGTGACCAATGAATGATTGTGTTGAAGTTGGTTAATCAAGTCATGTCGATAGAACACATGTGGACTTCTTTGGGTCTGGCTACAAAGAAAACATTTCTGTTAATCAAAACCATGACTCAAAAATTAATTTACTGTGGTACTCATTGATTTGATCACCTTTAATATACATGCACTCAATTCCCAAGATAATGATTTTCAAACCTTGAATTGTGGGATCTGCCTAATGTATTCAGAAGCCTATAACCTAACAATGTTGGTAATTGACAACGTGTTAAGTAAAACCCCAGAGGACTCTAGATACGTACGGGAGAAGCAAATGCTAACTTAAAAAGAAACCAATTTGACCAGGTTAGAGCTGCTTCAGACCTATACAAAAGCTGAACGTAGTTCAACATAAAAGCTCTCTGCTGGACTCGACCAATCAGCTGTTTGAGATAAATTTACATTATATTTAACAAACGTAAATATACAAGCAGTCAAGACACCATATGAAAAGCAGTACAATCAGTACTGTTTGTAAATGGTTGGTTGGAAAAGCCAGGTTGAGCATCTGAAGAAAAGGAGGTCGAGGGAGATGTGTTAGAAGTGCACAAGGCTATGCTAACTTTATCTGAACCTGTCGAAGAATAGCTGTTCAACTATAACTTACCTGAAAAGAATAGTGCAGGCAAATCTAATATTTTAGTAAAATGTTGCAGGGGGTCACAAGGAAGAACTTTGTTAACCGTGAATGGCTACAGCAAAGGGTTCAAACGCCATCTCTTTCAGTAAACATTCCAACATCTTTGCTACCTCTGGTATTCACAAAATTCTGCACTGTTCCCTGAACCTGTTCTATTTTTCATTTAAATACAATAACAAGCGCTCTTTGCCAGTACTCCCATTTTTGGTGAGTGTGTACATACACAAACACATACATGAAAACCTGTGTTTTGACTAATTGCTGCTATCTTTCGATGAGTGGTGCATTTCCATTAAATGCTTCCACTATCAGAGCACTGATGCTCCATGGAGGGAATCAGCAACTTACTCCAGGTTTGTATTGTGATATTTTGGGTTGGGTCAAATCCTAAAGGGAGTTTTGAAAGACATGGTCGTCATCAAATGTCTTTTTCTTTCTGTCTATGCGTGAAGTATTTTCTCAAAAGAACAGGAAATAAGTATGAAGCACTTCAACAACCTGCAGACACCATAAAGAGCATTTTAACTAATTAAGCACTCAAAATATTGCCTCATTTACTATCACATTCTCTACATAGGAAGTTACACAGACAAGACAGATTATTAATCATTAGCTGGGTGCGTTATTTAAGAGATAAATATTAGCTTGGACACTGGGTAACCTGCTCTGCTCTTGAAATATGTTTGTGGAATCTTTCACATCTGTACAAGAGGCTGGCTAGGCTAAACAGCTTATCGGAGATGACTCCTCAGACAGCATGTTATTTCTTCAGCATGACATGGGAGTGTCAACGTATACTGTATACTCCTGTCTTTTGGGGCTTGAACCCACAACCTTTAACTCAGATTAGAAAACCATAAGCGACCAATACTGGTACCAGTGAGGCACCCCTCTGAGGTGGTATAATCTGGCAGTACACCTCAAGATGTCTGGAGACTATTGTGGCATGTGGTGCATATTTAACAATTACTGGTTGGGCATGACAAATCTTTTTAATGACAATGACGAAAATAAATTCACTTTAGAGCTGAGAAGGGGCTAAATGCATGTAAAATCTCGCTAATCTGGAAAAATCAAACTTTATTTGCTGTGGTCAAAATGACAGGCATTGTTGCAGGGGGAATTAAAAAAAGCAGATTCAAAGTGGGCTGCAGATATAGCACTGGTATTAAAGACGATGTTGCTGGTCAAGATGACATCAAGCAGCTTAAATACCAACTTTTGAAACCTGAACACATCTGTACAATAATAATTAATACCTGCATGATCAAATCTACAATTCAGATTGCCAAGTACCTTTATGCCAATAATTTGTTTATCCTCCAGCAACTTTATTGCTCTGCATCCCTGCCATGCCAGATATTGGACATGAGCAGCGTACTTTCCCTTAATGTCTTCCGCTTGCTGTCTGATTTTATTTAGCAACAGCAAAACAACCACTGTCGATGATTTATTTGATATTTTTACTTACTTCATAATTACTTGGTACGCTGTTGTATACTTAAGGAAAAAAAATTATTGCCCAACTTGGTTGTGAGTATCATAAGCATAACTGTACCTTCATTTCCTGATGTGTAAAAGCAGATCTAGATAGTTTCAATTTTCATGAGACACCATATGCATGAAACATAACCTGAAGTCTACGTTTACTTGCAAGGATGAAATGTATAACTACTACGTGTAACTAAATCCAAAGAATGAAGATCTTTTGAAATAATGGTATTTCCATGTCACTTTTTAGGAAATGATTGTCTACATCTCAGAGGATTCTAAGTGGTCATTCATCATACCTTAAATTCTGTGGTGCTTCTCCAAATAGACTACAGATTTCCCTAATTTGTTTCAAAGCAGGAATGACCCATTTGTCATTAGTACGTAGCTCCTCCACAAAACGATCTATCCACTGGATCTTCTGAGTGTCTCGGTCCTATGTGAATTGCAATTGAGTTACTAATGCCAAAGTATTACAGAAAATTAAACTAAATACCATTTACGCAGTAATTCGTCCTCTTTGCTATCGAATGGAAAATGCTATGTATTTTCAAGAACATTTTTCAAAACAGTTAGTTTAAAATAAGAGTACAGAAAATATATTTGGGACAGAGAATAAGGTCAAGCCTGCCACCAAAGTAAACACATGATTACGCTTCAAATTCAAATAAACAGGTAGCTTGAAAAAGTTAAGTCTTTTCCATGGCTGAGTTCACAAATTATATTGCTCAATGCTCAGTGTTATTTGATTTTTTTTAATGTAAAAAGTTTGATTCACTTTTACTTTCAACACATAGGCAAATGAGTTTTTCAACGTTGTTTGTCACTTGTATAATCTAATATATGACAATAACACTAAGATGAGAATGTTGGGAAAGAATACAAAAATACCTAGCTTCTGAAGCTGACAGCTTCATCCATTTAGAAAACCAGCTATTTTGAACTGAGCAATTTTGTTTTTAAGTAGTTTACAAGACTGGTCATTTTGTTAATTAATAGAATATCTGATAAAACACTCAATTCCTTATTATATCATTTTATGTGAGACTAGGACCCATGGGCACAGCCTTAAAATTAGAGGGGGTAAATTTAAAACTGAAATGAAACGACATTTCTTCAGCCAGAGAGTGGTGGGCCTGTGGAATTCATTGCCGCAGAGTGCAGTGGAGGCCAGGACGTTGGATGCCTTCAAGGCAGAGATCGACAAATTCTTGATCTCAAAAGGAATCAAGGGCTACGGGGAGAGTGCAGGGAAGTGGTGTTGAAATGCCCATCAGCCATGATTTAAATGACGGAGTGGGCTTGATGGGCTGAATGGCCGTACTTCCACTCCTCTGTCTTATGGTTTTATGATATATGCAAATAGAGAAGAACAGCTTCCTCCCCCACTATCAGACATATGAATGGGTCTCTTGTATAAAGAGTCTGTCTTTCTCTGCACCTGTAACACTATATATTACATTCTGTTCTATTACCCTGATGTACCTATGAGCGCTATGACTTGTCTGGTTGGCACAATACTTTTTGCTGTGTCTCAGTACATGTGACAATAATAAAATCAGATCAAACCAAACAGAATTTTATAAATAAAGTTACTGAACTGCAAGTACAAGAGTCACAGGGGAATTTAATTCCTTGACAATTACAGAAACCGGACTTAAATGTGGGCAGGGCTGGGTATGAACATTCTTGAGTGCAAAGTTCAGCAAAGACAGGAAAAGTGGATGAGGCAGCACTTATTGAGAAGAATATTACATTTCTGGACATAGAGAAGTAAGACAGAGTCTATTTGTTTACAGTTGAGGAAGAGGAGAGCTACTATCTTACAAATCCATGTATTCCACAACCTTTGGAGAAATAAATCTGCAATACAATTAGAGGTGCAAATAGTATGCATCACAGATGGGGGATTATCCCAATAGGGACTGTGATAACAGATAATAGTACACTTGCATGTGTTCGAGGGAATTTTCTAGATCAGTATGCATTTAGCTTGACAAGAAAGTTGACATCGCTGGATCTGGTCCCAGGCAATGAAGTGGATCAACTATCGGTAGGGGAACATTTAAGAGTTAGTGACAATGTGGTTTTGGACAGCTACTAAAAACAGCAGAAAGCACATCAGAGCAAAAATAATAAATTGCAGATGGGTTGATTTTACTGCAGTAAGCATAAACTGGAAATAGAAGTTCTACCATCAAAATCATCATGGAACATTCAACTCGCTAAATTTAATGAAGATGGCAGTTGAGTTATGTTGAAGCACATGGCCATGAATTAAAAAAACAGAACAAAGCCCAAACCCTTTCAATGGCGGGAGATAGCAAGTTGAAGCAAAGACTCAGCTCATTAAGACAGACGTCAGATTGATAGCACAAGAATACTGAAGTTTAGAGGGGGAAAAAATAGGAAAATGAGAAACAAACAAATTGTGAAAAGAAACTAGGATCTGACATAAGCGCACAAATAGTAACAGGGCAGAAAAACGATGACTGGGATTGAAAGCGGACCAAAACAGGGAACAACACCAGGGAAGAGAGAACATGGTTGTAGTTGTAAATGAGTATTTCACATTGATCTTGTTGAGGAAGACGTTGCCAAAGTCATAAAAGAAAAGTTAGTTGAGACACTGGGTGGGTAAAAAATATTGAAAAAGGTGGTGTTAGAAAAGTTCATGCTAAATAAAGTGAAGTTCAAGGACCAGGTCCAGGTTCACCAGAAGAAACTGAAGAAAGAAAAAAACTATAAAGACACTGGACGTAAGGTTCCAATTCCCTTCAACAGAGGTATGGTGTCAGATGACTGGAGCATTACAGCTGCTGCACTTTTGTCAGAAGGATAAGGTCAAGTCCAATAAATATTGAAGAGTAAGTTTAACTTTTATAGTAGTAAAGAATATAGGTATGATAATCCAGGACAAGATTAACAGCAAACTGGACAATTGTGGATTTAAAAAAATCAGCACAGATTTGATAATAGCAGATTGTATTAAACTATTTTAAAATTTTCAAAACTTGAGATTGTGATCTGTGAGGGCAGTGAAAGAATTTAAAAATTACTGGGCAGATAAGCAGCAAATGGAGTCTAATACAGAAAAATGTTTAGTATTAAATTTTAGTAGGAGGAACAAACAGAGGTAATATGAAAGGCTCAATTCTAAAAGGGAGGTGGGGGTGGGGGGGTCAATGTTCACAAATTGCTGCTAGTAGTAGTGTATGTGTATATTAGGAAAACAGTTAGTAAACATCCTTAACGGAATAAAATAAAAAGAGCAAAAAAAAGTTGAGATTTAATTTCCATGAATATCGCAATTAATGTATTTTGGCACATGCCTTGGAATCAGACATGTAAAAGTTTACTATGCCGTATCTAATAAAACGCAGCATTCTCTCACCTGAGAACAGCTGTAATCCAGGATTTTGATGTGCGCGCTTAAAGCCTGGTCCATGATGTCAACAGGTACATCATCACTGTGTGCTAAATTCCACAGGAGGTTCAACACTTTGTGAGCCATCACACCATCTTTGTCATCCTCAGCAAGGCGACGAATCAACTCTAACAGTTTTTCACGTTGCTTTTTACTTGCATTTGTCCAACTTGCCTAAATTAAAATTTTGGACAGGGAATGAATACATAATTCATCATACTGGTCAATTTATTTAAACATGAAAGAAATTTACCTTAAAACAATCAAAAAGGTGGTCAAGCTGTTCAGGAGAAAAATCCCAAGCTAATTTTGCAAGGAGGTCATGGACATTCTTCACAATTGCTTCATGTTTACCAGCCTGCAGAAGAGAGTATAAGCATGTATCAACATGGAGAATTTCAGTGGTGGGAGGTTCTTTGAAGAATCATCAATTCCTTTGAAGAAAACACCCCAATTCTTCCAGACAAGATGCATTTTCTCCTCCAGAAAACTTAACAGAAGTTAAGTGGTTAGTAATGTTGCCTCTCAGCGCCAGGGACTCTGATTCACTTCTGCCCTCAGGCAACCGTCCATGTGGAATTTGCACATATACCCCCCCACCCCAGGTCTGCATGGGTTTCCTCCCACAGTCCAAAAGGTGGACAGGCTAGGTGGATTGGCCATGCTAAATTGCCACAAAGTGTTCAGGGATATGATTATAGGATGGATTATAGGGGGGAGGAGTCCCAGAGGGATGCTCAGTGGGTCAGTGTGGGCTTGTTGGGCCAAACGGCCTGTTTCCACATTGCAAGGATTCTGTTCTAAGTTGAAGCCAAATAAAATTTTCTAAAAACAGCAGTGGCATCTTCAACCTACTCACAGACAAAACGTTTATTTGGAACTTACAATAGCTATATTCTGCTAACTCCACTAAATCTAGTGCAGTCCATCATTCAGGGGTGATATTCTCACTCAGGTCAAGTGATCATGAATTCAAGACCTACTGTTGCCAGTGCGGTATTCAAAAGATCTCACATGGTCAGGGGTGCTGCTTTTTAGATAAATCTCAGATGGATTTGAAAAAAATGACTGCATGATTCATTTTGAAAAACATTGGAGTTCAGTGACATACTGACCCACATTTATTGTTAATCACAGAAAATGATGATATAGTCAATTACCTGTTCTTCTTTTAACTGGTTGCTTTGTTTTCTCTAATGGAAGCAACAACATTTATATAGAAGTACCTCTTCAGCCACTTTTTTTTCAGGCAACATGAGAGTGTAAAATTATGAACAAAAAAATTCTGCTAAAACTGGAGACCTGAACTAAAATTGCTAATGAAAAGGTCAGCATACCTGACAGCATCCAGCAAAGGAAGTAGAGTTAACATAAGAGTCCAGCAACTCTATCAGAACTGACAGTAATTCGGGAGACCAGGCCTCCCCCCCCCCCAAAACAAAGGTGGGCTCTCGCACGGTACCACTGCTGCTGCACAGCGCCAGGGACCAAGGTTGGATTCCAGGCTTGGCTGACTGCTTGTGTGGAGTTTCGATGTTCTCCCTGCCTTCGGATGCTCTGCTTTCCTTCCACAGACCAGAGATGTGGAGGTTAGGTTGATTAGCCATGGGAAATGTGGGGTTATGGGGACTGGGTGGGGCCTTGGTCTGGGTGGGATGCTCTTTGGCAGGTCAGTGCACATACTGGGCCACACAACTACTTTGCACACTGTAGGGCCCCTAAATATCAACAAGCCCCATCTATATGTGAAACTGCGGGAGATACTAAATTTCTTGTCAGTATTTAGTGTGCAGTAGGGTATGGAAGCTACAGAATTGGGAGAAATAGTGAAATAAAAAGATCTTCACGAATGTCCATATTACAGAGGTGATGGTGGTGTTAGATGCCATAAAACGCATAAAGGTGGTTAAATCCCTGGGACGCGATCAGGTGTATCCCTGAACTTTGTGGGAAGCTAAGGAAATGATTGCTGGGCCCCGTGCCGAGTATCATCGGTCGTCACGGGTGAAGTACCAAAGACTGGAAGGTGTCTAACGTGTTACCATTGTTTAAGAAACATGCTAAGGAAAAATCAGGTTACCACATATTGATGAGCCTGACATCAGTGGTGGCTAAGTTATTGGAGGTGCTGAGGGACTATGTGTGTGTGTATTTGGAAAGGCAAGGACTGATTAAGGATAGTCAACATGGCTTTGTGCTGGGAAAATACTGTCTCACTAATTTGATTGTCAGTTTCTTGAAAAAATTCAAAGAGGAATGATAAAGGCAGAGCGGTGGATGTTTTCTATGTGGACTTCAGTTAGGCACTTGGCAAGGCTCCGCATTAAAGATTGGTTAAAAAGGTCGGATCTTATGGAATAAAGGGAGAGCCAGCCATCTGGATACAAAATTGGTTTGAATGTAATAGACAGGGGGTGGTTGTGGAGGGTTGTTTTTCAGACTGCAGGCCTGTGACCTATAGTGAGTTGCGAGTATTGGTGCTGGGTCCACTGCTTTCTGTTATTTTACATAAATGATTTGGATGAGACTTTAGGAGGAATGGTTAAGTTTGCAGATGACACAAAAATTGATGGTTCGTTGACAGTGACGGTTATTTCAGCACTAACAGGACCTTGATCAATTGGGTCAAAGAGTGGCAGATGGAGTTTAATTTAGATAAATATGGCATGTTACATTTTATAATGCATATCATGCAGAACTTATACATTAAATGGTAGGGTCCTGGAGAAAGTTGCTGATCAAAACGAACTTAGGGTGCAGGCTCATAGTTCCTTAAAGTGGAGTTGCAAGTAGACAAGTTAGTAAAGGCAGTGTTTAATATGCATGCCTTTATTGGTCAGTCCGTTGAGTACTGGAGTTGGACGTCATGTTGCAGCTGTTCAAGATATTGATTAGGCCAATGTTCAATCCTGGTCTATTACAGGAAACTTGTTGTTAAACTTGAAAAGGGTGCAGAAAAGATTTACAAGGATTGGACAGGTTGAGCTACAGGAACAGACTGAATAGGCTGGAGCTGTTTTCCCTGGAGCATTGCGGCTAAGGGGTGCCCTTATGGAGGTTTACATGCTCATAAAGGGCATGACTAGGGTGACTTGCCAAGGTCTTTTCCCCTGGGTAGCAGACTCCAGAACCAGAGGGCAAGGTTTAAGTGAGAGGGGAAAGATTTAAAAGGTACCTAAAGAGCAACATTTTCATGGAGAGGGTGGTTTAAGTATAGGATGAGCTGACAGAACTGGTAAAGGTTGGTACAACATATAAAAGGCATCTGATGGGGTACATGAATAGGAAGGGTTGAGGGGGATATGGGTTAAATGTCAGCAAATTGGACTAGGTTAATTTAAGATATCTGGTTAGCATGGACATGTTCAACCAAAGGGTCTGTTTCTGCACTGCGCAAGTCCACGATTCAATGATAGCTTAGTGTAGCAGATAATGGGTTATCAGTTTTGAAAGCAAACCAAGTAACAATAGGTGTCCAAGGGATGAAAATAGGCTGACTGTGCAAAAAGCAACCCATGTCACAATGGGACTAGGCATGGCAGGTGAGTAAGAAAACAGAAGATTGTTTCAAGTACTGGACGCAATGCTGAGTCCCAGAAGCTACTAGGTCCACAAGCAGAAAATGCGATGCTGTCCTTCAAGCTTGTGCCAAGGCTCGCTGCTGCAGGCCTGAAACAGAAATGTTGATGTAGAAACACAATGGTATTCAAGGGGTAGACAACTGGAAGCTGCAGGTCATTTTTACAGATAAAACGTAGGTGTTCTTCAAAGCGGCCACTCAGTCTACGTTTCAACTCCCAAAGTAAAGGAGATCACATTGTAAGCAGTGAATACAGTAGCCTAGATTGATCTGTGATTGCATGGGAGGGTGCTGGAAGTTTGGCAAAGGAGAGGGACTAGCTTGCAGGCAGTACAGGTAAATCACTGCTCTACCTCCTTATATCTACAAGGGACCTTCTCATATAATCACAGGTGTAACACCTGTCCATTTACCTCTTCCCTCCTCAACCAAGGGTCCCAGATATACTTATCAGGTGAAGCAGCAATTCACCCTGTATTCCATTCAATCTAATTATCAAAAGCTGCCATTTCTGTCACCCCCAACAGCCTGCCACATCCAGACACATTCCCCTCCCGTCCTTTGTCAGCATTTCATAGGGACCGTACTCTCTAGGGCATCCTGGTCCATTCCTCCTTCATTGAAGAGAAGATTAAATGTTGAATTCAGAAGCAGTTTTGTTGTTAAACCAAAATGCAGTTACTGGATTATAACACAAGCTACTGTATAGATTCCAGAAGTTTGTTAATAAAACTTTAGACATTTCCATACTTCTGCAGAGATCAATATCCATTGTACAAAAGTAGGGTATGGAGAGAGTACAGTGATTGAAGCAAAGCATTAAAAATCTCAAAATGCAAAATGCCAAGTAAACAATTCATTATTTAAAATTTAGCTTGGTCATGCATAATTGTGTCTTGGAGTTGCACTGTTAGACCATTGGAGGTCAATATTGTGATACGTTTGTTGGCACTCAGGCGTACTGAGGGAAGAAACTGGAACTTAGCTGAAAAATTAAAGAATGTTAGATAATGTAAATTGACTGCAATGTATTTTTCTGAGACCATTTAGATGTTTCTGTCAAGTAGTTACAAGTTTCAATTTGGAAACGTATGGGTTTTACTTACAACTTTAATAAAAATCTAGATTCTAAGTTATAAGACTTACTATAGTCAGTCTTTGGTATCACTACCAAGTAAGCACTAATCAGTCAACAGATACAAGAAGTCACCACCTAATAAAGGGTTAGTAAGAATGAAAAAAGGAGCCAGCTTGAAAACCATAAAACCTCAAATTTATTTTGACCCCTGGTCAACATTACTATTTTAAAATTCTCAGCTGCATTCCAAGTGGTTTGAAAAGGGGGGGAACATAGCGTTATTTTCCCCCCATGAACCAGGTGTCATGACATCATGGAAGCTGCTCATCACACTTCAGCCTCCTCAAAGTTACAAACCAATCTCTAGTTTTCATACGGATACAAATATTTCTCATGTAATTTCAGGTGTTGATGTCTTCTGAAGTCAGGGTTTCAGCATCTCTATACACCAAAATTTCAGATTTACATGGAAACAATCTAAAATCATACAGCTCAACTGATACGGTTCCTGCTGATTTTCCAGTTGGATCATGAACTTTGTGACATTGGTTTATAGGATTATTGGAAACCTGCAGAAAGAAAGCAAGGTAAATTCACCTTTTCTGGATCTATTAATTCATGATGCTCAGTCAACAAAAGAGGCAAGTCAGGTTAACTAACTGCTTCCTTTAAAGGGGAAGTCTGAAGAATCTCCTTAAAAGGAGAAGCTCAAAAAGCCACTGCAGCTGGAGTTCGCACAAGCTAAGAACTCATTATCTTTAAGACATTGAACACAACTGTCTACTTCTGCAGAAGCACTGCCAGCATTCCACTCTCCTGAGCCTGCAACATACCAGTCACAGTGTCTTCACCACTCCCCATAACAACAGTGCCACCAGCTGCACTGGTTCTCATGCCCTCTGCTTTGCCTTCCATATCTTCAGTGGGCCAACTGCTACCAGCCTGCCTGCCCTCCAACAAAATGTACTGGCTGCACCTGCACCCACTTCTACCCCAGCTGCTGTAGGCCTGCTGCCACCGACACACAGCTTCTTCTTACCCTACTCCACCCCGACAATCTCTAGCCCCAGTGGTCATTCATTTTCCTCCAGAAAGGCTTTAACTAACTTTAGTCAAGCTGCCGAAAAGCTAGCAACTAGCACTGCTAGCTTACTTAACACAGTAATATTTGAGACAACTTACAAGTATGTAGCATGGCTCATGCATACAAATGCTCAAATAAATTTCGCCATTGTCCATGCAGATCGCTTCTCAAAGCTAATCATAGTAAAAACTGAAAGAACCATAGATGCTGTCAATCAGGAACAAAAACAGAGGTTACTGGGAAAGCTCAGCAGACTGACAGCATCTGTGAAGAAAAACAAAAAAAATCAGAGTTAACTTCTCAGGTCTGGTGACCCTTCCCAAGAAATGATGGTAGCTAGGAAAACGTCGGTTTGCATGCAGAAAATAGGGAAGCAATTGGGGTAGAGAGTAAACGGCAGGATAGAGCCCAAAGAGAGAGAACAGCACTAGGATAGACAAAAGAGTTGATAACGATCTGGCTAGCAAGGTGAATACTTGTTAATGGGGACAGTTAGTGATAAAGAACAGTCAGCGTGTAATGGCAAGCATTGTGATAACAAGGCCAGTTAGGGCGTAAGGGGTAGGGGGCTCGGACATGGGAGAGTTTAGGCTCTAAAATTGTTGAACTCAATATTGATTCTAGAGGACTGCAGGGTCCCCAAGTGGAAAATGAGGAGTTGTTTTTCCATCTTGCGATGGGCTTCACTGGAGCACAGCAGCGAACCAGAGGCTGAGATGTTGATCAGGGAACAGGGTGGTGTGTTAAAGCAGCAGACAACAGCAGCTCAGGGTCCTTTTTGCGAGCAGAACGTAGAAGTTTTGCGAAGCAGTCACCCAGTCTACGCTTCATTTCCCCAATGTAGAGGAGACCGCACTGTGAGCGGTGAATGCTGTAACACAAGATTCTAGGGAATACAGGTGAAGTGTTGCTTCACCTGGAATGTATGTTTGGGCCCTTGGATACTGGGGGGGGGGGGGGGGGGGGGGGGGGGGGAGTAAATATGTAGGTGTTGCACCTTCGCCAGTTGTAGGGAAAGGTGCCATGGGGAGTGCTGGGGTTGAAGGAAGAGTGGACCAGGGTGTCACGGAGGGAATGGTCCCTGTGGAAGGTGGACAAGGGAGGAGAGGGGAACGTGTGCTTGGTGATGGCATCTCGCTGGAGGTAGTGGAAATGGCACCTGAGACGATCTTCTGCACGTGGATCTGATAGGATGGTCGGTAAGGATAAGGGGAACCCTACTGCTGTTGCGGGAGGGAAGACGGGGGTGAGGGCTGGAAGGCGGAAGTGCAGAAGATGGGTCGGATTCGACTGAGGGGTCTGTTGACAACAAAGCTAATTGTCCCTTTTTCCTGCATTAAACATCTGATTGCAAGCCATTTAGAACTATTCTTCAACAAAACCAACGTATTTTTAAACAAAGATAAAAATCATACATGACTAGGCTGAATGCTGTTTTTTTATTTCCTCACCTGTGCTGCCCAAATGTTGTCAAGATCTTGGAGGGTGAGTGCTTTTTCTTTAATGACAAAACGAAGTATCTTCTCTAGTTTTTCAACATATTGCGGCTGATGTAGACTGTCACGCAACACAATTGACAAGATGTTATTTTGTTGAATCCACTCCTACAAATAATTAACAGAAAGAGAAACTCACTGTCAAAATATATGAAATAACAATACTTTAAAAAAAACTATTCAGGCTATGTGGAAATTTGTTTCACAAACTGAAAGTCACAGGAACACCAGCAATCATTTTCAAACTTTCAACATATTTTGAAAATAAAAAAAGGCTGATCATGCAGTTCTCAATGTAGAGAGAAAAAAAACCAGTTCAACACATCTTTCAGGTAGCAAAGATATCAAAATTGCATCAGACAATGTCTACACAGTAAGACGATGCAAGTTGAGCAGAGGTGTGGAAAAAGTAGAACGTGAAACAAATATAGACAGTTGTTAATTGCCAGGTTTAGCTCTGAGTCACTTTTCATTAAATACACAGGCAGTTAAGTGACAAAGAAACTTCTTTGTAACTTGCAAATCAATATGGTACCATTACCTTTATTAAATATTGTTCTGGTCTGTAGACTTGTCCAAGTTAAATTTTAAATTTTAAAAAGGCATTTCTGCCACTTCCAAAGAACAATGTCTAATTCGAACAGAACACAACTAAGTATGAAGACAAATTGATGAAAAGACACTGAAGATGTCTGAACAATCAAACATCACACCACACATTTTCCACTCTGATACAAAAGTAAACCTTAATACATACTGCCATTCTCTCTGCTGTCAACCACTCCTCTTCTTCTGGACTGCCATGGCGATGAGTATAATAAGAGACACTGGAAATCACCTTGTTAACTTCATTTAGTGCATTCATTTTTCCATTAAAAGATGAAATTTGTAACAACCTACAAGACATAGGGTTAAATTACAACAAAATAAAAATCACAAACAACTTCAATAAAAATCTAAAATCTTCCAGTAAAATTACCTTAGTATCATTTTTAGCCTAAATATTTCTAAATTTTTGACAGTTTCCTCCTGCCCAGGAACCCGTGAAGCTAAGTTTTTCAGTGATTTTATTATCATAGATAATGCATCATTTTTGGCTTCATTCTTCGCTTCTTTTTTCAGCTCCTCATCCGTCAGATTTTCTAGAAACTGTGGAACCATTTCTATTATAGGAAGGAAGTATTTCTTCACTGTGTGCAAAGTAAGAAATTCATAACACTGTCCAAAAGGTCTGCAGAGAATTTAAAAAAAGTCGTATTAGCATCTTTGTTTTTGTGTCATTAAACAATATCTTCATACAAAATAAAACCCTTAAACAAAATAAACTTAAAATTTGCATGTCCCAGAAGTCAATAATCATTAAGTAATCATATAAGCCCATAATTTCAGTAACGTTAATTAGTTTGCATCCATACTCCGTCTGCACTTGCTGCATTGACTTCAGGCACAATTCCTATCTCTAAGCCTGAAGGCCTGGATTCCCACCTGCTCAAGAAGTGTCTTTTAATGTATCTGAACAGACTGATGAAAAGCATTTGAAGCACAATTTCTTCACAAATTATGAACAAAGCTAATATTCCTGCTTACTACACTTTTGCATTGTACTGTGTAGTAAGGGCTCATTGTGAGCTACATTTCAGTTTCTGATTTAGAAGTAAAATAAACAAACAACTAGATGAGGAATCAACAAACCAAATTGTATCAAGTCTACTAATTAAGAACTGAAGGTCATGAAACAGGGAACCGTGCAGAAGTTGGATGACATTTTAAAAACAGTACTTCCTACCCACGGAAGGTAATTCACAAAATCCACACTGAATACAATTACGCCAAATTAAAATATATTACAGTTAGGTATAAAACAAGCAAACGACTGAGATTTACTCCAAAAATCAAGCAGATAACATTTGGTTGCTCTTCGATAAAACTAATGATAATTTGTATGCAGGCTACTTTCATACAGCTGATACAGATGTGGTTCCTCTCAAACCTACCCACGTTGACAAAAATAAAAACAGCACCAATTCAACTCTTACATATTTCTTTAGCTTGAAGGACTCATTGTACAGCTTCAAAACGCAGGAACACAAGTTTTGTGCAGGGTAGCACAACAATTGCTTGAAATGAATTATGATATAATTTCCTCAGTCATAATGAAAACTAATGTTCAAGTCCTAAACAACAACAGTCCAAAGATTAAAACTGCACAGCCTTCAGCATCAAGTCAATACACAGTGAGGAAGATAAATTACAAACTAAATTTTCACTAATGACCTGAAAATTTGTTCAAAATTTTCAGTCTGAACTCCAGCAAGCTACTGCTTATCACGTGAGTTAGAGTGCAGAAAGACAAGTTCAAAGATGGTGCATTTCATCAGATAACATTACGAGTTTCACACAATGCATGCAAATGAGGATTGCGACGAATTTTTGCATTGATTCTCTGCATTCAAGTGTATTTTGTGGGTTTTCGAAAGTCCCTTTAAACAAACAAAAAGTACAGGCACTGACTAGATATAGAACTCAAATTATTTTCCCACAAAATGGTTTCTGCAGGTTTCCATTCAAAAGTTCCACAAAAATCAGTTTTCCAGCTCACATCAATCCAGTACTTTAAGGAAGATTAAAACAGGATCTAGTTTCCTTTATTTGTCCACCTAAGACTTAATTGTAAAATACCAACTATTCACTAACATGTCTATTATTAGCAGAGAATTTGGCAACTTTAAACTCGAAGATTTGGAAATGGACAGACTTGGCTTTTTATTCACCAAATAAATCTGGCCAAGTCTGCATTAAAAAAGATTCAGGTCTTAATTGTCATGTGCTTCATGAATTATACCTTAATCACAGGCATCTAATCCCTTGAATTGTTCTGAATTTTAGGTCGTTTCTCTGGGAAAATGATCTGCAATATTCTGTCTGAACTTACAATATCACAAGGAAATGTGTGATATTCTGAAAAACAAATAAATATTCTGATGTGTTTTGAAAAGACTTGCATTAATACTACTTTCACAACCATTCATGAAGTTATTAGAACAGCTATATTCTGCTTTCATGGAAAATCCCAAACCATTGCACAATGGTTAGACAATCTGTTGCAGCTTTCAAGACAAGGCAATTCAACCTGAAGAGTCCAGTCACTCTGGCACCTACGCCAGCAATACAGAAGTCATGACTGGTGCAGTTTAGACTAGTTTTTACGGTTTGAGATATACAAAGAACAAATTAATTTACTTAAGTTCTATCAGCCTAAAAGAATTCCACAGTTAGGGGGAAGAAACAACAGGAATAAGCAGAATTTATAGAAGTAGAACAAAGAAATTAGGAGCAGGAGAAACAAATTTAAACCTTTGTGTTTGTTCTCTCCACTTGCCTGCATGCATCCCAATCAAAACTATCTCACTCATACTTGACAAAGTTCAGCAACCCGAATTCAACATGAAAAAATTTCTTGAAAGGAGTTCAATATACTCTAAACCGTTCATAAAAATGCTCAGCTTTATTTTGAAAGGCGACATTTTGTTTTTAAAACCGCACATCCAAATTTAACCTTCACACAAGCGAAAGCATCCCAAGGATCCCCTAAGAATCTTTACAGTCCAAAAAAACCCATCACTCAATTCTTTAAAACTTAAATCTGTATAGACACAGCTTGTTCAATGTTTCTTCACGGTAAGCCCTTCATCAATCGATGGTAGCACGGTGGCTCTGTGGTTAGCACTGCTACCTCACAGCACAGGGACCTGGGTTCGATTCCACCCGTGGGTACTGTGTGGAGTTTGCACATTCTCCCAGTGTCTGCGTGGGTTTCCTCCAGGCACTCCAGTTTCCTCCCACAGTCCAAACATGTACAGGCTAGGTGGATGGCCATGCTAACTTGTCCATAGTGTTCAGGAATGTGTGAATAGGGTGGGTTGTGGGGAATGGGTCTGGGCAGGATGCTCTGAGGGTCAGTGTGGACTTGTCGGGGCAAACGGCCTGTTTCCACACTCTAGGGATCCCATGATTGAACCGTCTCTGAATGGTTTTTAAGGCAATTATAATCTTTATTTAATTAAAGAAGCCATAACATGCGCACAGTGCACCAAAGCCTCAGCAAGGCTTTCCACAACCAATTTAACTGTCCTCAAACGTAACAAGTCTGTTTGCCTCTCTAATCACTTGCTCCAATAGCATACTAACACTTTTAATTCAGTTCCAAGACACCCAAATTCCTCTGTACTTCTCAGTTCTGCAAATCACTCTCTACTGAAACAGTACAGTTTATATTCTTCCAGCCAAAGTAGATAAATTCATCATATCCTCCCATATCTTCCAAATTTCTGCCCTCTCACTTAACTTTCGTGTATTCCTCTGCAGACTCTCTGCCTTGTTGGCAACATTCTGCCTCTCTATTTTGCTGTCACCAATAAACTGGGCTGCTAATTATTTGATTTGGAAGAGTGGGCCATTGATACAGATCATATTGAGATCCCAGTGCTGTTCACTGTAACTAAAGGAGAGCCATGGGTAGGAATTAGCAAAGATAAGCATTCTATAGTTTCCTCCAGCAGAATGACAATGTATAATAGCATGGTCAGAACTGTTCCAAGAATACTGAGTCATGGAAGATAGCTGCTTTAAAAATTGAAAGCACATGGTACCTTTAAGAGTGACTCTCATGAGCTAAAAGGGCAAACTTAAGTGTTGTTATACATGTCGAAATTTTTCTACAGCGATGTTTAAAAAGTACTGGGAAATACAGACATTTCAGCAAGGAAAAGGCACAAATAGGATGAACAGCTCAATGTTGGCAAGTCAAATGAGTGAATTAACTAGTTGTGAGAAGCTATATATCAAGGACTTCAGGAGTTGACAAAAGCAGAGTTGAGGACAGCTGTACATGTGGAGACAACAGTTGGGCGGAAGGGGTTGGCGACACTTAAGTAAAGGTCAAACCCCCTCTGATACCTCGAACTGAAACACCCAGAGAAACTCACCTTGCCTCGTAATCTGTTGAGGGAAACATGAAAGCAGTATCCACTGCTTCTAGCCACTTCCCCCAATCTGTTATAAAGGAGTGGTTTAATGAAAGAGATCCCTGATACTCACTTTATATTCAACAAGAAACAACTCAGCTAACACTAAACAAATTAACACAACTACTATCAAACCAAACAATTCCCCACTCAACTACTAACCAGTCCCATACAAAAAAAATTCTAATTGTATATTGTTCCAATAAGTACAGGTCTCATTTATATCAAAGTAATATAAAAATTAAAAGACAAATTGCAGCCAGGATAAGTTCTCCAGAATGTTCTTTGTCTTCTCCACTGTTCTCCATCAGGAACGCCTTTCTCCATCAAATGCGTCAGGACTGCTTGCTGAGAGTGCTGTCGTATTTTCAGTTTAGATGATGGTTTTCTGAGAGCTAACACAATTCTGAGAGCGCCAGTGATTCTTTTAGAGGCAAATGCTCTTCTCTTGGCAGACGACAGTTGACTAAGCCTGATTTTCAAATGACCTCTTCTTTTGTACCCTTAATGATCTATTAATTTCTTATAATATAATTGGTCCTAGACTGTCAAATCATCAGATTCAAATTTAATTGAGTTTTGATATCTTGGGGCTGGTTTAAATTGGCTAAATTCAATAGAACTTGCTGTCTTACTAAAAGTGCAGCTTTGCCTGCTAACAGTATAGCCTTTTGATACAATGCTTCAATTTCAAAAACCCTGCATCTACAGCTGCCTGCAGACATCTTTTAATCTCAAAGACATGTTTTAAAGAGACCACAGATTCTTCCACCATCATTTTACAAACAAGTACTCTACCCAACTTATGCAACAACACAAATATCCTATTTCTGTTCCTTTTTTTCGGACTCCAAGCATGACCTTGTTACTTGAACTCCTGAACCCAGGAAAGAGAGAAAAACAAGACTCAGATATGTACTCATAGTTGTCGCACAACCCCACCTGCAGGTGTGGAAGGAGGCCATTCAGCCCATCAAGTTCACAGACCTTTGGAAGAACATCTCAACCAAACCCATGTCCCCTATCATATCCCAGTAAGTCTGCACTTTTCATCCCTAATTCACCTAGCCTACACATCTTTGTACACCACAAACGGTTTCAAAATTGGCCAATCCACCAAACATCCATATCTTTCAGCTGGGCAAACAAACTATAGCACGTAGAGAGTCACCCACGGCTGGAAACAGGCCTGGGTCCCTGGCACTATAAGGCAGCAGTGGTAATCTCTGACTCACCTTGCCACCCTATGAAGAGAAGGCCTGGTTTTCCAATGTTCTTGAGCTCAAGTTTAAAATGACTTTACAAAGATTGTTTCGGGAAATCTTGGGGAAAACTAATATCATGTCTTACAGGTCTCTGATTTGGAAGCAACCACTGAATTTTAAGGCCCGCAGTAAACAAACTTCCAACTGAGATGATCAAGCCAACAGTTATCACAATCTTAGATCCCCTACAGTGTGGAAACAGGCCCTTCGGCCCAACAAGTCCACACTGACCCTTGAAGCATCCCACCCAGACCCATCCGCTGCGGGCAATTTAGCATGGCCAATCCACCTCGCCGGCACATCTTTGGACTGTGGGAAGAAATACGCAGATACGGGGAGAATGTGCAAAATCCACACAGACAGTCACCCAAGGTTGGAATCGAACCCAGGTCCCTGGCGCTGTGAGGCTGCAATGGCAGAGTATTTTTAAGGGGCTAGACAGCCTACTCCCACTCATTTCCTGTCAGAAGTTCTTCATAGTCCTGCATCAAGCCAAAACTGATCTGTATTCTTCAGCCCGGGGCGGGGGGGTGTTGGTTCTAGGCCCAAAACATCAGCTTTCCTGCTCCTATGATGCTATTTGGCCTGCTGTGTTCATCCAGCTCTACACCTTGTTATCTCAGATTCTCCAGCATCTGCAGTCCCCACTATCTCTGTATTATCCCACATCCTTCTTAGTTCCAATCTAATGTTTCTACCCTACACTCTTCTCACAGGAATGACAGGAGTCCATATGAGGCTGTTCTACCACTTCATGGGGCTGTGGTTGATCTTCAGCCAAATTCCATACGCTCAGCTTTATCCCATATCCCTTAATACTTAGAGTTAACAATTTGGTTTTCTGGCACTAAGCTTCTTTTCTGTAGAGTCTGAATACAATTGCCAGGCATGGGATGCTGACCATTTAAAAATAATGATTTTGCACATTTCTGTATCTCAATGAAACTAGCCTGGTTTAATTTTGGGGTGGTCAAGAGTTTCTTGGCATCTAACAGCGATGATGAATTTCAATGACTTATCACCTTGGACGTTGCTGAATGTTATGATCATCTGTTCATGTAGCTTTCAATTTGTTCTCCAAATTCCTGGAACTTGTATTTTTTATTTGATGGGTCAGAGACCTGAAACCTTCTCTGTACTGATTACAGCTATTGGCTCATTTTGGAGCTGCCTCAAGCACTAAAATGCGAATGGTTTGTCCAACAATTTGTCGACCATAGTTGTAGCACATGCAAGGATGAGGAGCTTCAGTTCTGTTGATAGTTTGAAGAGTTTTACAGAAGCATTCCTAGGAAACTGCTGATGGGCAATTTTAAGAGATTTATTCAAAATAACTAATAGAGAAATATTGTCTCCCTTGGTAGAAACATTGAGAGCAAGGTGGTACAGATTTAACATAATTGGCAGGAGTAGCAATGGTAATTAGCAAAAAGTCTTTTAGAGATGACAGGCACCACAGGCAAAATGGCTTCTTCTGCTGTAACAATTCTGCAACTGCATGAAACATTACAAATAATCTCTACCAACACTCCTGTGACATAGGACAGTAAAACTGGCAAATACTGACAAGTACCTAAACATCATGTAATACACATAACAGCATAGGATTTTCAAAGTGTCATACCTGACACACAGAACTCTAAAAAAATTTGACTTTGTCTACCATGTCAATGGAACCCATAACAGTGCTAACGTGCAATAATTATGTTCTATTAACTAAGAAGTCTTTATAGTTTCCCACAATTAAATGTGATAGCGGTAGCCAAGCTCATCATAAGCAGCTGCACATACAGGGTAACAAACTGGGATACCCATACAATACATGGTAGACCGCACTGGAGACTTGATTGACTGTTTACACTGTATGCCAAATACCAGTGAGATAGTGAGACACAGCTTGAAGTTGTCTAGGTCATACCGTGCTGTCTTGGTTGACTGGACAGCAGGTTTGTGACGCAGCGATGCCAACAGCATGGACTCAATTCCCATACCAGCTGATGGGTTAGTGTGAAGGAATCTCCCTCTCAACCTCTCTTTTTGCTCAAGGTGTGGTGACCCACAGCTTAAACAAACATAAGTCATCATTCTCCCTAATGAGACAGCAGCCCTATGGTCTGCTAAGACTATGGCCACTTCATGTTTCGTGTCAGCAGCAGGGAAGAATTGAATACTTAAGAACACTACAAAAGAAATCTTCATGGCATCCTCAACCAGAAAAAAAACCCAGTGAATGGTCAAAACATTTCAGATCTGCTAAGAAAAACACTGCAACATTAAAAGCAGCCACACCTTGGAGAAGGAGCACCAGTAACGTCCAAGCACATACAGGTTACATTACAAGACAGTGGTCTATGACAGCATTCTAGAGTTGGAATCAGTGAACAAAAAAAAAGGCATTGAAGGTTTTGAGGGTAAAATGTAAAATCCCGGAACCAGTGGAAATCTGAAAATGGCACAGTAATCCAGGATAGAATAGTTAAAATCGCCTAAAAACTCAAATTGAGCATCATCTCGTCCACAGGCACCATGAAGCATGGCTATAGAAACAGAAGGGACTACAATAGGAAGGTGAATCCAAGTTCAGAGGCCCAAGGACATTACAAAGGCAGTAATTAAAGCTGGCCAAATTAAAAACAAACACATCATCTAATGAGCAGTGCATTTAGGGAATATAATTCAAGTCAGAAAACAGAAGATCCTTCATGACAGCCATGATAAAAGGCAAGGATCATTTATTTAAACCATGAGTAGGAGGAATCATTCATTGGTGATAAAGGTGCCCATCATTTTAACAGTATTTGTACATTAAATCCACAATAAAGGAAGCAAATATCTATTTTACCAATAAAGGAAGCTACTGCAGAGAAATGAGGAGCTGTTATTACTGTAATTGTACAGAAAAGCCACTTGTTGTTTCTAGACTTGGTATCGTCCAAAACAATGATTAATAGACTTGAGAACTGCAACTGTAATGTCAAATTCCATAATTAATGTTCTCTATTAGTCTCATGTTATTAGCATTCCACATTACAACAAAGCACCACAAATTTTTGCTGAATTAAGTCAAACATCCATTTACAGAACACAGGGTTGCGTTATGGTTGCATCGCAAGATTTAATCACAAAAAAACAAACATTTCTGATGCCTGCAGAGCTCCCTATTATCTTACTGCAGTTCTGACCTAGATTCAAAGTTAATATTGATCCATCAAAAAGGTCAGACGTGCTTCCCTCATATCCATTCAAACAATCATCCAAGTCAAAATATCTGGTCTGATTACACATATAGTGTTCCCTATTGTCACTTAAATATGTAAAAAAGTATTAAAAGACTTCTCCACCAATTCCTCTCACATTTATACTTTGAGAAATTGAAGAATTCTGCTTACTTGATGAGTGCTGCAATTATCTGAACATTTAATGCTGAACCACTGACAAATCGATCATGTAGAATCTGAAATCCATTCAATGTTCCAAACTTGTTGATGAGATCGACAAGCCAACCCTAGAGATAAGTTAGAAGTTTAGATCCAACTTATTTATGTTCATTTAAGCTCTACAGTAAGTACTTTTTTTGTCATTTATGAAATTACATAGTTACTCCTCTAAGTTGCATTTTGAAAACTTGGGGTAAAAAGTAGTACCAATTCATTGTTTCTGCAATACAGTTCAAGAATTATTCAACCGAAATAAATTAAATGGTGCACAACCCTGCAAATGACACTTCACTCTTGTGAAAGCACTTCAGCTGCAATAACAGTTCTTCAATAAATGCAATTACTCCCTTTAATATATGAAAACATTGGGATGAAAACTTAAAGCTCTGCTTTTTAAAAAAAAAATCGAAGTGAGAATTCTTTCCGCAATGAAGCACTGGTCCACAGTTTAATCAAATATAAAGTTACACTGGAGGAGTTGCTGATCAGCAGAATATTAATTGTTGGCTTGCTCACTTCTTATCAACAATTCTTGCTCACATTAAGCAACTTCTCACTCTTCTTTGCAATTTTCCTGAGGTATGGCCAACTGTTCCCTATGGACACTATGAAATAAAAAGTTCTTACTAGGTGGTGATTTCAGCACAAGGATATGAAGTAAGCTTTCATTGTTCTGAATTAAACAGCCACAGAAAAACTCAGCCTTAGACAAAACTGCAACAGAACATGATTAGAACTTTGAACATAGAACAGTACAGCAAAGACCCTTTGGCCCATGATCTTGTGCTGAACTTTTACCCTAAACCTAAGGTCTATCTAACCTCCACCCCTGCCCTATACCATCAACGATATGTCTGTCTAATTGCCGCTTAAATGTCCCGAATGAGGCCGACTCCACTACTCTCTCCGGCAATGCATGCCACATCCCTACCGTTTGAGTAAAGAACCTACCTCTGATGTCTCCTCCATATCTACCTCCACTCTAAAACTATGCCCCCTTGTAATAGTTACCTCCACCCTAGGAAAAAAAAGTCTCTGGCTGTCTACTATCTATACCTCTGATCATTAGGATCCATGAGAATAGTTTCCTCCTTAATTCAAATGCATTTAGAATAACTTCAGAATTCCAATTGCAGGTCCAATTGATAAGTTAATTTTAGCAACAACCACCAGGCATTAAATCCAGAATCAACCGAGCATGGATGGCCCAGGCATTCAACAGATACCTTGCCAAAAATTCCAGGGAACCAGGTTTCCTTAAAAAGGTATTGACGGATAAAAATTCATTTCTTCAATCCAAGCATCAACAGTAAAAGTAGAAAAGTCAA
Organism: Stegostoma tigrinum; assembly: GCF_030684315.1. Lineage (NCBI taxonomy): Eukaryota > Metazoa > Chordata > Chondrichthyes > Orectolobiformes > Stegostomatidae > Stegostoma > Stegostoma tigrinum. The sequence continues at coordinate 44,127,420 of NC_081365.1, forward strand.
TATAGTACACAGAGGCATTATGTCAGTCATACAGTACAGAAACAAAATCGATCCAACTTGTCCATACCAACCAAGTTTCCCAAACTAAATTAGTCCCAACGGCCTACGTTTGGCCCAAATCCCTCTAAATGTTTGCTATTCATTTAGCTGCCCAAACATCTTTTAAACATTGCAATTTACCTGCGGCTACCACTTCCTCTGGCAGTTCATTCCACACAGGATCCACCCTTTGAAAAAGTTGTCCCTCAAGTCTCTTTCAAATCCTTATAACTAAAACCCTCTAGTCCTAGTACCACCCCTGTAAATCTTTTCTGAACCCTCTCCAACTAAATAATATCCGTCCTGGATCAGGGTGAACAGAACTCTGCACAGTACTCCCAAAGTAGCTTCAAGAACATCCTGTACAATTTCAACATGATGTCCCCACTCCCATACTCACAAGGTCTGAACAATGAAGACATATGCGCCAAATGCCATTTTAAACACTGTCTACCCTGTAATGCAACTTTCTAAGAACTCGGTGCTTAAACCCCCAGGTCTCTGTGGCCAAAACTACCCAGGGTCCCACTATTAACTGTGTAGGTCCTGCCCTTGTTCTATTTTGCCAAAATTCAACACCTCACATTCATCCAAATTAAATTCCATCTGCCACTCCCCAGCCCATTGGCCCTTTAATCAAGATCCCTTTGTGATCTTAGATAATCTTCTTCACTGTCCACTATACCACCAATTTTGGGGTCATTCACAAACTTACTAACCAGTCCTCCGACATCTCATCCAAATTGTTACACAAATGACAAAGTACAGCAGACCCAGTACTGATCGCTGTGGAACACTGTTGGTCACAGATGTCCAGGCCAAAAAAAAATTCACCATCACCTCCTGTCTCCTACTGTTAAGCCAATTTTGTATCTAACTGGATATAAGCTCTCCCTGAATCCCACGTTTGCTAACTTTACTAACCAGTCTACAGTGCAGAATCTTGTCAAATGTTCTAGTACAGTCCATGCAGACAAGGGCTATCACTTTGCCCTCATTTACCTTTTTGGTCACATGCTGAAAAAATTCAATCAAGTTTGAGACATGATTTTCCACACACAAAGTCATGTGGGCTATCCCTAATCAATCCTTGCCTCTTCAAACACATGTAAATCCCACCTCTGATTGTTCTCTGACAATTACCCACCATTTACGTTAAACTCACCAGTCTATAGCTCCCAGTATTCTCCTTACGGCCTTTCTTAAATAAATACACATTAGCAACCCTCCAATCCTTTGGAACTTCATCCACAGCTGTAGATAGTACAAATCTTTGCCAGCAGCCCTACAATTTCTTCCCTCACCTCCCACAACATCAGGTCCCAGAGATTTATCCACTTTTTTCTTTTAAGATCTCCATCACCATCTGTTCCATAATGCAGACTGTTTTCAAGACATCAATATTTATTTCTGCATTCCAGTCCATGTCTTTCTCTGCACTAAAAACTTGGTTAACAGATGTACACAAGTCGTCAGGAGCTGATTAAAGTTTGCAGCTCCTTGACATTGCTTTAATTTCCATATTTGGTATCAATATACTGCGAAGCAGTAAAAAGTACCACTTCCAACAAGTTCATGAATGTTAGTAATTTATCAAGATTTGCCACTTCTAGATACAAGTTATACCAGCATTACAGTTCCCCAAGATGGAAAGTGTTAATATATTTGATTAGAAATCAACTGCAATAATCACTCATTAACTTAGTGAAATTTTATTAAGCACAAAGAACGGCTGAATTGTCAAACCTTTGGCGAACGTGGGTCAGGCGGTCGAGCAAAGAGTTCATCTTCTGCTAGCTGGACCCCTGCAGGAACAGTCTCAGATGGGCGTGTACCATTGTAGATATGAAATTTGCAGTGAGGATTTAAGGCCATAGCAAGTAGTTCAAGAAGGGGAAACCAATCCTGGGATAGCTTGGCCACACATAGTTCTATGAGGCGATGAGTATTATTTATAATACACCTCTTAAAAGAAGAGAAAGATATCAGTTATATAATTGATACATAAAGCATTCAGTAACAATGCATTGTACAAAAGGTTGCATCAACAAAAAGATTGCTGACTTACGTGAAGTCCAATACATGAAAACCCTCACTAATGAATAACATACATTAGTAGAATATATTGTTAATAATGCAATGCAAATCAGTTTTGTCCCACTCAATGGTTACAATTTTTCCCTCAGCTCATAACATCTTTTAAATTACAGCATTACTGATGATCCACTTAAGTATTTAGCTGCTCAGTCCAGGTCAAATTTCATACAGGAAAGTATCACTCTCAGTCTTAAGTTAATTCAAAGTCCCAATAGGTTCTGATTCAGAGCTGAATAGTTATGGCATGCAAGAGACAACGGGAACATGTGCATAATCCTTCAACCGCTTTCAGGTTGTGTACTTATTACTGGATGACTTGAAAATAAAATTGCATTTTCTGAGCAAGAAAAGCATTAGTACAATTAAGTGGAACAGAGAAATAACTAGGACCACAGTAGCACATGTATTAACATCACAGATCGTGGTTGAAAAGAACACTTCCTTCGCAAAACCCGAGTTTGAAATCAATATTTTCGAGACATTAAATGCTGTCAATTTAAGAACAGCTTATTGGTAACACTGAAGAAATGAAATCAAACTTAAAATCCAGCGTACAAGTCATTTTTGTATGGTTCCCGAAGAGATCTTGAAAAGAACTGATTACAATTATCCATTAAGGTATAATCTACTTTCAAGTGCTGGCATGCAAACAACCGTTAGTCATCAAGAAATTTTTAATTAAAACTACGCCATTAAGTTTTTAAATTCATTTTCAGATCTGCAACTTTTCCCCTTCACTACACAAATAAGGTAAGGGGATACTATTATAGGTGATTATCATGATTGGCAAGATCTTTATTGTTTAAGATGGTTACTTCTATAGCCATGTATCATAATCGGAGTCAGGCAAAGGCAGAAATTAAGAGCAATTTTAACGTGGGAACAGGAGCAGGCCTTTTGAGTCTGATCTATCATTCAGTAAGGTCATAGCTGATCAGAGAGTGGTCTCAATTTCACCTTCCTGTCTGCCCTCCATAACCCTCAACTTCTGTCATGATCA